>NC_138235.1:23162888-23550388 GCF_964197995.2 Scardinius erythrophthalmus
AGGTCAAGTAGAGCACAAAAGGAAATTGATTGAATGACATGCTGTTTTTTCAATTCATGTTTCAGTGTTTCGGCTGGAGGAGGAAGTCGTTAAGCCTCAATTCAGAGCACAAGCCAAAGAGCCATGAAAAAGACTACTCTCATGTGTAGCACCAAATTTACCCTATAAAACACATGACACATCATGAAGAAAGCCAAAGAAAAGGCAGTTCCCACGAACAGGGTACTGGTAATAGGGCCTGAAATTCTTGAAGTGATTTTTTAAATTATTATTTTATTTTATTTGTATTACTTTATTTTCATTATTTTATTTTATTCATCAGGGAAACTTTGTTACTATTTGACATACCCCCATATTTTTGTCATAATTGTGAACATTAAAGCAATAAAGGGGCCACGACAGGAGCCACTTGTGAGACACACAAGTGCTGAACAACTGATCTACTGTTCATTATACAGCATTGTTACTGAAAAGTCAATGAAGCCATAGTAACCAAGAGCAAAAATAGTGACATTTCCTGAAAATGCCCATACTTAATTTCGCTGAGCACAGAGAAGATACACATCTGACACACAGGGACCTCCCTCATGCACTTAAACTATTAAAGGAACTTTGTTAAGATGTAAAGAGGTATTGTTTGGGATAAAATGACATATAAGATCTAAATATAATTTCAGCCCATCAGCCATTAGTGTTTGGAAAGCTTCTCTGTAAGTGTAGCTTGCCAAGCTACAAGCTAATTAAAGTAGTAAAAAATCAGTAGTAGAGTATAAGCCACTAACAAAAAGTAGCTAACTACAAATAGCACTATGTTTATATCTAAATATATTACTTTATATTGAGTAATATATTTATAGCTAAATAGCAATTGAGTACACAATACAATGTTACATTAAAAACAACCATTTAGCATTTAACGCATTGCACTGCTACCTGTTAAAAAAAGTAACTTGTTACTAGACAATCAACATAATTTTTTTAAATAGATCAACTACTGTCATGCGAACATGTAGTTAAGTTAGTGGCATCACTACTTTTAGTTAGTAACTCCCCAACACTGCATTTAACAGAGTAAACAATAAATGCTGTGGGTGCATTAGGTTCAGGTATCATCCTGCAGCTTTTTCTTGCTCTTTTCCATCCTTCTCTTCCATGTTCTGCTCTATTAGAATTGTGGTTTCCTTTTTCATGCTCTCTGCCTCTCTCTGTGGGTATGCTAGCAACAGGCTGTCTGTAATTATCTGTAATACTGCAGGGCTTAGGGAGTGAGTGTATGTCAGGGTGAGCTTGGACATCAGAGCTTTGAAATACAGCCAAATCAACTAACAAACTTCCTCTGTATCTGCACTCTTGTACATACTTCCATTCTGAGCATCCATCATTATTGTACTACAAAAAGTTAAGGCTGTCAATTTAAGTTATTAATGGCCTGTGTTGCCAATTTAGTGACTTTGTCGCTAGATTAGCAAATTTTCAGGCCCCTCTAGCGACTTTTTTCTTACGAAAATGTGACTAGTGACAATTCTAGCGACTTTTTGAACTGCTGGTTAACATATAGTCATACTGTTTTCATTGCATGACAGAAAATATGTAAATAAGAACAGTTTTATTGGAGCCACTTTTTGTATGTGTATTCAATGACTGTATGTAATGTCTTTGAATTATCCTCATTTGGGGGCTTTTGTCAGCAAATACAGATACATGTGGTTGGTTATTAATTTGATTAGTTAATTAGCATATGTAATTTCTAGTTATATAATATAAAAATATTTATATTATCATTTATATATTTTTTTATTTACATAAATTTACATTACCGTTTAAATGGGGTCGGTAAGATGCAATGTACTTGAAAGAAGTCTCTAATGGTCGCCACTCGCCAAGGCTGCATTTATTTGAGCAAAAATAAAAACTGTAATATTGGGAAATATTATTACAATTTAAAATAATTGTTTTCTATTTTAATATATGTTAAAATGTAATTTATTCCTGTGAAGCAGAATTTTCAGCATCATTACTCCAGTCTCCAACCATTCTAATATGCTGATTTGCTGCTCAAGAAACATTTCTTATTATTATCAATGTTGAAAACAGTTGTGCTGCTTAATTCTTTTGCTCTTATTCTTTACTGTCCCTTTTGACTAATTAAATGCTTCCTTGCTAAATAAAAGTATTAATTTCTTTCAAAAAACAAAGTTTTAATGACTTATTCTATGAACTGTTTTAGGCTGATTTGCCCCAGCACTGAGTACATACATCTCTCTCCCTCAGCCTCTGTGTTATTAATAGACGCTCTAAACATCAACCTTCTAATAATACATGTGAAGCGTTTCCAGTCCCTGCCAAGCAGCTGGGTTTGGAGGGCTCAGGGAGGCAATCAAATTTCCTGGCAACATATTACTCTACATTTGACAAATGAAACCAAACGGATGTGTGGATTTGCATCAAAACATGGCTGAAGCTATAGATTATCACACATGGTTTTCTGTATGTCTTAATTAACAGTTGGCTGAGGTTGAAGCCACGGTGCAGCGGTTAACACAGACATGTTGAGCTTTGGTAGCCATGCAGATCTGACTCTGATCTATGAGTCTCATAAAGCATTAAAAGCCCAAGAAAGTTCAGCTCGTCTGATACGAAGGTCATTCTCTCACCATTCTCAGACTGCCACCAGGACTTCTTGCGGTGTGCTTTGAAGGTGGTGATGACATTCTCGATGCGGTGACTCATGGGGTTGACAGAAGGTTCATAAGGTCGCCGTGAATCACAGTGGAAACACTTCTTCTCTTCCTACATAAGGTCAAGAGTCGAAAATGGAAAGGATCAGCATGCACTGCATCATCAGCATCTTCACAAAAAGCTCAAAATGGTGTGTGTGTGTGTATGGTGTGGTTACCTGCAGATGGCTGACAATGCAGTAGGGTTCTCTCCTCCGCAGGCCACAGGTGGACGATGCTTTCAAGTTCGTTTCCCGACCCACCAAGAGGTCACCGGTTGCAGGATAACAGCTTCCATGGGAACAGCCGTGAGCAAGATCAGGATCCTGTGCGCTGGTCGTTGACAAGACTTTTAATGGAACAGAGAGAAACAAAATAGACATGATGAGCAGAACATGATTGTATTTTTGAAATGTTCAAGTAGAACCTTTAGAGTACAAGAAAAAATTAAACATCAAATTTTTGTTCTCTTGCCAGTTTGGCCAACCAGAGCTCAGGCAATTTTCCATTAAAGCTCAACACATGCCAAGTTTCCACAAAAAGTCCCTTCAGTCTGTGGTGCAAGAGAAAAACAAAGCTGTTTAGCATGATGGGAAATTATTTGGCAATATCAAATTAAGCCAAATCATGAATATTGTGTTTTTTTATTTGGCTATTTACACTGTAAAAAATAATTCTGTGGCTTAGTAAATATTACAGAAATTTTTAACTTTGTTAACTTAATAAAATCTCTGTATATCGTTTACTTGATTGTTTGAGTTAAACATACCAAAATAATTGAGTAAAAATCCAACAGTTAATTTTATCTAAAATTTACAGATATATTTAAGTTTTTTTCAATAAAATAATTTAGTATTTGACTAACCAATTATTTCTTTATAATATACTTAATATATATGTGAAATTTCTATCAAAATATTTGAGAATGTTTAATTAAACTGATCTGTTTCAAGAAACAAAAAAATTACTTAATTCAAATCAATATTATTAATATATTTAACACGCTCTTAAAATTGAGTAAGTTTACTCAATTAAAACAATGCCCCCCCCCTCCCCCACCCTCTGACGTGACGAAAACTCGACGGTTGGAGTGAGCGTGGCTGTTTGAACTCTCCAGTCTCCAGAACAACAGCTCTCTTCTCAGCGTCGCAGATTTGGTGCATTTTCACTGTGAAATTCAGGTTGGTGTATGTTTTATTTTATCTATAAAATCATTACTGTGCTTTAAATCATATTTAATGCAAAACAACATACAGAGGCGTAATTCGACACCTAAACGAGACGAGAGCCGCGTTTGTCTTTTTGCGTGATTGAAACGCTTTGCATAAACACATGACTTTCATAATGATAATGAATATAATTATTATCATTTGGATGATAAAATGTCCTCAGAACTATCACTTTTTGTTTATTGGCAGGTTGTGTCAGTCGCTCGCAGTATATTTCGGCTGTGCCTCAGACAGTGACTGTGAGTGAAACGCAGGACGGCGGTATGAAGTTCAAAGTTCACCCGCAGAGCGCGAGTCTGTCTCCGGCATGAGGACCAGCGCAGATTCGGTGGATATTGGATAACAGAGTGGTTGATTACACTTGAATTAGGCTACCTGAATGTTTAAATATTTCATTTTTACTTGTTAAATAAGTTTAAATGCAGGCAATATTGTATACATGAAAAAACAGTCTAAAATGTGCTGTATTGCTGTACTCATTGAAAATAAAGGCCAATGTAATGTATAATGGTGGTTGTCTGGAGTACTATTTTACAAAGGTTTAGAGAAAATAAAAAAGTTAATTTTACTCATTAATAAAAACAGTTAATATTACTCATAAATATTGTTTTTTTTAATGTTTAAATGTTAAATTATTTCTACTCAATTTTATTTGTTAATGTACCAGATGCAGTTACTCAGATTTACTTAATTTTTTTACTTGCATTTACTCAATTCATACAGTATATTTCATTGATTTCACAGCTTTAAAATTTACTCAATTTTTTTGAGTGTAAAAATGTTTCACCAATAAAATTGAGTAAATAATAGTTAAACTTTTTACAGTGTAGTTTCTCAAAGACTGCCATTAGTACTTTTTCACTGGTATTTTCACAAGTACACTTCAGTAACAAGTAAGTAGGTAACATTGATGCTTTTACGTGAATCAAATGAAACTTTTGTAATGAATCAATTAAAAATAATGATTCATTGTTTCTGTGTGTGTTAAAATGATTTAGTAAATAAAGATAAATAAGAGCAATACCACTGTTAAGAGCAATACTAAACGATTCTTAATCATGTTAATTTTATTGAAAAATACTATATAAATGTAATTAGATTTTATTTTCTACATTGAATATTTAGAATCTTTCTGTTTGGTCAAAAAGATGATTTCTCTGAGTGAAAAAAACCCTGAAAACTATTAAATATTGCGAAAAGGCTAAAAAAATATCAATACAATACGTCTTGAGCTCTATTGATCAGCCCTAAACACTTTGCGGCTTTTGCAGCCACGGTTAAATCTTGGGTTAAATCAAATCTCAAATGTAACTGTGTAGCTTTAATTAGAGAGAGAAAGAGAGACAGAGAGCAATCTTTTACAACACCCAACAGCTGCTAAAAATTCCTGCCACTGTCCCAAACAAACCATGTGAGATGATATTGGGGTCTGCAGTTAATAAAGCTGGGACTGCTCCAGACAGGTGCTGTGATACACATGTACACTCCGTGTGTAATTTGTCTCGATAGATTTCTAGCTTTTAATGTCAGAAATCAAATCTAAGCTAACACAAAAAAAGAATTAAGAAAGTGGACTTGAGTAGCCTGGGAAAACTCTTGTTTACAGCATTTATCCATCAGAGATCTGTGCCTTCAACACAAGACAGCTGCGTCTGTCTGGCACCGTACCATCTCTTATCCTTCTGCCACCAAAATACACACACACACACACACACACACACACACACACACACACACACACACACACACACACACACACACACACACACACACACACACACACACACACACACACACAAGGACCTGGCCTCACACATCCACATACGGAAACACACCCACCTTGAGTCAAACTCCCAAAAAAAGTCTTACTGTAAACTATAGGAACTGATGGGAAAATGCCTGAGAAAGGAATTAAATTCAAATTCAAGGGAAAACCATCTCCATCTCCTTCCCCAACAGGCAGAGCAACTAAAAACAGATAAGTCTAGATACACCCAATGCAATTTCTGAGCAATGACCGAGCAATGAATCTGGTGCTGGTTTTACATTTAACCTTTCTGGCAGTGTGTTGACCACAAAGCAGTGAGAAAGTGTACAGAAGCTGAATTATGGGAAGCAAAGGCTTAAAAGGGTAAGTTCACCCAAAAATGAAAATTATGTCATTAAAGGAGAACTCCGGTCAATTTTAACATTGAGCTCATTTTTTTGTACATTTGGAGTGCTGTCAATACAGAGAACAACGACAAAAATCGGTGTTGCCTACACCGAGTTATTCTATTTTTAAAATTTGCACCCTATTGACTTCAATGGGGCAAGTAGTAAGCCTGCTTTTTAGCCTCTTAACATCCTTGATGTGTCATTACAAGTGCACAGAAAATGTGAGTGATTCCTTCCGAGTGAACACGGGTGAATCTGACTGCAGTAGATGTTAGAGATATTAATAAAAATGAAGTTAATTCAGCCAGCGCTCATACCTCTGTTTACATCCTGTTTTCGGTGGAAGGCCATAGTAATCGATTGTCGAGTTCACGCGCGTGATCATAGGCACTAAACCTATGCGCGTGAACTCGACAATCGATTACTATGGCCTTCCACCGAAAACAGGATGTAAACAGAGGTATGAGCGCTGGCTGAATTAACTTCATTTTTATTAATATCTCTAACATCTACTGCAGTCAGATTCACCCGTGTTCACTCGGAAGGAATCACTCACATTTTCTGTGCACTTGTAATGACACTTAAAGGATGTTAAGAGGCTAAAATGCAGGCTTACTACTTGCCCCATTGAAGTCAATAGGGTGCAAATTTTAAAAATAGAATAACTCGGTGTAGGCAACACTGATTTTTGTCGTTGTTCTCTGTATTGACAGCACTCCAAATGTACAAAAAAATGAGCTCAATGTTAAAATTGACCGGAGTTCTCCTTTAATGACTCACCCTCATGTCGTTCCAAGCCCGTAAGACCTCCGTTCATCTTCGGAACACAGTTTAAGATATTTAAGATTTAGTCCGAGAGCTTTCTGTTCCTCCATTGAAAGTCAATGGACGGCATACTGTCCATGTCCAGAAAGGCAATACAGACATCATCAAAGAAGCGACGAGAATACTTTTTGTGCGCAAAAAGTAAACAAAAATAACGACTTCATTCCACTATTCATTTCCTTCTCTCTAGGCCTCGAGTGAGTTCACGTAGTGTTTTTGCGTAGCGCGTCTGTGTTGTACGTCACACGCATCACACATGACCAGCGTCGGCCAATAGTGAGCCTACGTGTGACGTACAACATAGACGCGCTGCGCAAAAACACTACGTGAAATAGCTCGAGGCCCAGAGAGAAGGAAATGAATAGTGGAATAAAGTCGTTATTTTTTTTTTACTTTTTGCGCACAAAAAGTATTCTCGTCGATTTATAAACTTAAGATTGAGCCACTGATGTCACATGGACTACTTTGATGATGTCTTTATTGCCTTTCTGGACATGGACAGTATGCCGTCCATTGACTTTCAATGGAGGAACAGAAAGCTCTCAGACTAAATCTAAAATATCTTAAACTGTGTTCCGAAGATGAACGGAGGTCTTACGGGCTTGGAACAACATGAGGGTGAGTCATTAATGACATAATTTAAATTTTTGGGTGAACTAACCCTTTAAATGTGAGTGGCAGAGGAGTTCCTCTGTTAAAAGGGATAGTTCACCTAAAAAAAAAATCCTGTCATAATGTACTCATCTTCATGTTGAAATTTTGAAAAATGTCTCTGTGTTTTTGTTTTAAGTTAATGGTGTCCATTGTTTTCGACCCTGTTAACTTTCATTGTATGGACATAAGGGTGAGTAAATGATGACACCATTTTTTTTGCACTATTCTTTTAAATATTCTTGACTATACAAGACCCAGCAGGTGGATTGAGAACGAAAAGTTCCCTTTAAGGATTGACAAATGGAAATAGTTTCTCATTTAGTTGCTACACCCACAATGAGCAATGATAATAAATGGTGACAGCGAGAACACAGTTCATACTGTTGTTGTCATGTTTTTATGATGATCAAACCGTGTGGCTTGGTTCATTTAGTAGCCTCTCACTCATAAATGCAGGTTTCATACTATGTCCGAAGGTCTGCTTGAGAAAGCTGCCCTTCAGTCAGTGTGTGTGCCACTCGCTGCTTCTGCCTTACATGGACAAGCTCTCAGGAATGTGGGAGGACAGCTGGCACGGCAGACATACCTCAGAGCTAACAAAGACCTGCTGTTTCCTTACTGTACTCACTGAGGAGATTTCAAACTAAATACCCCATAGTCAAGGTAGTCAAGTTAGCAGAAATACATAAAATGCATACCAGTCTTGGATGGTGTTGAATAGAATATACAGATTACAATAAATGAATACTGTTAAGTATGTAGCACAATCTATGGAGCTCCGCACATGACAAGTGGGGAAATATATGTAGGCCTATAGGGGTTGGCAATATGGCAAAACATGATATCACTTTTTTTTTCCAGGAAAATCACGATTCATTTACGATTCTTTTTCATGTTGGTTTTACTATTTTGCAAGTGACTGAGCATTACAGACAAACTAATGTCCCTATTTTAAAAACAAAGCCTTACAAGGTAACACAATATAAAACGGGCTCGGACACCAACACAGACACTGGCACAGGCAACGGCATGGACACGGGCACCGTCACAGACACCGCCACCATCACCATCATGGACACCGGCACCATCACGGACACCGGCACCATCACGGACACTGGCACCGGCACGGGCACCAACACCGGCACGGACACCGACACCATCACCGTCATGGACACCGGCACGGACACTGGCACCATCACGGACACCGGCACCATCCCCATCATAGACACCGGCATGGACACTGGCACTGTCACGGACACTGGCACCGGCAAGGACACCGGCACGGACACCGGCATGGACACCGGTACGGACACCGGCACGGACACCGGTACAGACACCGGCACGTACACCGGTACAGACACCGGCACGTACACCGGCATGGCAATGACACAGGCACTGGTACGGACACCGGCACGGACACTGACATGGGCACGGAAACCGGCATGGACACCAACACTGACACTGGCACATACACCGTCACAGACACCGGCATGGACACCGGTACGGACACCAGCGCGACACTGGCATGAAACCAACACGGGCACCGGCGCGGACACCGGCATGGACACCGGTACGGACACCAGCACGACACTGGCATGAAACCGGCACGGGCACCGGCATGGACTCCGACAACAGTACCAGCATGGACACCGGCACCGGCACCGGCACCGACACCGACACCGACACTGACACCGACACGACAAAAAATGCGAATTTGACTTGGTGACATGAGACTCACCAACAGCAGTTACATAAACAAAACTAGACAAGATACAATGGAAACATGAGGGCTATTTAAACACCAAGAAAAATGACTAACAAGAAACACCTGTGAACAATCAAGACGATCAACCAATAAGAATATGAAGGCCTATATCATGGCCACAAATTAACAATACATTCCCACAATTTACTAACACATCAGCACGTTTTTAAACGTAATTATAAATTATTATATTGTGAGTACAATTTAGTAAAACGAGGGACAGAATTAGTTAAACATTTTTTTTTTCCTGCATGTCATGTAAATAAGGTTGGACAGACAGACAGACAGACAGACAGACAGACAGATAGACAGATAGACAGATAGACAGATAGACAGATAGATGGGGCTGCTATAGGGGCTGTGCAGTAATCCTGACAAGGTTCACTGACTCAGAATAGACAAACTCAGTCTCAGTGTAGTACAGTGCAGCCTGTAGTAGGGCAGAGTATGTTATCTATATCTCTGAAAACACAGCCACAGGCCACAGTGATTGTGGACCGGCCATATCCCACAATGCTCTCTGGGGTCCTGTTTGTCCAGTCTGAGCTCATCTTTTTATGGCTTTCTCTCTCTTACATACATTCAGACTTTCTCTTTCACTTTTTCATAAGTTTTTCTTTTTCTGTAAATCTAATAAACCTCCCTCCCTCTCTTATCTGTAGTTTTGGTTTCTGCTGGTCTGGGTTTGGCTCTGTGTGCCAGGTAGGGATTATCACAGCTGGGACTGTCCGCTTTGTTCAAGAGCTCCACTTTTTCATTTTCTTGCATCTTTGCCCCTCTCAGCTTTCAGAGGGGGATTGTTCTCGACCAGGGAAAGCAGAGAATCGCCTCCTTGTGTCTCTAACCCCAGAGAGTCATTTTATCTTGGGGACTGTTCATTTGACAGGAGGGGAAAAAGTGACACTAGCATGGCACAGAAAACAGCCGGTCATTTCCTAAATAGACCATAAAGAAGCACAGGGGCCCCACTGAAACAATTTTAAGCAAGGTTTTTACACAAATAGTGTGAAACTACCACAGGTCAAATGTAAACAGCTTTTCAATTTAAAAATCTTGGTATGCATTGACCTTTGACGTACTGTCCACATCCGTCCACCTGCTGCTGGAATGCAGAGAATGAGGTAAGAATCTTCTAGAGATCTGACCAGGGTTGGATGAACTGAAGCCAGAACTTCTAAATACGTGCCTTCCATACCGACCCTTCCTGTGAAAAAGATCTGCACACAAGGTCTCTAGCGTCCCTATATGCATCAGGGATGCGGTACCCGCTATAAAGGGTGTAACCTAAAAAAAACTGGGATCAAACATAAAGTTTAAAGAATGTCATTGAAAACTCTACTACTATTCTGAATATCGGGGAACATACTTATTGTCCACATCACGTTACACAAAATTTTATTTTTTGAAAGTGTCCAAACATATCCTTATGCTTTATTTTAAACAGTATATCTACTGTTTTATTGTTTAAAACCTCCAATATTTTATTAGGTGAAATAAAAGGTTTGCTTGTGCTGTCTTTCTTTGAAGCAAATAACCTTTTGGATTTTTAGTAGTATTTGATGGAAAATCGATTATTGCAAATTCAGAATAATCCGAAACATTCATTATAATTAAATTTTCATTTTTGAAAGTTACTGACCTCAAACTTTTAAACGGTAGTGTGTATATGTACTGAAATACAGAAATAATTAATATCGTGATCTAAAGAGATGGGTTTTATCAACAAATCGAGAAAACAATGCAAAGACATTCATGTGTTTTTAGGTGTGGCTAAATGCTTTTTGTGGCTACTGTGTGTGACAAAAGCAGACAACGGCAGACATAAACAGTTTCAGTCTCCTCACAGTGACTGTCAAAGCCTGAGCAAGACATGACAGTAATGATGATGCAGCATTCAGATGCCCTTGTGGGCAAATGTGAAATATAGAGAATACATGCGGATACAGGATGTTGCTGCTGGTAATCTTACTCCCTTTTCACTGAGTTTATTTTGGCACTGTGAGTCTAGTTAGTCTGACGAGAGGTGTCTGCTATTTGGAGCCCACTGCCCAGTCTCAAAGTCTGCTCTCTCCTCTAACCCTAGTGCTATTTCCAGATCCCGTCATATCTAGCTCCTCTCCAGTCACACATCCCCACACTCCTCTCCCAAAGTCTCTTTCCTCGGCTCCTGTGGCTCCTCCAATGAACAAAACAGCTGAAGCCCTGACAGATGAACTGATGTCACCAATGAGAGAATGTCCTTATAGGATTAGAGATAATCAGTCTTTAGATACTTGTTTTTGAGTTTAAATGAAACACATAGACCTTTTCCCAATAAGACTGCTGGGAATAAAGCAGAAAGATGATGAATTGTATGTTCCTGCCCTACTCTCATACGGCACTAAGTCAATGAGAACTGAGTAAAAATATTAAATCTGCTAAAAACACATACATTCCAAACAACCTAACCACATTCATAGGTTTAACATGCTCATAGGTTTATCTGATCTATAAGGACAGTATTTTAGAGACCTTATGGAAATTAATCTTCTACCTACACTGTTTAAAAATTTGGGGTCAGTACAATTAAAAATAAATAAAAATAATGCTTTTAGTTAGCAGGAATCCATTCAATTGATCAAAAGTGACAAAATCCAACAGTGATTCTTACTAACACTTTTTAGTTAACTTTACTTAATGTCTTAACTTAATTGTTAAAATCTAGTAATCTGTACTATTCACATACTATGCTTTGTTTATTCAGAAAACCCAAGTAAAGATTAATTGATTGGTTTGAGTTTGGTTTTTGAGGCGGGGAAATTCTTAATGGACTTTTCACTAATTTCCTCCACTTCTGCAGTTAATTTTCTCTCTTTGCATTCACTCATCTCCCAAAGTCATCTTGAATGTTGAATTGGCAAAACAATTGAAAAATTTGAGAGAACCTCACATAAGCTGACTTCATAAATTGATGTTGATTTTCCTAAAATGTTTTTAGTCGCCATTATGGCAATTAGTGTTCCCTTTGTTTGGGCACTTGGAACTTCATTTATTCTACTGTAATTCTCTTCCCATTAATGCAGCGATGCAATAAGAAATCAGTAATTTGGTTTAAAGAGAAGTAATATACACTCACCTAAAGGATTATTAGGAACACCATACTAATACTGTCTTTGACCCACTTTCGCCTTCAGAACTGCCTTAATTCTACGTGGCATTGATTCAACAAGGTGCTGAAAGCATTCTTTAGAAATGTTGGCCCATATTGATAGGATAACATCTTGCAGTTGATGGAGATTTGTGGGATGCACATCCAGGGCACGAAGCTCCTGTTCCACCAAATCCCAAAGATGCTCTATTGGGTTGAGATCTGGTGACTGTGGGGGCCATTTTAGTACAGTGAACTCATTGTCATGTTCAAGGAACCAATTTGAAATGATTCGAGCTTTGTGACATGGTGCATTATCCTGCTGGAAGTAGCCATTAGAGGATGGGTACATGGTGGTCATAAAGGGATGGACATGGTCAGAAACAATGCTCAGGTAGGCTGTGGCATTTAAACGATGCCCAATTGGCACTAAGGGGCCTAAAATGTGCCAAGAAAACATCCCCCACACCATTACACCACCACCACCAGCCTGCACAGTGGTAACAAGGCATGATGGATCCATGTTCTCATTCTGTTTACGCCAAATTCTGACTCTACCATCTGAATGTCTCAACAGAAATCGAGACTCATCAGACCAGGCAACATTTTTCCAGTCTTCAACTGTCCAATTATGGTGAGCTCGTGCAAATTGTAGCCTCTTTTTCCTATTTGTAGTGGAGATGAGTGGTACCCGGTGGGGTCTTCTGCTGTTGTAGCCCATCCGCCTCAAGGTTGTGCGTGTTGTGGCTTCACAAATGCTTTGCTGCATACCTCGGTTGTAACGAGTGGTTATTTCAGTCAAAGTTGCTCTTCTATCAGCTTGAATCAGTCGGCCCATTCTCCTCTGACCTCTAGCATCAACATGCTGGATGTTTTTCCCTTTTCACACCATTCTTTGTAAACCCTAGAAATAGTTGTGCGTGAAAATCCCAGTAACTGAGCAGATTGTGAAATACTCAGACCGGCCCGTCTGGCACCAACAACCATGCCACGCTCAAAATTGCTTAAATCACCTTTCTTTCCCATTCTGACATTCAGTTTGGAGTTCAGGAGATTGTCTTGACCAGGACCACACCCCTAAATGCATTGAAGCAACTGCCATGTGATTGGTTGATTAGATAATTGCATTAATGAGAAATTGAACAGGTGTTCCTAATAATCCTTTAGGTGAGTGTATATATATATATATATATATATATATATATATAAAATGTATGAATGAATGAATGAATGAATGAATGACGTATAACATAACTATATTCATGTCAATTAATAATCTTTTATAATTTTGTTGCAAACACTTATGTCCTAAACACCTTGTGAAACTTTTAATTGGGTTTATATAATCCCTCTATATTTGTGGTCCATCTTGCAATTGATCATACTTGAGTAACACAGACTTCAACATGCAGCATGCAAAACACAACAATGGTAACAATTATATTTGACTTAAAGTAAATGATCAAGTACTCTCTACAGTTATTTTTTAACTAAGCATTTGTCAGTACCACATTCCTATTTCACTTTACTTGTTTTTTTTAAGGCAATCGGTTTTCATGCTTTTTTGTCTAACTAATTCGATTTTACAGTGTATGAAAGATTTCTATTCTCTTTTAAATGCTGTTATTTTGAACTTTCTAGTCATTAAAGAATCATTAAAAAAATCTATCACGGTTTACAGAAAATATAAGAAGCAGTTTTTACTGTATTTTTGAACAGTATAAATGTAGTATAAGTCTTAGCAAAGTATGTGAACTGACCTGTTAATTGCAAAAAAAAAAAAAAAAAGCTTTCCTTAATTCTGAACGGTTGAACAGTTGCCCTCTTATGATTTCTATTAATTAGTAGTTTTCTTTTGTGATTACGTCCCTGCAAGAGTGATAAATTGAACCTTACTGTAAACTGTGTTACTAAATTAGTTGAAATGTTCTTTGAAGGAGTTGCTGGAGCTGTTCCAGCTCATTAAAGAGGATGTTCTGTGGGCAGGTTCTCCGGGGAATACGGGTACAGCATGAATTATAATGTTTCTGCACAACTTCCCTTGACCTGCATGAGAGATCATTCTTCATTCCCTCAGGACAGTCTGTTAAAATACTTCATATCCTGACAATCACGAGGTATATACAGCTGTGGCACATACGTGTCCACATGTGGAGCATGAGATTTGTCAGGAATCAGAAGGTCAAAGGACTGAGAAAGTGTGAGAAATGTGAAAAAAGTGTTTCAATCTGTGAACGAATCATTCTTTGGAGTCGTCTCTTTTCAATAATAAATCCATATCACAAAACTGTTCTGCATGCTCTGTTCAGAAGAAAAAAATTGATGGTGCGTTTATGACTTTTTTGAAGCTCTAGTGGATTGAAAAGAGCGACCAGAAGGAATAAAAATCTTGCGGGTTTGGAACAACATGAGGGTGAGTAAACAATGCCCCTTCAAACTGATTGGGGCATCTGGAAAATCGACTGTCTGGAGAAGAAAAGGTGAAAGCTACCATGGGTTCTGCATCGTGCCAACAGGGAAGCATCATGAGACCATCCCTGCATGGAATTGATTTTCATCCAAGGGATTGGGCTCTCTCACAATTCTGCCTAAAAAAAAATTCCATGAATAAAGAATGATGTCAATATGTCCTGCAAGACGTTTGATAGACATCTCCCAACGATCCAGGAGCAATTTGATGGAGCACCATGTCACAAGGCAAGAGTGATAATGAAGTGGCTCGGAGATCATTACATTGAAATATTGGATCCGTGGCCAGGCAACTCCCTGGATCTTAATCCCAGAGAACCTGTGGTCAATCCTCAAAAGGCGAGTAGACAAGCAAAAGTCCACAAACTGTGATGAACTCTGAGCACATATAATAAGGCAAGAATGGTTCGCCATCACTCAGGATTTGTCCCAGAAGCTGATATCCAGCATGCCAGTAACAATTTACAATAAGGTTCATTAGTTAGCATTAGATAACTACATTAATTAGCATGAACTAATAATGAACTCCACTTACACAGAATTTATTCATCTTTGTTAATGTTAATTTAAACATTTACTAATCCATTATTAAAATCAAAAGTTGTATTTGTTAAATGAACTGTGAACTAACATGAACATACAGTGAATGACTGTATTTTTATTAACTAACGTTAACAAAGATTAACAAATACAGAAACAAATGTAATGCTCATGGTTAGTTCATGTTAGTTAATACATTAACTAATGTTAACTAATGAACGTTATTGGACAGTGTTACCGTTTTTGCAAATAAAAGCCTTTAAAAATTATAAAATGCTTATCAATTTCCATAGAAACATGTCAAAAATAATCTAAAAACACTGAAGCAGAAAACTTTGCGAAACACAAAAGTTATGTCATAGACAATACTTTTGGCCATGGCTGTCTGACGCTTTTCTCTTTAGAAATCTCTTTCCCCGAGGCAGAAATCTTATTCAACTCAACTCGTGTAAACAGACACGTTTCTTTGCCTTTCATTTCACCACCTCTCCACCCCCCGCATTAGTCCTTTCTTCTATTCCTCTCCTCCACATTGCACCAAAGCTTTAGATGAAACTTGTGAACAAAGGTTCCTTACGGCTTTTCATCTTCTTTTCATCAAGGCTTTCTTTTTATTTCATTTTTTTTTTTCTCTGAAGATGAATAGACAGCTTGAATGGATTATTACATGATTTTTGGAGAAAGTCTATGATGGAATTAGGGTCCTCTAACACAAATGATCAATTCTATCAATTGTAAAGTGCTTAATTCTTAATTGTGATTGGTCGGCACAAATTATATATGCCCCGGCCATTCACACAAATATCACAGGAGGTCATCTAGTGGTATCAGACATTATTAGCATATAGCCTATATATAACCTATATAGATCATTTCTAAACCAGTTCCAACAATATCTGTGGGCCAACTCTATCCACAATCAACTTAAATTAACTCTGTCTGTGAACAACGTTGTCGCAGTCAAACAATCTGTGAACAGTTCAATGGCCTTTAAAATTAAACTCAGACAGGCAGTAGACGATAAATGTGACAGGAACTAAATAAGAGCATCTCCTCATCAGCTGTCTGCCTCCTACAAACCCGTTACTTACATTAGAGGCTCACCAAAAATAACACTCCCACTGCTCTGCCTCTGACACCTCCACATTCTCTCCAGCTTTATCAATCCTCTCAGACACAGAGGCTCCTACCGAGCCCTGGAGCCCATCACTTACACAAAACTTACAGCGCACGACAGCTGGACAGTAACGCTAAATGATAAAGAAAGACATGGAACACAGTAAATACACTGAGGACACTAATGAGTGAGGTCTGGATATATATGGAAACGAGACTGTGACTCTTATCAGTACATACAAAGTTATACGTACAATTCCTCTAATTGGATATTGACCTTACTGTGGCTTCTTTAACAGGCACGAGGAATCAAATTTCCTAATATTTTAAAATAAGAGTTTAATCTAACTCAAATCTTCCTTTCAAGTCTAAAAATCTAATTTATTAAAACTGAATTGCAAAAATGACTTCTGAAACTTTCTGATGCCAGACAGATGTTTCATCCGTTCACCGCATTACTTGCCTATTAGGAGATTAGATTTAGATTTAACACCAGAAGGAAAGACAACAGTAAAATGTGTAGGAAGTCTGTCAAAACGTGTGCTGGAACAGGGTTCCAAACTTCATTATTGGCAAATTATTAAACACTTTTATTCAAATAGCTAATAAAACTCTTAGCCTACTAAACCATTGAATTTATCAACATGCACCATCAATAAACCATTTTAATAAGATCATGTAAATGTTCTATTTAGCTAGAATTGATTTCATTCACTTTAATTTGTTATTTCTAATCACAATCCCACTGAAGGTCATTCGGATAATGGCAAACTCCCAGTTGTGATTTGAGAAAGAAAAAGTTGAGAAAAAGGGAATGTGAAGGTCGAATGAGCAGATTTAGACTCATATACAAAAGGTGTGCCTAATTTATCAAAGAACAATCAAGGATGCATATTTGGTTAACGCTATTGCAAAGATGAGAGAACCTGAGTTAATTCAATGAGTGAAGAACTGTCACTTAATTCAAAACACATGGCCTCTCTGTAACCTGCTGACCTCTTGTTTACCTTTAAGTACGCCTGTAAATTTGTTTCAACTTGAACTAGACAGACAGAGGAAATAAGCAAATAAGCTAATTGGATGCCAGAGGGGGGTAATAACATGGTCTGGAGACCTTTGGCTTTTAGAAAGAGCCTCCCTTCAGACTCATTGTTTGTGTGGAGCATCACAAGTCAACTGAGCCGAGTCTACTGAGACATCAATAGAGTAGACTTCAATTATATTAACAGGTGCAAAGGATTCACGGGTCTTGTGTGGGGTCAGGCACAAAGACATTTGGTGAATGGTTAAACTTAGCCATACACATCTAAATGCAAAGAATGTATGAGTTACTTTCTATACATTCATACTGTAGGTGTAGAAGTATTAGATCTATGCTTATAGTTAATACTTCTGGCCCCAAAAGTATATTAAAACATACATAAAGTCTATCAGTCTGGCCAACTATGAGTGCCAAATATGAAACACTTGCATATCAACATATGGAAAAAAAGAAGAGAGATTTTCAAATGGCAAAATGTATAATATATAGTAATAAAATAAAATAAAATAAAATAAACAGCTGTCTCTCAAAAGCGCATGAAGATAAAATATAAGATATTTTATACGAAAAATAACAACATTATTGATACTCTTGCTCTAATAACAGTACAAAACCACAAAAGCATATCATGAAGAATTTGATTCACTATTCAAGCTACACTTACCATAGATGAACAGTAAGAGAAGCGCGCGCATGGTGCGCTTTATGATGAGCTCCCTTCAGCTGCCGCGCGCCTCTAAAATATAAAAAATCACTATTCAGCAGTCAAACAACTTCACCTTACTTTCACATAAAACCTTTAGTAACATCAGAAATAATACGCAAACGTACGCATTTCTTTAATAATGCTGGAAGCGAATACTCACATGTTTACTGCGATACTGTCGATGGTCAAGCCAATGAGACTTTGGGCGATATCAGAATCAGACGGACTTTCTGAAGTCCTGTTACAGCTGTGGAAATGACTGATGGAAAACATTCGCTGGAGTAAAGTGATTCCTGCGAATCGTAAAGCAACATGGTCCTCAGGGAACAGTGAATTCCACTCAGTGTCTTGGAAAAATAATCCACTACTTGTTTTCCGGAGCGCCCTGCACATGAACGCGCGTAGTCGAACAGGAATGCGCGCGCTCCTCAAAACTGAATCAAAAGGACGCTCACAATAAACAGTAAGTAGTAAAACTTACACACCACTATATTAATTTTTTAAAATATGTTAAGTTTTATCAGTTTCATATGCAAAAAAAAAAAAAACAAATGAAATACCTTCATGTTAAACATTGTCTGGTTATGTGAGTACAGCTCACAAAATGATTTTATTAGTAACTTATTTCAACCAGTGATATTCAAGCCAGACCTAGAGACCCACAGTAACAGGATATAGCCTGTTTATTGATGCGATTTATTAAACATGGTTTCCTATGAAATGTACAATATAGGACTATAAGGAGAAGACAGTCAAGAGGAATGAAAAATATAGTGTGAAACAAATATGATTTTGTGGTATGATATGAATCAAAGCTTAGCTCAGGGTCAACTAAAGCCACTGATCCAAACACAGACAGGATTACAAATGAAAACAGAAAGGATAACGCAAAGATAAAGAAGTTAATAGGCACAAATTTAAAGGTTCAAAATGCCGAAACAAACCTGAAATATTCATTAGAATCATAAACATTATGTTTCATTGTAATTATGTCCAACAGTCTGAGTCTACATGTTTTCTACCATCTCTATCGCCCTCTCCTGTAGATCAGATGTAATTCATAAAATAGCTGTGTCTGTTTCTTCATATAAATAAAACAGAACAACTTTTAAATTCCATATCAAAGGTTTAATGTGTTCATATATGTTTTATACACAATATAAAAAATATGATATGGTGTTAGGCACTTCATTGTGTCTATGTACACCACCGTTCAAAAGTTTGGAGTCGGTAAGATTTTTAAAAAATGTTTTTGAAAGACATGCTTACCAGTTTGATCAAAAGTACATAAAAAACAGCAATATTGTGAGTATAATATCAATTTAAAAGAACTGTTTTCTTTTATATATATATATATATATTTTTTTTTTATCCAGTATTGAAAGACATTTATTTTTATAATCAATGCTAAAATAAATGCTTAATATTTTTGTGGAAACAATATATATATTTTTGGTATTCTTATATGAATAGAAAGTTAAAAGAAACACCATTTATTTGAAATAAAAAATCTTTTATAATAATTATTAATGTATTTACTGTCACTTTTGATCGGTTTATTGCATTCTTGATGAATAAAAGAAATATATATTTAAAAAAACATTACTAACCCCAACATTTTGAACAATACTAGGTTACACAACAGTTTATTTAATACAGTGGTTCTCAAATTGTGGTCTGATTTGATTGGCTTATTTAAAAAAAGAATTTAACACTGAATTCATCGAAAAAAATAACTCATAAAGATGAATTAACTGATACCGTTAACATTAAATGTGTAACATAAGTGACGGTTCTGTTTCACTGTATGTTTCAAAGCCAACAGTCAGCAAGTTTCCACAAAATAAGAACAAAACAGCAGTTCAGAGAAAAAAATATGTGTTGGTGACTCAAGGACATCATCAAATGAGACTTGGCATATTAGGTGATCTGCAGTTTGTTTCCCTGCTCTCCGACACCTGAAAAGGTTATGACAATAATAACTAGTGCTTCATTCTGAAGTGTTATCAATGCCATAAAAATGATGTAGTAAAGTTGTTGATTCTTATTGAAATTGCAATTTGGGTCATAATTAAACAATATGTGAATCACACAGAGGGCGATTGAGAGTATCAACTGATTCCAGGATTTTGTCATTTATTTACAGTTCCTACTGACAGTTATTGTATCCCATGACTTTTAATCTGATAAATTCTTTGATGTCTGTAACATTTTTCTCCAGATCTGCCAGTTCATCCCGCTGATTCTGCATCTTCAGCTCGTTCTTGTTTAACTTTCTCTCCAGTTCTTCAGAGGAGGGAAACAGAAAAAAAAAGAGGAGATGAGAAAAGAGCAAAATACAGATTAATATATTTAAATAACTCAGAATTAAATTTATGCTTAATGATAATGCCCTTGGCTCATAGGTTCATTTTAGCTGCCATAAATTTCCAGTGCTTTACTATAGTAAGTGTTTAATGCAGTCGGACACATACTTCTGAGGGTTTCCATGCCCATGGTGGCCTTATTCAGCAGTTCCTCTGCTTCTTTCTTCATCTCTATGGCTCTCTGGCTAACATTACCTTCTCCCGTTCCTCCCACTGAGTCTACTTTCTCTTTCAGCTTCTTATACAGATTCTCAGCATTTGTCAGTTCCTGGTAAACACAAACATGCACATACGAATAACATTGATGTTAATGTCTGAAGCACTGAACAAATGCAGCCAGATGTTCACACTCATACACAGACCTCTTGAAGTCCAGCAGCCTCTTGAGTTGCATTGTCCGACTGGGCTTTGGCATCTTTTGCCATCTCCCTGTTCTGCTCCGTTTTATTCTTCAATAAATCCACTCCATCCGACAAATTGGCCAATCGCATCATCACATCCATGAGGCTGTTGTCTAAATTTAAGAGTTTGTTGTCAACCTGTCCGAGAGAGGGAGAGAAAGGAGATTAGATCAGTTCAGACATTACTGTTTGGGGTCAATATTAAAACAAAAAGAAGAAATGAATACTTTTATTCAGCAAGGACACATTAAATTGATCAAAAGCACTCTTGAAGACATTTATAAAAGAAGAAGACGACATTTTTCTAGAGCAGCAAATCAGCATTCTGAAGGATCATGTGACACTGAAGACTGGAGTAATTCAGTTTTTCCATCACAGGAATAAATTACTGTTTACTGTATTTTTGATCAAATAAATGCAGCCTCAAATAAACTTCTTTCAAAAACTTCTGAATGGAAGTGTAAGTTTATAAGCATATTTATATAAATGGAGTATCAGGTTTACCGTGGTAGTGATGTTCTGGGCATTTTTGAGGTTTTCCATGGCTGTGGTCATTTCCTTCTCAGCTTTCTTAATAGCACTTTGAGAGGTTTCAAGTGCTTCTTTAGTTTTATTGATATTATTGCTCACTCCTTCAGCTTGTGACCTGGGCAAACACAAAATCACACACAAATTATCATTGAGGGAATACAGATTTCTGTGTAAGAGCGTAAACAACATTCTCTCACTTACTTTGCATCTTGTGCTCTTTTAAGCAGATCCTTGACCTTGGCCAGTTGCTCTGAGGTGCGGTTGATCAGCTCCTCCACGTTGGTGAGGTTGTCGATGTTTTCTTTGATTTGATTGACTATGTTGTTCATCCCGGTCCTGTTGACTGGCAAGGAGATCGCCAAAACCTGCTGGGCCACTTTTTCAATGCTTTCTGGATCTGCTCCCTCCTCTATATATAACGTGAATATAACATGAGTTGTACTATTAAAAATGTATCATACATGATATTTTGCATTTATCATAATTCAACATTTTAAAATGACAGGTTGTGCAAACATTTTAATTTATTCACCCTCGAGTTATTTAAAATCTGAATGATTGTCTTTCTTCTGTAGAACACAAAAGATGACATTTTGCAGTATGTCCAAGCGATCAGTGCCAGACCGAGACTCTTTATTTTTTAAAAGAAATTAATACTTTTATGAAGCAAGGATGCTTTAAATTGATTACAAAAGATACAAAATGATACAAAAGATTTCTATTTCAAATAAATGCTGTTCTTTTAAACTTTCCATTTTATCAAATAATCCTGAAAAAAAAAACGTG
The DNA here is from genome assembly GCF_964197995.2 of Scardinius erythrophthalmus. Lineage (NCBI taxonomy): Eukaryota > Metazoa > Chordata > Actinopteri > Cypriniformes > Leuciscidae > Scardinius > Scardinius erythrophthalmus. Next base: position 23,185,320 of record NC_138235.1, read on the forward strand.
TATTATGATTTCCACAAAAATACGAAGTGGCACAAGTGTTTTCAACATTGATATGAATAAGAAATGTTTCTTGAGCATCAAATCAGCATATTAGAATGTTGTCATATTCTAATATGCTGATTTGATGCTCAAGAAACAACTGAAGACTGGAGTAATGATGCTGAAAATCCCTTTAATAATAATATATCCTGTCATTTTTAATATATATATATATATATATATATATATATATATATATATATATATATATATATATATATATATATATATATATATATATATATGAAGAGTTCAGATGCAAAAGCCTCTAAGTGCCATCTGAAATTTTCTTCATTTCATCCTTTTTATCAAGCTTGTATATTTAAGTTCAGTAATTTCACTTAAATGGCAATGCAAATTACCTATTAATTGTCATTTAAGTGAAATTACTGAACTTAAATATACAAGCTTGATAAAAATAATCATTCTAGAAGAAAATTTCAGATGGCACTTAGAGGCTTTTGCATCTGAACTCTTCATATATATATATATATATATATATATATATATATACAGTATATATACATAATATATATAAGAATAGAAATCATTTAAATTGTAATTATATTTTACAATGTTACTGTTTTTACTATATTTTTTATTTATTTTACAATGTTACTGTTTTACTACTATATTTTTGACCTTGGCGAGACATTAACATTAAATAATCTTACAGACTGTAAACTTTTGAAAGGTAGTGTGCATTTATTGTACTTTTTTTGCCAGGGGGTATTCGGCAAAATATATCCTTTAAACCTTCCAGAAATTCAAACAACATGAGGACAAGCACATTTTCATATTTTTCCCCCTTTAATGCCACTGCATTTCCCGACACAACAACAATATTGTCACATAATCACTGACCATTCAAAAAATCTCGAATCTTCTGAATGAAGTCTTTGAGTATCTTGTTGGACTTCTCAAAGAGATCTCTCTTGCTCTGGGCTTTATCGAGAGTGTCCTTCGCTTGAGTCTTCACAGTCTGGGTGAGTGTGGCGATGTCTCGAAGCTGAGATGGAAGCAGAGATTATTTCAGGCTTTTTTTCTCAGCACACACACACTGCACATGCTCAACCTGTTTACCTTTTTAGCCATGGTTTGTAACTCCTCGCTGGCAGCGGTCAGGTTCTTATGAACATCATCAGCGTGGCCCAGGGCCGTCACTGAAGCGCCAACGGTTCCATTACATCCTTTCCCTCCACACTTCAGCGCACCGTCATGGTCACGACAACCAGCTCCTCCACAAGGGCTATCAGGACAGCTACTATTTGCCTCAGCATTGCCATGGCCACCACATACCTTAAAGCATAATAGAAACAAGGATGCGTCACTGATCTAGCTAACAGTTCTCTACTGGTCCCAAACCAAAAGTTTTGCCCAAAGTCTCTACCTTGTTGCTGAGATGACGGACATTTCGGTCTATCTCGTGAGCTTTTTCCTTCAGTTCAGACAAAGTCCTATTGTTGGCAGCAACTGTACGCAGGAAGCTGTTCTTTCTCTCTTTCAGCAGGGCTTCGGTACGGTTACGTGTGTCTTGAGACTGTTCCACGGGACTTTGGGGTCCGTATACGGAGGCGTTACAGCGCTGCTCTGAATTCAGTGAACTCTGGTAGTACTTGCGCACATTTTCAAATTGCTCTGTAAAAGAATAATGATAAAAGATATCAACGTGGGTTAAATGTTTTGACAAAATGATGGTGAATGAAAAGGAGGTCTGGTCATGAGCAGGCGCTGATGTAATCTATAGTTTTTATGCACATTTTTCTAGGCAAAATCTATCGAAAGGACGTAGAAATTGTGAACAGGCTTTTGCAAACCTATTTTAATACCTTAATATGGCAGTGAAACAGGATATTCAACAAAAGAAAAATTAAAGGTTTTATTGATTTCATTTCTATAAATTGGATGGAGAAAAGTGTGTTAAATGTCAGAATGGAGTCATAATGAATGAGAGCTTACTAAAATAATATCCAAATAGCTATTTGGCTATTGGTTAGTTTTATCCAATAGCCTAATTTTGCTGAAAAGACTACAAGGCCAAATCATTTATTCTTTGGAACGAAATCATTGTCATTGGTCAGTTTTGATTTCATGTGTTTTTTGCATAATACTCGATAAGAAATACTAATTTACCTGCCATTCCAACAGTGAGGTAGTTCTCCAGCCCTCTGCGCAACTGGTGAAGCGTATTGTTCAAGTCTTTCAGTTCTTTCTCCAGTGCAGTTAGGTCTTGTTTCAGAGCTTTGTCAAGGTCTGCCGTCACATTCAGTTCCAGAGTCACACCCATCAGACGCCCATCAGTCAAAGCGATCTCTGCTCTGAAATCATGTTCATTTAAAACGTGAATACCATCATTTCACGTGCAAGCAATGTACAAAATAACACAAAAATTAAGCTTGTTGAAAAATAAAACAGCTTTTGCAACATAATGCATGGTTTAAATTCAATTGGAAGAATGAAAATGTACAGTAACCCTTGCTAATGTAAGTAACACAAACAAATCTGACGATTCAAAATGTCTTCATAAAGTGTAATGAAATTTACAGTGTTTCCCACTGTGTGCAGGCTTTACCTCAAGTCATCAATAGCCTGGCTGATTAAGTTAAAGGTTCCCTCTTGGTCTCCATCTTTGATCAGATCTTGAACCTGTGCTAGCTTCTTCTCCAGCTCACGGATGCGACCGTCACTGACTCCGGGCACCTCACCCTTCTCCAGAATCATGGCAATGACATCCTTGATGTGGGTCAGATCTCGGCGGACCAGGCACACAACATCATCCCATAGCTGGAAGCAGGGATGGCAGGGAACACACTTGGGGAAGTTTCCGGTAAAGCCACGGGCGCACTCGTCGCAGCGAAGTCCTGAAGCTCCCTTCTTACACTCACACTCACCTGTTACGCGGTCACACTGAGCCGTCTCCGACCCCAGGGGGTGGCAGTTACACTCTGATCAGAGGGAGATAAAGCACTAATGATCTGACACAGGGAAGAAGAGGAGTTAGAAGTATATGTGCAATACTCACCGTCACACTGTACTCTGGGATCACCCCAGTGGAACGTCTCGCACTCATTGCACTGCTGTCCTCCAAAACCTGGCTGACAATGACACTGGCCACTGAACTACAGGTACAAAGAGAGACAGAAGAAAAGAAACAGGGTGTAGAAAAAGGAGGAGAGATTAACAGTATATTTGGCCATTGTAACTAATTTCAAAAATGATTAAGTCCGGAAAACATACTCAAAGTGGAAAAAAAATATATTAAAAAAGGAAATAAATGAAATAATCCCAAAAAACAACAACAATTAAAAAATTTAAAGAAAACTAAAATAATTATCACATCAATTCAATTTAAATAATTTAATCATAATTTAAGTCTAAAATGTCTACTACAACTGTTTATGGAAGTGAAGTAATATTGTGCTCACTTTGAAATATTTGATTATCTATTCTAGTGTTTTTTTTGTTTTGTTTTTTACATTTAAGTTTATATTTTAAATTTAAATCTATATTATTTTGCAAGATAAACTATCATTCAATAGTTGGTGTCTCTTATGCTCACCAATTAAAAACAGTACTATTGTTTTCTATTTGAATATATTTTAAATGTAATTTATTCCTGTGATGGAAAAGCTGAATTTTCAGCATCATTACTCCAGTCTTCAGTGTCACATGATCCTTCAGAAATCATTCTAATATGCTGATTTTATGCTCAAGAAGCATTTCTTATAATTGTCAATGCTGAAAACAGTTGTGCTGCTTCATATTTTTGTGGAACCTGTGAGAAAAGTTACATTTTTGTAACCTTATAAATGTCTTTACTGTCACTTTTGACCAATTCAATGTATCCCAGCTGAATAAAAGAAAGTTTAAAAAAACCTACTTATTATATTAATAATTAGGTTTAGCCTTAGTATAATGATAATATAGAAATCAATTAATACATTTTGCAAAAAACCTTTGTTGAAGTTTTTAAAATGTCAAGCTTAGTAACACTTTATCACACACCAACTTTAATATTTCATCACATTTAGGAGTCCTTGGCAAAGTATAGTCACATCTCTTTATGTCATAATGTACTTTGGTTTATGTTTGTTTATTATTGTAAGTTTTTATCCTGCCATTTCACACTTGTCTAGAGGTTTTCATCTTGATAAAATAAAGGTTTGATAAAGATATGAATATAAAGAAAGATGTTGTATAGCACAGGTCATACTGTACCATATTGCAATGGGTGCTGAGGGCATTTGGCTGGACGCATCCACAGGGTTCACATCCAAAGTCCGAGCCGAAGTTCCAGTGGTTGGGGGTGCACTGGTCACAGTTGTGACCAATGATGTTTGGTTTGCAGGGGCAATGTCCAGTCTGCCTATCACAGTGACATACTCCATCAGTACAGTAGCCCTGTAAAGTGCCAGCAGTTACACAAGTACAGCCTGCAGGATGAGACAGAGTGCAGAGTTAGATTTAAATGCATGAATTCATTCACAGTTTTAAAGTTTTAAGTCACTGTACTTACGCCTACAGTCCCGGGCGAATGCGTTTCCATAATAACCCAATTTACACTCAGAGCAAGAGTGGCCGTCAGTGTTATACAGGCACTTGAGGCATTGGCCGGTTCGTGGATCACATGACTCTGGGTCCTGGGGTTCAATGTTCCCGTTGCACTGGCACGGCCTGCACGTCCCACCAGGCTGCTCAGGATCACCATAGTAACCAGGAGCGCAGCGATCACAGCGAGGACCTGAGACAGGACAGTCAGTTAACCTACTAAATTCGAATCAAAAACTGTTGATTTACAGACTGTATTTTACCTGCATATCCTTCACGACACTGGCAGAGGATCTGGTTAGAGGCATAGTCTGCGTGACAGGAAGCTCCGTTGGAGTGTCCGCTGTCAGGGTGTCCTGGACACGGACAGGGGCGACAGTGCTCACCAGAACCCAATACTGGGTCACCATAGAACCCGTTTACACACCTAAAGAAAGGACAGAATAATCTATTTAATTTCTGTACTGAACAACATTTTATTCATTTTACTTCTAATTACTTTGTCTCGTTAATTTTTTTTATAGGGCAGTCTGGTGTTAAGTTTCTATTAGTATCATACCATACTTTATTATTTATTAAAAATAATATTTTTTAGCAATGTACAAATATTTTGTTTTTGATATTTTTACACTACTTTTCAAATGTTTCAGGCCAGTACGTTTTTTTGTTTATTGTTTTTGAAAGTCTCTCATGCTCACCAAGGCTGCATTCATTAAATAAAAAAATCATTAAAAATGTTAATATTGTGAAATAATATTTCAATTTAAAATAACTCTTTTCTATTGTAATATATAATTTATCCCTGGGATGGCAAAGCTAAATTTTCAGCATCATTACCTCAGTGTCACATGATCCTTCAGAAATCATTCTAATATGCTGATTTACTGTACAAGAAACATTTCTTATTATTATCTATGTTGAAAACAGTTGATTCATATTTTTGTGGAAACCGTAACACATTTTTTTTCAGGATTCTTTGATGAATAGAAAGTCCGAAAGAACAGCATTAATTTGAAATAGAAATGAAATGAAAAATTATTTACAGTCACTTTTGATCAAGTTACTGCATTCTTGCTTGATAAAAGCATTAACATCTTTTTTTTTAAATACCCTACAGTTCAAAAGTTGAAAAAGCTGATGAAAAATAGCCTGTATGGCTAAATATGGCACATTTACATGATGGATTTGAGTGCTCATGTTAATTGATGTGCATTGTCCCTTTTAAAATAAATAAATTCAAATTCAAATTAATTTGCTTTTTTAAATAATTCACTGTTGTACTTTATATATAGTTTCTAACTGCCTCATCCTCCTTTGCAAAGTGTGCATTACATTGTGACTTAAATCAGTGACCCAAATGTAATTCGTCACATTGATTTGGTCTAATTGATGTAGTCAGTGTACTGTTTCTCACCTCTCACACAGCTGTCCAGCTGTGTAGTCTCTGCACTCATAGCAGGCGCCTGTTTCAGGGTCACAGCTCTCTGCATGGCCATTACATTGGCACTGCCTACAGTTGGGGAATCCCCACTGACCTGGTTGGCAGTCTGAGCACTGGCGGCCAATCGCCCCATCCCGACACGGACACTGACCCGTCACAGGGTCACACTGATGCCCTACAGAGCCCTGAGAGTGGCAGTCACAATCTGTTGCAGACAGAGAAAGAGAAGTGAGAGACAATGAGAAATGTGTCAAGTTTAATCTAATACTTAAAATAACATTTGAAAAAAATATATATATATATTAACAGTTACAATATAAAGTGTACATTAAAGTGTAATATTAAAAAATATATTTTTACATTATAAATGTATATTAATTTGTAAAAAAGTGTCTCACCAGCGCAGCCATATGGCCCAAATCCGTACGTCCCCGGTGCACACTGATCACATTGATGGCCAATAACATTGGGTTTACAGTGACACTGACCTCCGACTTTGTCACACTCTGCACTCAGTGAACCCTGAGGGTCACACTGACATGCTGCAGAAAGATCACTTTTTTAGGAAGCCATTCATAAGAATCTAAACAACAGTATGAGATTTATCTGAAGGAAAAATGAATGGATGGGTTATAATGTGACTTGTTTTGACAAGACACAGAGGAGAGTCATTTATCCTTTGACCCCATCACAGTGACTCACCCAGGGCTCCATTGTGCATGATAGCAGAGATGCTGCAGATGAGTGTAGTGCACAGCTCCGCAAGCGCAGGCATCGGCAGGGTCGTGAAGGAATCCAAACACATGTAGACCTCCATCTCCTGCCGTCGACGCTCATCCGGGCCGTCGTCACCCTGGAAACCAGGAAGCTCCTCATACCTGGGTATCAGCACAAGCTGTAAGGAGAGAGAGAGAGAGACATAAGCATTTTTCACCAAAGACTTTTCACCCACCAGCAGAGGGCAGCACTTGTATTATCTGTGGTTAGGAAATTGCATCACAGGCGTTCCTAGTTTCAAGCATTTAATAACATGTGTAAATGACTGATAATGGTAAATGAGAGAAGATCCTTACTGAGTCTATCAGAATGAAGGCGGTGAGATGTCGGTGAGACACGCCGTGGCGCTGGAAACGGATGGACACCACATACTGGTTGTTTGGTTCAAAGCAGAAGGGCCTTGGCATTTCAATGTACCTGTCAAAAGTTATATGCCATCACTAACAATATTCGAAAATGGTAATTTACTGTTTATCTTGTAGACTATCTGTATTAATAGACTAAGACATACAAGTCTAGGTAGGCATATACAATGGGTTCCAATAAAAACCTTAAATGTCTAATTTAAGCTTGTAAGTAGTTATAAATAACTGTTATCACATAAATTGACATTTATCTATTTAAATAAACCATAATCATACAGTAGTTTTCCTATTTAAAATAAAACCACAATAGAAAATCACAATTTGATAAAAAATACAAAAAACACTCATATTTTTAAATATTGTTACAATTTAAAAAATAAAACCTTTTTATTTTAATACATTTCAAAATGTAATTTATTCCAAAGCTGAATTTTCAGCATCATTACTCCAGTCTTCAGAGTCACATGATCCTTCAGAAAGCATTCTAATATGATGATTTGATGATCAATAAACATTTATTATTATTAGCAATGTTGAAAACACTGCTTGATATTTTTGTGGAAACTATGAAAAAATAAAAAAATCAGGATTCTTTGATGAAAAATAACATTTATTTGAAATAGAAATCTTTTGTTACATTATAAATGTATTTAATTTTGATAAATTGAATGCATACTTGGCTGCTAAATAAAGTATTTCTTTAAAAATCTTAGTAGTGCCTATATCACAGAAATATGCATGTACTATAGATATGATTATTATTTATATTGACAAACTATTAGTATATTATACCAGCTTTAAAAGGGTGAAGCACACGACTCTGACCCTGACAGTTCGTACATACAGCTGCTTCCTTTTCCTATGTTTACAAAATTAATTCAAATCCCTTTCAAGCACCAGACATCCACCCTTATTTAGTTACCCACAGTTACACAGCAGCTCCACCAGCTTGATAATATCTGTGAGGTCTTATCTCCTGCCTGGGGTTTATTTCCCCATGGAAAGACTTAGACCAGTAACATATCCAGATTGAACTTCCTGAGCTCACCTGACTCCATCGCTCCTTTATTTTTCTTGTTTCTCTCACTTTCTCCCAATATATATATATATTTTTTTTTTGCTCAAGAGATTATTGAGATAATTTGCTCCTGCATTCCCTGTGCTTTGGGACGAGGCCAGAAATCAGATTAGAGTCGGATTGCAATGGCACCTAAAAACTCAGCCATGCAGGAAAAAGATCAAAACAACTGCCATGGAACGTGGGTTGGCTATAATAAAATAGTACTTTGTACATTATACATAATAGTACACTTGCAAAACTATGCAAGAAGTGCTTGCAAAGAATTATGAATGTGCACTTGCATCCAAAAACAAAGCATTCACGATATGTCAGGTAAACAAGGACACACACCGAAATAAACACAATGATATTACCTCCTGTGGTGGGGCATTGTGACTGTGTACATCTGCTCCGTGGGCAGCATGTTTCCACAGCGGAGACTTGTGGGTAAATTCATGGATGTCACGCTCACTAAAGCTTCCCAGTCCTCTGTGGACTGCATGCAAACAAAAAAAGAACAGACAAAATGATTATAAAAATTATTGATTTTAAATCAAATTTTAGATATGGGATATTTATTAAAGGGATAGTCCACCCAAAAATGTAATTCATCTGTCATCTGTCATCAATCATTGGTTCCCATTGACTTTCATTGTATGGACAAAAAATATAATGGATGTAAATGGGAAAAGAAACTGTTTGGTTACCAACATTCTTCAAAATATCTTCTTTTACATTCAGAAGAAAGAAAGTCATAAAGCTTGGAACAACATGAGGGTGAGAAAATGAAAATTCGTTTTTGAGTGGACTATCCCTTTAAGTAACTAATTAAACTGGAATCTATGTTTCTGGAACATGGTAGCTGGTCTAAACTGGTGCAAGATGGTCATTACTAGTAGATGGTATGATCAGCTGGTTGTTGTTTGTTTGGCTGGTTAAAGATGATCTACCCGCTAGTAATCAGCGACCATGTTCCGAAAACAACGACCACAAACCTCTGGCTCGTATCGGATCATGATGTCATATTCCATGGCGTAAGGGATGTTGTTGATGGTGAACTCTAGGCCAGCTCCATCTTTAGCCCGAGCGAAGCCCGGCCCGGTCCATGTGACCATCTGACCCGGCTGTCTCTCTCTGTGCACTATGCTCACGCTGGGCTGAAAACAGACACAGACTCATATTAAAAAGGATATAGCAGTTTAAGGTATATAGCAGCTGATAAAGGTGGAGGTGGAGTTATCTGAAGGGAAACTCACTGTTTGTTGCAACTGTCGGATCCGTCTCAGTGCTGCCCTCTGTTGCTGGGCGATGTGACGGTGACGGCGGTGTCTTCTCAGCTGATTGTTGAGATGCTGCACACAGTCGGTCTCAGCCTGAGGCCTCGGATTGCCCTAAACAACAAGCACACATATCGTGCTCACCTTAATATTCAAGATATAACATTTATACTAGATAACATGAATACTCTATGTGCAGAGTGGCATATCACCATAATCTCATACTAATCTTCTAGTAATATTATTTATACTGTGCACACAGTAAGCACATTTCCAAATGTGCATTACATAACCAGAGCATATTGCATGAGATATTATATCCCACAATGCAATGTGCTCAACTTGACCTTCCATTTTGAAAGTTATGACTGCACAAGAAATTACAATAAACATGAAAGTTTGGGGTCAGTATAAAAAAAAAAATAATAATAATACTTTTATTCAGCAAGGAAACATTCAATTGCTCAAAAGTGACAAGCATTTATAATGCTAGAAAGAAACTTTTAAAGGCATAGTTCACCCAAAAATGAAAATTCATTTTTGGGTGAACTATCCCTTTAAAGAATATTGTGCACTATACAGTAGGCAATAAAAATGTCTTTCCAAGCACAAATGCAAAAGCAGAGCACAACTTGACACTCTTTCTGAAAGAAGTGTGTGAGGTGGCAGGCAGTGAGAGCGTAAACTGTAATGATGATGGACGAGAGAGTGAGAGACTGTGTGAACCAAACAGTCCTGGTGTGTGTTTGGTGGGCATTAATAACTCGCACTGACGGGCTGGCATCTCTTCTGCTCTTTGATCTTATTCTGGGTCACTTCAGCTGTGGACCAGTGAGCATTCTGCAGTTCGTATGTGGGTTTGTTTGTGTATGATATAGTGTGTCTGGACAACCAGCATTGTCAGTCTGAGTTCCTGCGGAGGGTACGGTGCCATGACAAACCAACCTGGAAAAACTGGAAGGCAAACTAGAAGACAAAAATATTGATTTAAGGGGGAACTTTTTTTTAACCAAAGCTAAATCACCAAACCCATTGTGACTCAGAAGATATGATGGTATCAGATAGGCATGTGGCTCTGAGTGTTTTGTGTTACAGTGCAGCGGAAGTGAAGGTACCTGTGGGTTTAACTCACATGAATGTAAACTGACAAAGGAGACGGTTTTACATTTAACATATTACATCAACATTTAGTTATGTTAGGGGCTGAAAGATCCAACTGAACCCAAAAATCAGGGAATTCTTTCTCTGACATACACAAATTACTCTCTCTAGATCTATGTGCAGGATCCTGTTTCCATGGCCCATGATACCAGCATCACATCCAAGAGAAGAACAGACACCTATTCATAACAAGGGGAAGATTTATAGCAGTACCCTTATAAATTGACATGAAGTTTAGGAGTTTAGTCTGCCAAAAGAAAAAACATCACAATGTAAAAATGCAAGTATTAGGTGCTTATATGAATGAGCATTACTCACAGGAAGAGCGGGATCATCAGGGGAGTGACCTATAGCTCCCTCTGCTTCATATTTGTAATAATCCAGAGAAGCACAGAAAAACGCAGGCTGCACTTCAGAACACTTCCGACCAATCAGATGAGGCCGACAGTCACACTGACCGTTGTCCATCATGCATCTGAAGGTGAAAGGGAAAAGAGTTTATTCACAATTGTCATAGATATCTTGAAATCTCTTCAAATCAAGGGCCACCTTGCAGTTCGCACTTCCATTTAGTTCAATTCTTTAAACAAATAAAGAGTTTTGACCTTAGTACCAATGCTAATCAAATCCCAGAACAACGTTGGACTTTAATTTTGGTATATCAAAACTACACCCAGATACCAGACACTTCCTTATTGCTAATCGAAGGTAAATACACTCATTTAAATGCAATCAGTGACTCACCTGCTGCTGGTTGCACCACCAAAGTCACAGTCACAGGGTCTGCAACCTGCCAGATCATTACTGAGTCCCCAGTATTCAGGCTGTACACAAACAAAAATACATACAGGCATTTAAAAAAAAAGATTTAAAAGGAATGTGATGGTTTATTGGTGAGAGAGAGAGAGAGAGAGGGCGTGTACCAGGCACTGATTGCAGTAGCGACCAGTGACGTATCTTTTGCAGGAGCAGTCTCCGCTGATCTGATCACATGGGGCCCCCAGCATGGTGATGCCACGGGGGTCACAGTTACATGCTGCCAACGACATACACATACATGGAACACATAAATGTCACATACAGAGGCCCCTAAAGTTATTTTCACACTTAAAGATAGGGTAATGTTTTTCATAAACACTTTTTGTTATACTGGTTGAAACTCTCTTCACATATATCAAGTGGAAGTCTCAGGATCAAAAAATGTTTGTCCAATCATTGCATACGGTCTGAATCTACAGCAAGTTAGCAGTCTTTTAGTTGTTTACGTTCATTATTATTGTAATGTAATGTGCTTTGAGACATGAGGTAATTTCTCAGGATCAAAAAATGCATAAGTATATTTAAGCATACAAAATGTATGAATGTCTTTCCATTAAACCAAGTAGAATTTATATACCACATATATATAAATATACCACAAATGTTTGATGAACTACACCTGTGTGAACTTGAGGAGAACAGACTTCAAACATCCACTAAACACATGCAAACACTTACGCTGGCATCCCAGTGTGTTGTCAAGACTGAGTCCATAGTGTCCCTCTTTGCAGTAGTCGCAGCGCTGACCCCTGACGTTCTGCTTACAGCGACACTGACCACCAATCATACCCAGATCCAGATCAGTATGACTGTCACAAACTCCTCCCTCTACAGAGCCCACAGGGTCACAGTCACAGGCTGCATACACACACACACACAGGAAACAACATGAACAACAGGTAGGAGAAACCATGCACAAAAAAGTCCCATGGAAAGGCTTTTTCTCAGCAGATTATCATGAACAACTTACAGACACATGCAGCCGGGTCTCTGATGTCTCTAGCTGGATCCTGATAGTAAAAAGGTTTACAGGTCTCACAGTTGCGGCCCATGGTGTTGTGGAGACAGTTGTCACACACGCCTCCACTGGCGTTCCCAGTAGCCAGATACACCGCCATGTCAAAATGACACTGATTGGAGTGACCGTTACAGTTGCATTCTGGAAAAAAGTCACATATTAAGATTTTTTTGTTGACATTTTAATTAAGATTTTCTTGAACCTCTACATGCATGTGTATCTTACCCCTGCAGGTGTGTGCGTTATCAGTCTCGGCGGGCCTCCAGGGTGCATCATGGTAGAAATCTCTGCAGAGCTCACAGTTTAATCCCACAGTGTTGTGCTTACACACACAACGTCCATGAATCTGTCGGATCAAAAGTGTAGGATATATTAAATAGTGTGCTTCATTCACAATCCATCAATGTAAGAATAATAAATTGTTCTTTGAAATCAGAACTACAAATCAATCTGCCAGACACCCACCATGCCTGAATCCCTAGTGGTCACTCCAGGTACTGGTGCGCACTCCGACGCGTGACCGTAGCAGAAGCAGCTTCCACGCACAACCAGCTCATGCAGCGCATAGTAATATTTCTGCAGCACGTCAGGGCGGCGGTCAAGCAGGTTATCGCCCAGAGTGTGCAGTTTAGTGAAGTTTATCCGTAAGTTAGTGATCCGCAACAAATCTGAGGGGAGATTGTGCAGCAGCTTTACTTGCAGTACTGTGAACAGGGTCCAAACTGAACACTCGCTAAAGTAAATGTGAGTTATTTACTTGCTAAAGCCGATTTTACTCTCAATTTAACCATAATAATCCCATTGCAATAAAGACAAATATATTTTTGAAGTAATAGATAATGTACATCCAGACAACTCGAAAGGGTGACCAGGATGAAGTGGAGGGGTCTTGTATCACCCTGAAGGGGTTTATTTTGCAAAAACAACTGACTGGATGTACATTATTCCGCTTATTACACGGCTACTTGTCAAATAAGTAAATAAGATTACACTTTATTTTAAGGAGACGTTGTTAGTGTAATTAATTAAGTAACTAAGTAGGCTACTGAGTAATATTATTTAACTACATGTAGCATACTTACTATATGTTTAAAGTTAGGGTTAGTTGCTTGTAATTATGCATCATTTACTATTATTATTATAGTAACTACACGTGAAGTATAACTACAAGTTAACATAAAAGTGTTACTGTAAATATGATGCAAAATATTGATTTGAGTTATTTTATTAGCTCATTAAACACAAAGCTTCTGTGAAGAAAAACAGTTGCTAGCAAGCAGCTTTGAATCTGGAAGAACGATCAAGTTAAAAAAAGACGGACATTTAAGGGATAATGTATCACTTACTGTATTACACAGCTTTTCACCACATTACGGGGACATGAAATATTGATTTGAGAAGAAACCTTTTTTTGAATCTTACCTGTTTGTCATCTTATAATTCATTACAGTCTACAAAACTATCATTCTAGCAAAAAGACGGACATTTCAACAATATATGCATATGATTACTACTGAAGACCTCCGGTTTTATTACAGGATAGTCAATAACTGAGGTGCAAGATCAGGGAATAACTGACCGCAGAATGTCTCGAGTCGACTGACAAGTATTTCAGAGAGCCGTGTAATAATAAAAAATATTCCACAAAACAGTTACATGGCAAAAAAAAAAAATACTGTACTGCACTAACCCTGAATGTCAAGACCGTATGGGTCTTTGACATGGATCGCAGGATCCAGCACTTTGTAGATGACCTAAAATAAAAATAATACAGTCATATAGTGGGAACGCTGAATCCAAAAGTAACATTAAAACAGACTGAAACACATGCATAATACCATCCGCTCACACTCACCTCTCCCTCAGTGGACGGTTCAATGTCAGAGTAGCGCTCCTCACAGATGACCTCATCAATAAACCGAAGAGAGTGGGCAGGAACCCTGGGGAAAGTCTTGGTGCAGTTGTAGGCGAAGTAGCGATATGGCCTCCATGTACGGCCAAAATCTGAAGAACGCTCAATCATCATAGCAGCAGGTCTAAACGTCTGTGGAGATGCAAACAGGCTTGTTTCACTTTTATTAATAAATACTTTTATTCAATTAAATTGCTAATCCATGACATCCATTTATATACACACCTTAAACTTCATGATGAGATGAGTAAAGTGGAACTCTGCCTCAAGATTTAGTCGAATACTGACATTCTCCTCTCCTGCACACAAATTAATGAAAGAAAACCAGTCATAAACTACAAGTATTCAATTGAATTCATAAAATGTTTCATTATAAACTACTGAGTGAAAACAAAAGCTTATTAAAAAAATTTACATGAATTTCATAACTTTTAGGTAGTAGAATTACTTAGGGTTAGGGTTCGGTTTAGGGTTAGTTACTTGTAATTTTGCATAATTTACTGTTATAGTGCATACATGTAGTAACATGTAACTACATCACTTTAAAATAAAATGTTACCAATATATATATATATATTCTTTTTTTAAATCTTAAAACAAAAAAAAAAAACATTATGTGCTTTCAGGCTTTCTGTCTCAAAAAACACATTCTCACACACCATTTACAGACTGCCACCAGGTGAGTTCTCCTCTGCGGTCTCTCTGGTAGATGACATTCTCCATCCTGTGGCTGTTTCTGTGATTATAGGCATCGTATGGCTCCTGAGAGTTACACATAAAGCACTTATCTGAATCCTGTCGAGAGACATAGAGAAAGAAAAGAGTGAGAAGAAAAACAATGCACATTTTGCAAAAACACTTAGCAACATCAGTGCAGTCTGACAGGAGCCTCTCCACACCTTTTCTTCCAGGTACAGTTTCATTTGTAATGACTCAAACCCGCATGGCTGACGGTTCAGGTAGCTGCCAAGACATACAAAAGAAATCTGGGTCATAGCCTGAGCAAAACGTTGCCTCAGAATGGGAGGGCAAGTTCCATGCCAACCTGGAAGCGGAGGAAGAGAGGGGAATGGGCCTCCTAGATTCAGGTCAGAACATGAGAGTTAGCGTGCATGAACGCCAGAGCACTTTGTCTAAGCTGAGTTGTTGTCATGGGCACCAAAACCTCCACCAATGACCTGACCGAGTGAGACACGTGTATTTCTTCAGGACCCGTTAAAGGTCACAGCAATGACCAGGAGAACCTCAGAATCTATTTCAGATCCTCACAAGCTCTGCAGGAGACGGATATCAGCACCTCTACAATATTGTGCTTAACACACACTAGACACATGCTTACTGGGGTAGTTTTGAGTGTGAGCTGCCAACAATAGGATTAGCAGTGATCAACCGGATTATGAACAACAGGAATGCTATGCTAGGGCCCTGCAGAAAAAACACATAGTTAATTCTCTAGCATGACTTAGCACTGTGGATTCACACAGTTTAAGTGTATGGACTGCCATTGGGGTTAATAGAGACAAAAATACTTTCTGATAATTTGTTAAGATGATCTTGTTAAAAAAAAAACAAGTTACATATGGATATTTTATACAAATGATTGCCTGCTTTATTTATTGATATGTAATAATTATACTGGATTATTAGTGCACTTTTTTTACATTAAAATTATTAAATTACACTAGTTTATTGAGAAACATTTACACATTTTATTTAGGTTGTTAAGATATTTAAGTGCAATTATATTTTTTTTTAATATGTGGCCTAACAAATACAGTGCTATGCATAAGTTTAGACACCCATGCTAAAGTTGACTAAAAAGAGGAATAAAAAATCATCTTTTGGAAATTGAACTTAATGCCTTAATTAAAAAAAATAGGAAAAATCCAACCTTTAAGGACACCAATTTTCTTTTTGAATGAATAATGTATCGTAAATAAATAAATGTTCTTCCTGAAAATACAGGGTGCATAAGTTTGGACACCCCAATGTTAAATTCCCATAGAGGCAGGCAGATTTTTATTTTTAAAGGCCAGTTACTTCATGGATCCAGGATACTATGCATCCTGATAAAGTTCCCTTGGCCTTTGGAATTAAAATATCCCCACATCATCACATAGCCTTCACCATACCTAGAGATTGGCATGGGGCACTTTCCATAAGATCATCTCTCAATGCAAATCAAACCAGCTATTATGCTAACTGAAATAAAACCATGCCAATCTCTAGGTATGGTGAAGGCTATGTCATGATGTGGGGCTATTTTAATTCCAAAGGCCAAGGGAACTTTATCAGGATGCATAGTATCCTGGATCCATGAAGTAACTGGCCTTTACAAATAAAAATCTCCTTGCCTCTATGGGAATTTAACATTGGGGTGTCCAGACTTATGCACCCTGTATTTTAAGGAAGAACATTTATTTATTTACGATACATTATTCATTCACAAAGAAAATTGGTGTCCTTAAAGGTTGGATTTTTCCTAATTTTTTTAATTAAGGCATTAAGTTCAATTTCCAAAAGATGATTTTTTATTCCTCTTTATAGTCAACTTTAGCATGGGTGTCTAAACTTATGCATAGCACTGTACAAGTGGTTTACAAATACATCTTAACTGCACTTAAAATGTATCTCATTATGCCAAGTTTATACATGCAACATCTATCTATCTATTTATCTATTTTTTCTATCTATCTATCTATCTATCTATCTGGATAAATTACAACACAAACGGAAATGTGGGGAAATCTGCAGACACCCTACTGACAAATAAATTAACAGAGCGCTGACAGGTAACACCTGCGTTGAGGATGTATGGTGCCTCCAGGCAGTTAAACAGCTTCTTTCAATTTTATGCACCCAAAACACTTTAATGAGGGGTAAAAAACAAAGAACCTAAAAGAACACAGAACATTTTAAATAGACATTCATACAACATTAAACAGTCAATGAAAATATCATTTATGAGGACAGAAAAGAGTGCTTTATAGACACCTAAAGGAAAGGGAGGAGGAGTGTTTCGGGATAAAAGACTCGAGGGAAAGCAAACAGAGGTAGATGTAAGAAATGAATACAAGATCTTTTAAATCACACACGTATCGAATAGAAAAGCCTTAGGCTGCAGATTTGACTGCTGTAAAAGAGGTGTGGCATAGTGAGCAATACACGTGCAAGAGTCAAACATGTGCAAAATCCTGTAATATAACAAGTGTGCGAGTGTGTGTGTGTGTGTGTGTGTGTGTGTGTGTGTGTGGTAAGGTTTGCCTACATTTTGAGGATCAAATGTCCCAATAAAGGATAGTAAAAAATGAAAGGGGCCCTGTGCACAAGCACATCTATCTTCATATGACAAATAATTTCCGTCAACACAAACTGCAGGGCAAGGCCATACATGCAGGTGTAGATAACATAGTGTACACAACATGAGATCATGTTTTTGTGTCTATATGAAAGAGAAAGAATGGTTCCGAAATAACGCTGGGTTTACCTGCAAATGACTGACAATGCAGTACATCTCAGGCCCATCCAGGCCACAGGTGGAGGTGGCGGTCAGATTAATAGCTCGGCCAATCAGAAGGTTCCCTGTTGCCGGATAACAGCTCCCTTCCATGCAGCCATGTGGAGCTGAGGGGATCTCCTGAGCCACAGCTGGAAGAACTGGAGAGGACACAGACAGGAAGTGGAGGTCATTAACTTAACAGTGTATTCCATTTCACCGGCTCCCCAAACATTATAGTAGGGGATATCTGTACAACTTCACTTTGCTTGACATTTTTTTGTTTTGTTTCTTTGAAAGCACATCATCGTAATCAATAACAGACAGCACAGTTGAGCAGAATGGGGTTTGAGGTATGAGGACACAATACTCGGAATAACAGACATATAAATGTCAAATGAATTACACCAAGTAACATTGAAATATAATAATTCATTAAAGGGGTGGTTAATTATCATTTCACTTTTCTAACTTTAGTTTAGCATAAACAACATCTGCAAAGTTACAACGCTCAAAGTTCAAAGCAAAAAGAAGATTTTAAAGAAATTGCTTTTTAAGGACTACAACAAACGACTGATAGGGACTACACAAGCTTCCTCCCGGGTTAGTGACATCACTAACCCTAAAATTTACATAAACCCCACCCCCGTGAACATTTATAGATGATCATGACAGAATATGCTAATCAATAACTAGTAGATTACTACACATAAGCAACATAAATTCATCAACTAACCATTCAGACATGTTGTCATTTCTTCTTGAGTCTCTCCATCTTTGTCTGACTACGGTTTGAACATAAAAGGCTAAAAGTTTTTGAAATGTTCAGTGCACGTCTGTGTGAGGTAAAATGACACAAGCTGTTAAAGCTCCGCCCTCTGTGTCGGGAGCAGCAGCTCATTTGCATTTAAAGGGACACACACAAAAACGGTGCTTTGCTCACCCTCAAAAAGTGACAATTTTTAACATGCTATATCAAAATATCTGTGGGGTATTTTGAGCTAAAACTTCACATACACACTCTGGGGACATCAAAGACTTATTTTACATTTTGTGAAAAGGGCATTACACCACCCCTTTAAAAAAAAACATCAATAAATAAATGAACGAATAAATGAACAAACAAATAAACGAACAAACAACCAAATGAATGAATAAATATGTTATGTGTGATATGAAAACATATTTGAAGGGCTTGTTGTGGCAAAAATATTCATTAAACAATCATGAATATTTTTGCCACAACAGGCTGCAACTCAAGCAAGTTTATTTTAGTCAAACTTCAAGTGGTGCACTATGACTTGTGGGTAAATTTCCCTTTCCATTTCCTGAGAAATGATTTCCAGATATATATGTTCCCCACGCTGTTTGCAGTGCCTTTTGGACATATTCACATACCCGATACATATTCATACGATACATCCCTACGATATCCCATAAACTCTACTTTTCTTTCCAAAACACCACACAACAGCCAATGATTGGATGTTATCATGGCATTCAACAAGCACGGCTTCTTTCTGATGACCTCATGCGGCTCATGGTCCCACCCAGGCGGCAGTATCAAAGACTGAGGGTTTAGTTTCTCATTGAGTCAGGAAAATAACTGGCTTTGTTCCACATGGTTACCTCTGCAACGGGCTCAAAATGCACTGTGTTTGCCTTTCAAAATACACAGTTCATTATAGGGTTATCATTGTCAAATCCAGATGTGTGGGAGGTCTTACATGGATTTTGAACATTCACTTCTAATGTTGTGGTACTATCATTAAGACTAGCAAGTAACCGCACCCTCAAACTATAAAACTGCAGAGATCTAGGATTTCGCAGTTGGAGAATGGCAATAACCTCGCAACCATACATCTCAATGTGAATGACCTCTTTATCATTGAGAGGCTCTTGGAAAGGCAGTGTCCTGGTCAATCTTTGAGCCCCTCTGTGCTACCATTTTTCACACATCACTGACTCAGAATAATAATACCATAGTGAAATTGATGAAGTGGACGTCAGATAGCATATGTGTGATGGGAAAGGACATTCAGAAAAACAAGATGACAGAAATATATTTTTGATGCTGGTTTTAAAACCTAATGTGATGCAGCCAGAAAATACTGCAAGGGAGATGTATTATAGGGATGCACTCTATATCGGCCACCATATCGACATCGGCCGATATATACTGTAAGTTAATTTTAAATGTTACCGTTGTCTGCCTGATGAGAACATTTAAAAATCTGGCAGACATATTAAAGCCGATAAATAATGGATTATTTCCTTCAGCGAAGACACTTCAGATGTGTCTTGTTCGCCATGATGGTTTTGAATTGCTTGAAATATGATTGGAATAACTTCAAACAAGAAAAATACAGTGCAACATGTGCAGCGCAAATCTGTTATATATGTTACAGGAGAACATTATAATTGTGTGCTTGGGACATGGATTTTAATGGTGAGACTTTAGTTTTTGGATCAGGCTCTCAAAAATTATACAAAATTTGGATTTAGATTTATTCTCCAATTTATCGGTTATCGGCTTTCAAATATAAAGAATTATTGGTCATCGGTATCGACCAAAATTTTCATATTGGTGCATCCCTAATTATAATTTAAGTATAATAAGTTTATCAGTATCAGACAATATATTTAATTGTGCATGTTTGTTTCCTTTATTTTTATATTTATAGTAAATCATTTTAGATTTTCAGAGTAATTCTTTAAAAACACTAATAATTGAATAACACTGTGATAATGTTGTGATGCCTAAATTTACTTGTAGCATTAAAAATTATTGTTTTTTATTATTATTATTATTATTATTATTCAACTTCTATAACATTAAAATACACATAGTATATTAAGTCAACTCAAATTTATTTGCATAACACTTTTACAATACACACCATTTCAAAACAGTTTTTACAGATGTTTTTACAGATTTATGTTAGTGTTTATAATTTTTGAATATCTTCATGCCTTATAGTTGGACGTAGCAGATAGAGCTGGCCGATAATAAGGTTTATATTTTGCAACGATGTAAACAATCAAGCAGTTGAGATTTGCTATATACATATCACTTTACTTGAGTATACTGTACATGTATGCAAGTTGGATACTATTTATCCAACTTATGTATTTATCCAATATATTGTGTACATCAGTCATTCAATTACTCAACACTGTTCTTTGCACAAGAGTGCAGATAAGCCTTTAAAGTTCATAACAACATTGAAATCGAGCCTCAGGTCAAAAAATGAAAACATATGCCATGAATTCCTTTTGATTGCATCAAGTTACTAAACTAAAGTGTATCTGGTGAGGGCACTGAAAGGTTTTTGGTTAACTCACATACTGTAAAAATCCACATAATGAAGAAATAAAGGTCCAGATTGTGCGTGTATGCGCGTCATTGTGTATGGTTTATGTTTGTATGTGTGTGAGAGGTGGGGATTCCCATGAAAAATGATTTGCAAATACCTTTCGTTCACATTCTCGCTAGTTTTCAAAGTAGACGGGGGTATTTCAAAGGCAATCTGTTCACCTTGCTAATTACAGGACGGGTGTTTGAGGAACTTTCAGAGTGCGGATCAGTCTTTACAGGCCACACGCACAAGAAAATACCAATTCTCTAAAAAGAGTGTTTTGCCTTATGAGACCTTATGCTGCATCCCTCATTACAGATTCCTTGAGGTAAAGGATGCATTTAACACTTTTTCCACATGACTTCTCATGTTCTGACTAGCAAGCAACGTGACTGTGAGAGTGTGTGTTTGGGGAGGCAAGGGGTAGGCAAGAATAGGTTTTGACTTTGTTTTGGCATAGTCTGTTATTGAGTCTCCACACATACTTTTTTCTTCTTCAAAGTGTCTAAACAAATGAAGACATCCAATGCAAAAGCCACCTCTGTCAAAAATGGGATAATAATATTGAGTGAATGCTCTCCGCACATATATACGCTCATCAAATACATTCACTTCAAACTCACTAAATCCCAGCCTCAGCCCATTCAGAAATGGCGGTACTTGGGTAGAAACCTATACATAGGAGCCTAATAAAAATGTTAATATTAAAAAAAAAAAAATTAAGACGGACTTAGAGGCTTTTGCATTTGAAGTATTCAAATGTGAAAAAGACTGATAGAGAAAGAGAGAGAAAGTGTCATCACTAATAGAAAAATTTATTAAATTATGTACAAGCAGTGGATTATTCCATCCATTCATGTCTTTCAGTAGACTAATTAACAATAATTAAACAATAATTGTGTACTCACAGTTCACAGTAGTCCAGTTTGTACTCACAAACAAATGTCAAGCTTATTAAAATAAAACTACATTTAAAAATTTGCTCTTTTAGGCTGAGTTCTTCATGGCTGCTTGTTCCTGCATTTTTTTAACACACCCACAAACCGCTTAAGCTATAACACACACCCTCTTTCCTACATGCCACATTTACAGCACACAGAGATACAAGAAGCGGTTACAGAGGCAGATGTGCATCTGCAAAGTGCAGATAGTACAGGAATGCCAAGCCAGGAAAATATCATTCATTAAGAGAAAAATTCCAGGTGTAAAAGTATCTCACACGGGTCTTGCAAAATGCCCATCTATAGCTAAGGAATGGCATTCCGCGAGTCGACGACAAGCTGCCACATGTGCTGCACTGCATGTCGCAATGAAGCTGAGACCACCATCATCTATAAACAATATGATTGTTCTTAAAATACCCGAGGCACAACATGTCGGTACCATTGTGGTAATCGGCTGATATTAGATTTTTTAAAACTTACCGTTTATGTATCAGTTAGTATTTATTTTTGCATGCTCATTTCCTCTATTTTTACATTTAGATCACCTTTGCTATCATTGGACGCTCGCTTAAAAGTTAATTTTTAAAAATGTACATAATTGAATAACTCTGTTAAATGTAATATTTAGCAAATCTCAATATGATTATCCATTTTTCATACTGTAGTGTGCATTTTAATGTCGTGATGCCCAAATTCACTTGGAGCATTTAAAATGACTGATTTTAGTTTGTGTTTTATTTTTCAATCTATTTAGAAAAAAATGAGTAGAAATTGAATGGCCACTTATCGTTTATCATCCATAGCATGAAAATAATTATCAGATTATTGCAGATAGTGTGCCCTTAGATTCATATGTTTTACAGTCAATCATTATGTTACTTGCTTACTTAAAGGTACAATATGCAAGATTTTTTTGCCGCTAGAGGGCGCTACATTCCAAAATGATGGGAACTGTCGTTTTAAAGGGATACTCCACCGTTTTTTCATATTAAACTATGTTATTCCCTTAACTAAGACGAGTTGATACATACCTCTCTCGTCTCAGTGCATGCACTAAATCGCTCTGTCTTGCGGCGAAACTTTCTTAGCACTTAGCTTAGCCCAGTTCATTCAATATGGGCCAAACAGAGAAGCTACCAAACACCTCCACGTTTTCCCTATTAAATACAGTTACTCGCGTAGTGTAACTCGACCTAGGACGGTGACACAAAACAAAACGTTGCGCTTTTCTAAGCGTGTAAAATGGATAACTATATTGTATGGCGGAATACCATAGCAAGTGCTTGGAAGCACTTCGACTTCGGCGCAGTAATATCTTCACTCGTGAAAAATCCTCTCACCGGCCCCCGCTCCCTCTAGTGAAGATATTACTGCGCCGAAGTCGAAGTGTATAGAATAGTTGGAAACATTTGGGATATTGTAAGTAATCAACTTAACAAAATATATAACACTGGCCTTGAGATTATGGAATATATTAATGCAAAATTCTTACATATTGTACCTTTAATAAACTGGATAATTAGAGCATTGGCTCCTTAAGTACCACTGAGGGCAGAGGTTGGAACATGGAAAAAAACATGGAACAGATTACATTTTTCTTCCCTATATATGCGAGTGAAATAGCTTCTCGGACAAGAAAAAATGTAGGGCAGGACTTGATTTTGTACATGGGGAATTAATTGGATCCTTGGTTCATTGTGGTGCAAAATACAAAAAAATACAACAAAATACAAAAAACATATTGCAGAATACAGCAATACACACAAAATCACATACAGTAAACGAACAAAGCATTTAAACACGTCATCAAATAGATGTCACTGCAAGGGAGGTGGAAAGTTGTTTTATTTTATTTATAATTAAAAATTATAATAATAATGTGGACAGATAAATCAGTTTTAAATAACTCTTTTATTATTTTTTTAAATGCAATATTCTGTTAAAAAAAAAAAAAAAAAAGATTTGTCCATTTTGATTTCACTGATTTAAGAATAAAAAATAAGTTAGTATAGACAATGCACTGTCAAACCCTGAACTGGAATGTGAAAAATAAGATAGTGAACCTACAGGCACAGACAAAGCAAGGCAGTCATTGTTGTTTGAAGTTAAACAATCACAATCTAAGCCTAACACTTGACAGATCATAACTAGAATGTTCCTCCACAGATAATACTGATAAAACTGATGGCACAATAGAGCGCTTATGAAGGAGTAGGTATAAGCAATGCACCCTAAAGCTGGCAGACCTAATAGATTTTGTCTACATGAAGTTTATTCCAAAACAGGACAGAGTACACAAAGTACACATGCCCTAAGACACATAGAGAAATTCCATTACAGTGGCACATGCTCACACACCTTGGTCATATTCCTTGTACAATCATTAACACACAGTCTTTCTGACCCACATTGAGTAAAGAAAGTACAATGGGCACAGAGCCCACAGCTCCAGATAATGAACTTGTGCTTGTGCCAGAAATAATTACTGTTAAACATGTTATCAGTGATGATTAGCATTTGAATTCTTGGTAAACAGAGGACAAACTTGTTAACACAGTGCTGTGCTTTACTTTAAAACATGCAGAACATATATTTATTTATTTATTTAAATAATAGCTGTTAGTGATTTGGTAATCACACTAGGCCAAATAGCAAGTTAATTTTTTTATTTAATTAAACATGCAGGCCTTCTCAGGTGTCCCATTATTGTGAATATAATATTATAATATAAGTCAAAATGCCATTGTCTATGTTTTATAAAAATATTAAACTGCTGTGTAATAGTCTAAATTAAACACTAAGAAAATAGATCTAACAGAAAACACAATGGAAATTAATGAGTGAAGTTAACTCCTTCATAAGAATCTAATGGAAGCTTGTTTAACACCCCTTCATCAAACCAGGCTTTCCAGCCACTACTTAAAATATCTTTTAAAAAGCCACATTCAGAAATCACACACCTGAGACTGTTCATTTCCACAACATTCCTCTCATGCTCTAAATTATGGCTGAACCTTTAAACAGCTTTCTGATCCACAGAAAGATCAACATTAAAAAAAAGGCAGATAATATCTTCATATCTTACATATTCACACTTAACAGATTAACACACACTTAACTGAACACAACACTTATGTCTGATGTTAGCATCTGTCGCTATGCTAATAACACAATCGCCTATAAAAGTCAATTAAAAACACACAAGTTTTATTATCAACACTCTTCAGTACTGAATAAAATATATTTAGAATCATTATTTAACATCTTGGATGCCTTTTTTTTTATTTGGTGCAATGTATTATGGGATTGCCAAACAGGGATTTGCATAGTTCCTAGAACTATTGCCGAAAGTAACAGGATGTCGGCGCATTCACACCGCAGGAACTAGGAATTATTTAGCTCTAGGAACTCTTTTGGAGGAACTAATTTAGCTCCTACTTCAGAGTAGGGTCTAAACCAGCACTATAGGAACTATCTGTGAGGTTGTACACGGATTGGCCGAACGCACGCAAAACAAGGATACGAATCCCGTAAAAGATGAGTCAAGAGCTCAATGTTCTAAATCAAGCTAAAATGCCATGGTTACGATTATGTTTTTATGATGCATTTGCTTTTGTTAACACTATCGGGTAGGTTTAGGGCAGTGTATAGTGTAGGTGTACGTTATTCTAAAACGTAATTGAGAATTAATCTTTTAGCAGCACTCACTGGACATTTCAATTCAGAATTCACGAGTTCACACTTACAAATAAGTCAGATAGAATAAATGCGTATTTGGCGTGCTGTCCGAGGAGAGGGCTCCGGGCTCGGTATTCGGCCCGAACCCAGAGTACTCCCCCCGTATTCCTGGCTGTGAAAGAACAAGCCAAGAGTGAGGAGTCGGGGTGGTGGAGGGATGCTGAAAACTGTCAAGGAAGTTAGATGAGTTGACAGAGTGAATATATATGCTTCCTCTCATGCTGATAGGGTAGACATGGTAATTGTTTGATGAGTTGATTGATTACTTGATTATTTGAACGTGCTCCTCCCGAACTTTGTTAATAAAACATCATTTCACGAGTTCACACTTACAAATAAGTCAGATAGAATAAATGCGTATTTGGCGTGCTGTCCGAGGAGAGGGCTCCGGGCTCGGTATTCGGCCCGAACCCAGAGTACTCCCCCCAAAAGCTGCAAATAAATGCCGGACAGCCACCAGAATGATGTTGATGACCCCCCAAAAACTTGCAGAGTGCAAAGCTTAAGGTATCAGAAGTGGGAAAGGGTTAGTCGCTGGAAGGCTTCTTGTAACATCGGATGGGAGTTGGTTGTCATGACGTTGGATGGTTGTGCCTCTCCAGTAGTAGGCTAGGGATGGTACGTAATGTACTTTGCGGAAGAGAATGGTATAACCGCTGCAGTGTGATGAAGCAAGTGTGATGAGAATTAGTTCCTGCAGGAGCGGAGGAGGTGACACTGCTGCGGCAGTGGATCAAACTTGATTTCGACTTGCTTTCCAATTATCTGATGCAGAAGGATGGAGAATTGAGTACTTGTGGGAACGGAAGAGGAAACACTGCTGCGGCAGTGAAAGCGAGTTGAGAAACGGAGCTCCTGTGGGAGCGGAGGAGATGACACTGCTGCGGCAATGTACCAAACTTGCTTTTCAACTTGCTTTTAAATATCGAAAACAATTTGGACATAGAACTGAGCTCCTGCGGGAGTGGAGTAGATGACACTGCTGTGGCAGTGGAGCAAGTTTGGACGGAGTAACGGAACTCCTGCAGGTGCGGAGTGGATGACACTGCTGCGGCAGTGGACCAAACTTGCTTTCAATTTGCTTTTAAATATCCAAACTATTTTGGACGGAGTAAAGGAGGTCCTGCGGGAGCGGAGTAGATGAAGACTTCTGCGGCAGTGGACAAGTATGGATGGAGTAACGGAGCTCCTGAGGGAGTGGAGTAGCTGACACTGCTGCAGCAGTTGACCAAACTTGCTTTCAATTTGCTTTTAAATATCCAAACTATTTTGGACGGAGTAACGGAGGTCCTGCGGGAGCGGGGTAGATGATACTGCTGCGGCAGTGGACAAGTTTGGATGGAGTAACAGAGCTCCTGCGGGAGCGAAGTGGATGACACTGCTGCGGCAGTGGACAAGTTTGGACAGAGTAACGGAGCTCCTGCGGGAACGGAGGCGATGACACTGCTGCGGCAGTGGACAAGTTTGGACGGAGCAACAGAGCTCCTGCGGGAGCAGAGTAGAAGACACTGCTGCGGCAGTGGACCAAACTTGCTTTCAACTTGCTTTTAAATATCCAAAACAATTTGGGAAATAGAATTGAGCTCCTGCGGGAGTGGTGTAGATGACACTGCTGGGGCCGTAGAGCAAGTTTGGATGGAGTAACGGAGCTCCTGCGGGAGCGGAGTAGCGGAGCGGAGTAGATGACACTGCTGTGGTAGTGGACCAAAGCTTGCTTTTAAATATCCAAAACAATTTTGGATATAGAACTGAGCCCCTGCGGGAGCGGAGTAGATGACACTGCTGCGGCAGTGGAGCAAGTTTGGATGGAGTAACGGAGCTCCTGCGGGAGCGGAGTAGCTGACACTGCTGCGGCAGTGGACCAAAGCTTGCTTTTAAATATCCAAAACAATTTTGGATATAGAACTGAGCTCCTGCGGGAGCGGAGTAGATGACACTGCTGCGGCAGTGGAGCAAGTTTGGACGGAGTAACGAAGTTCCAGAGGGAGCGGAGTAGCTGAC
Organism: Scardinius erythrophthalmus; assembly: GCF_964197995.2. Lineage (NCBI taxonomy): Eukaryota > Metazoa > Chordata > Actinopteri > Cypriniformes > Leuciscidae > Scardinius > Scardinius erythrophthalmus. The sequence goes on from NC_138235.1 coordinate 23,213,275, forward strand.
ACTGCTGCGGCAGTGGACCAAACTTGCTTTCTTAAATATCCAAACTATTTGGACAGAGTAACGGAGCTGCCTGTGGGAGCGGAGTAGAAGACACTGCTGCGGAAGTGGAATAAGTTTGGACGGAGTGACGGAACTTCTGCGGGAGTGGAGTAGGTTAGCTGTAGTAGACTTGGTTGACTTGCTTTTAACTGTCTGATGAGCCAGTTGGGTGGAGAATGGGCTCCTGTTGGAAGAAGAGATGATGCTGCTGTTGTGGTGTTGGAAACAACTTGCTTTCAAACTGTGATCCGAAAGGTGAGTGGGACAGAGATCTGAGCTCCTGCTGGAGCGGAAAATAGCACTGATGTGGCAGTAAAGCGATTTAGGATGGGGAACGTGGCTCCTGCAGGAGTGGTGGTCTGTAGGGTTGGGTGTATGAGAAGTTGTCAAAAGAATTTATGAGGGTTCGTTGGGCTTCTTTGATATGGAAGCGATTTGAGCAGATGTAACTCGAAAGCCTCCGCTGACCAGCGGCCAAGTGCTTGGATCTGCTGCTGAGAGAGGCCTTTTTTGGGCAGCTGTTGCTGCGCCTATGCAAAATGAATGGCTGGAAAAGTGGTCTGCTGGGATGCCTGAATGGAGCAAAATTTGATCGGTCTTACTTTGCTTTATGAAGTAGGAGATGGTTTCATTGTCTAGCACTGATAGATCTGTGATTGTGGGGTGGACTTTTGGGTTAAAGCTGGAAGTGATGGTGAGTTCTGAGCATCTGAGGAAACTGAAAAAAGCCACTATGAACATTGCGTCCAGTGTGCGGGCAGTGTTGGTGGAGTGGTAGCCTTGCCGGAGGGTGGAGATGCATATAGTAAGTATGTCTAACGTTATTGGTTGTCTGGCATCTGGGCGAGTAGGTTGGATTATGAGGTTAATTGCTCATGGAAGAGATGGGTTTTCATTTGTCTTTGAATGTTGCCAGGGATTCTGCATTCCGGATGAGGGTGGGGAGAGCATTCCACCAGCATGGAACTGTGAATGATAATGTACTGGAAAGTGATTTTGTGTCTCTCTGTGATGGAGCCACGAGACGTCCCTCGTTGATCGACCGTAGGCTTCTGGTAGGGATGTAGGCTTGTAGGAGTGAGTAAAAGTAGGAGGGAGCTGAGGCTGTGATAGATCTGTGAGCAAGCGTCAATGCCTTGAACTTGATGCGAGAGGTAGCCAGTGCAGAGAGATGAACAGAGGAGTGACGTGGGCCCTTTGGGCTCGTTGAAGACAAGACGAGCTGCAGCGTTCTGAATCCTTTGTAGATGTTTAGTTGCACATGATGGAGGTCCAGCTAGAAGAGCATTGCAGTTCTTGATGCTGTTGAGATAGGATATGAATGAAGTGATGGCGAGCAGAGAAATTGGGAAAAGGTAGGTTGTATGGGAAGTGGAAAGACTTGTAAAGCTTCCATGCGGTTAAGTAGGATTGTAGGGTGCTGGGTGAAACGGCTTGAAGAATTGAATTAAGAGAGGTGTCAAGAAGTGGTTTCAATGGGTGGTTAATGTGGATATCAGCTCTGAAGTGAGGTACTGAGGTTGGGAATGGGTCCGTGTCTGGTGCCAGCAACCTGAATTTCTGGAAAGCAAAACGTGACCCGGGAACATGTTTTGCAGTTATGAAGAACTGATCGCAGGCTGCAATCCAAATGAGGCATCTTAGGAGAGGCATTACTGCAGGGGAAATTTGAGCGGCCTTGTTGATGCAATGCACGGATGCTTCGTTGTTGCAGTGTACTATGATGCTGTTAGAGGACCATTCTTTACCCCACAGGAAAGCTGCTTCCTCTAAAGGATACAACTCGAACAGCGCTGAGGATGTTAATGACTGCGGTGAGTCTAACAGCTGGGCGGGCCATGTAAACTTGAACCAACGGCCTTGGTAGAATCCCCCGAAACCGATAGAGGGAGCTGCGTCGGTGTACAGTTGGATATCCACAGGGAGAGAAATCAGATTTTTTATAGAAAAGGACAGGCCATTCAATTATTTAAGGAAGGTTAGACAGAAACTAAGCTCCTGCGGGAGCCAATGGTCACATCACTGCTGCGGCAGTGGAGAACATTAGCTAGAGAAACTGAGCTCCTGCAGGAGCGTGGGGAGACATCACTGCTGCGGCAGTGAAGTCAATGTTAGCCAGAGAAACTGGACTCCAGTGGGAGCAGAATGGACTGCTGTGACAGTGAAGAAGTTTAACCAGAGGAACGTCAGAGACGGAGCTGCTGTGGGAGCGGAGGAGATGACACTGCTGTGGCAATGTGAGAAGCAAATGGGATCCTACGGGAACGGTGGGGAAAGGTGGATATGTTGAGCTTGTAGGTTTAGAGTTTAGAGAGCAGCCTTGCAGGATTATGCACATCTGAAGTTTAAGTGGCCGAGCGAAGATAGTAGTTCGCGTTTAGGACAGCTTAAAATGTCTGAGAAGGTGGATGAAACCAGAAATATCCTTTGCAGTGCAGTGCAGTGCAGCCTGGAAATTAATTGTATCCACGTTAATGCCCAGAATTCAATGGATGTGGCTAGACCCATGGTTTATCCTGGGTGACTGGAATCCAAAGCTCACCAGAACCGTGTGGGGCTGAGAGATCGATTGCTAAATTATTTTTATTTTATTTATTTTGAATGAATACATTAGAAGCCTAAATGGTTTATAACCTGATTTGATAACGCATCGATTTGATACTGTAGTTGTTTGATCATCAAACAGCAAAGTACAATCTGATTTAGATGATCGTTTGTTCCTTTATCGGTTGCTGGTTCATTTATTTAGCCAAGTTCAAAATAGACTCACTTACGGTAAAAGACAAAGCTTCATAGAATTTTGCGCCTTGAATTTATCCAATTGTGTTTTAAAATCACTAAGGACTTCAAACTTTGCCGTGGAAACACACTGCTTGTGTGTATTTAATCTAAAATTTCTCTTCATTTCTATGGGTCACATTACCTGCCGATTTTGTTCGTTCTGAATCTTTTTTTTTTTTTTTTTGCTATAACGAAGTTTCGAAGCGATTTTGTAGATAAATTGCAAAACAACGTTAACGATAGGTTCTTAATGATTCTGTGTGCGTGCAATCCAATGTGCGAGCTACTGTTTGTACGTGAGAGTTTAAGCCACAAGGAAGCAGCGCGTTAATGACGTCAAATAATTTGAACAGAAACCGTTTAAAACGTGTATTCCCCCGATCAAAATTAATATCCAGATGGCATAACTGTGCTTGAGACTCGACTGAAGCGATGCGAAATTTAACCAGGGACAAAAATGAGAAGGTTTTGAGCTGAGCACTCACGGAGTAGAGCCAGCGGGTCTAGAGTGTGAGCTGGCCGGCCGGGACTGAATCTGAATCGCGGCTTACTGAGGGCCTGCTGCGGCGGCCGGGTCTTGGAGAAAGACCCGTTTGTTCGTGTGAAGAGGGCGGCATTGCCCGAGACGCGAGCGTGGTGCTCGGCGGGCCTTATAGTCCATTTCTCTATTGCAGGAATTATTGAATGGTCCGGTTTAGAGCAATGCGCGGAAGGAGATCGCGGATGTTTCGCCCGTGGTGATGAGGACCCGTTTGTTTGGCCTGACGCCCGCGTGATAACACCAGAGATTTGCGGCAAAGATTCCTGAAGGACGAAAGATTCTTCATTGGACGGGAGAGCTCATTTCGGGAATGATAGGAAGGTAGGGCGAGGCCAAATGCTGAAAACTGTCAAGGAAGTTAGATGAGTTGACAGAGTGAATATATATGCTTCCTCTCATGCTGATAGGGTAGACATGGTAATTGTTTGATGAGTTGATTGATTACTTGATTATTTGAACGTGCTCCTCCCGAACTTTGTTAATAAAACATCATTTGCGGTGATACGTACAAACTCCGACGTAATAAAACGTTGCCATATTCATGCTTTTAGCGCCACTTACTGGACATTTCACTTTGAAACTGTCGCGAAACGTGCACGACGCAAAGTAGCCTATTTTGCCCTTTGCAAAAATGTTGCCACAGGTATGTTTTTCGAATGAGCCTGGGCTGAAAATGTCCGAATGTATTCTTAAAGAGCAACTTGCAGGTAAAAAAAAAATCTAAATGAATATATAACCGTGTATGAAAATACCATATGAAAAGATAATGCAGGATTTAAAATGTTTTAAAACGACATAATGACACCAATTTAGTAGATAAAGTGAGCGTTTCTTTGACTGCTCGTACAAGCCGCTTTTTTTTCAACATCGCGTCATTTTACGTCACACGAGGGAGACGTGTGCTGTGCTCTGCCGCAGCTCAGTGCAGAGTAGGTTGGTATTCAGTAAGAGCGGTCGTGAGACAGTGTGTTTTCAGTAGTTTTTGTATTTCAATTTATCATCGTCATGGTAAATGTATGTGTTTGTGGAGCTTGCAAAAACTCCAGCCTGTCAGGACATCGAGTCCACCGGTTTCCTAACAGGAAAAAGGACGGTGCTATCTTTTGTGCCTGGGTGCGGGTTGTGCAGGTGAAGAGACGGGATTTCTCTTCCGCGTCGGCTTCGGAAAACGCGGTCGTGTGTAGCGTTCACTTCAGATCGGATGATTATCGTCCCGGCGATATGAAGGAGTTCAACATGGGATACCGAAGTAAGAACCGGGTGAGACTCAGAGCTAGTGCGGTTCCTTCAGTGTACGCATCTTCGGGTTCTCCCGCTGCCTGGATGTAGGCGCGAGCACAACATCAACTGGCAAACGCAATGTAAGCGGAACGAAACTGAGCTAACAGTTACTCGTTATTGTGTTTGTGTGGACCGTTTATCAGTTTGGACCAGTGCAGCGCGAGCCTGATCAAGCAACACTGTAGCCTAACTGCGAGGTAAATAAAGAGTTCGCCACTGAAGTAATAACATCGCTGCGAGATCTAGTGAGAAATATTCACATTTCTCCGTTATTAACGAATCAAACAGCGCTGACGTGAAAACCAGGAATAAACATTGTGCAATGAATGAACGAACTATCCAGTGTCCACAGATCAGCAACATTCACCATGGCTTTACTGTAGTAACACTAACTGCAACCATGGAAGTTTGGCATTTTCCACTAAGGCCCAGTATGCATCCACCTCCCTGTAACACTGACTTTCCTCAGCTGTAAACATTGCCTCGCATTTCCCACACAAGCACCTATGGAACAAAAAATGTATCATGAATAAATATCTCTCTGTCTCTCCATGAGAAACTGCTAAGTTATATCACGTAACGTTAGTCTGGGCGGATATTAATGAGCATGACAAACGCCTGATCAAAGCTTAGTTTCTGTTATTGTAAGTTCCAATATGTTCTGTCTAACATTAATCCTGGCCTGTCCCTGCTCTCTTGGCAGCCTAGCAGGCTCATAATTGTATGGCTGTGGTCCGTAAACAATTTCCTCAGCGTCCGAAATGTCATTGCAATCCATATTTCCCTGTTGTGTGAATCGACCGCTCTCCCTCGTGCTACGTCACGACTCTCGCCCGTCACGCCCATTTTCAGATGCGGAAGTAAAATTTTCTCACAAAAACGACTCCAGAAGCCACTGTAGCATATTTATAATTTTTTTTTAAAGAAAATCTAGTTCCTACATTATTTTTCTATACATTGACTTGTTGGGTCTTCTAACCTGCAAGTTGCTCTTTAAAGCAGAAGGCAAAAGGTGCCCGGACAACTTGCTACATCCGTCGAGACACTGAAGTGTGCATCTGATGGACACTTTACTATCTATGAGGCCACGGGACAGGAGTTGTGAATGACAGTGAAACGAGTCACATGACACACGAGTACGTTCTGATTACATTTACATTCATACTATATAGAACATACTAAATAGTATCTACTCAGACAGTATACAATTTCAGAGGCAACTCGGTTCTTGATCTGGGGTCACCCAGCTATAATATATTTCGGAGTGTGACACACAAGGCTATAGCTCTAACTAAAGCAGCATAATTTTGCTGACTAGTGACTACTGTTCAGAACAGTCTTCGCATTAGGAGTGACCCTACAGTATGATGTCTAAACATGCCATCTAGGTAGGCAGCTCATAGGGTTTGGAACGGAGCCAGTGTTGCAGTGTTTTTCCATTTCCAGTCCATTTTTCCAGACATTTAGGCTAATCTTTTAAGTGTAGCATTTTCAGCAGGGGATTTTCATTTAGGCCCCTAGCTAAATTACTAGTGATTGAGCATATAAGGATCCTGATAAAATAATAAATGACACACTGTGCTACAATGAGAATAATAGGCCAAAATTAGCGTGTTGATCCCCCTCTACCCCACATGTCAAAACTAATGGCCATCCTCAGCACTGTTCTCATTCCATCCTCAGTGAAGCACCCTCACTATTGAAATCCTGCTCCCCACTCTTATTCTCCACTTCACTCCCTCTTGTTCAGTTTCTCTCTCCCTTTTGATTCAATACATATAGCAGACAGTGAAAATGACTGCATCCCAAGCATGAGCACCACGACTACAAGTTTCAAAAGTATGTGTACTAACTGTTAGCCCATCAAACTACAGCTACTCTGATCAAGAAAATGTTTTTTTTTATTTCCACTGGCGCAATTTTCAGCAGGCAAACAGCACTGAATCTATAATGAGTCTAACTTAAATTGATATGTGCCAATAACTTAAGTTAAATGCAACGTATCACTGCTTCAGTGCATTAAGCACGATGTTGCAAAAGACGCAAGACGCGAGCATAACACGTCCATCTAGTGCAGGTTTACATAGAAAAACAATACAGAACACGTGTTTGCATTTAAAAATGAGAGACGCAGGGCAGTGCAATGAAAAAACACAAGGTTTATAGATGCATTTTTTAAAAGTTGAACTACTTTTAACTTGAGTGGGGAATGTTGTGTCATACATAAGCACCTAGTGCATGTTTGCATAGAAAAACAACACAGAACACGTTTTTGCATTTAAAAATGTGAGACACGGGCAGTGCAATGAAAAAAAAAAAACACGAGATTTTTTTTATGTTCAACTTCTTTTAACTTGAGCGCTGCATTTTTAGAACAGCATATCATGCACAAGACCCCGCAAAAGACATGAGATGCAAGCAAGCACAACAGTCAAACACGTCTGGATAGTCAAAAACCAGAAAGAACAGCGAAAAAGCAGTGGAATGCAAAAATGTTTATGAATTTGCCCCATGTATCTGTTTGTATGTTTTTCTGGTCGTTAAATATCGAAATAATTTCCCTTGCCTTGTTTAGCAGAGTTTTCCGCAGGTGTACGGTTTCCTCTCCGTAATGCATAGACCTTTCATTATGAAACACAAAGAAGCAAGGAAAAGCAAACACAATGCCTCTGATTGCTGCTCTTCAGAGAGAGAAAGGCCAGGCACTGATGCTAAAGAAGAGAGAGGGGTAACAGGTTGGTCATGTTTTCGTTTGCTTAAGTCTAGATTGTTTTGTTGCAAAGGGCTCTCGTGGGAGCTACTGTGAAAGACCTCCTAGGTGGGGGTCTGTGTGTTTGAACTTCACTTTATTTAAGAAGCTTATCCCCTGCTCATCTCACTGGAGAGTCAGATTTTTGATAATGACATGGGATTGAATGTGTTGTCATCAGTCATTTTATGATCCCACCTTTAAGGGATAGTTCACCCAAAAATGAAAATTCTGTCATCATTTACTCATCCTCAGGTTGTTCCAAACCTGTATGTTTTTCTTTCTTCTGCTGAACACAGAAGATCATATTTTGAAGAATGTGGGTAGCCAAAGAACGACGGTAGCCACTGACTTCCATATATTTTTGGTAGCACTATATTTTATAGTCCTGTTTCGCATGTACATATTATATACTTATTGTAGTAATTACAATAACTGGGTAATAACTAGGTACCCTGAACCTACCCCTAAACCTAGGTGTGTAAATGATGACAGAATTAAGAATTTTGGGTGAATTATCACGTCTTGACGTCTGCAAGGTAAAGAAATGACCACCATACTCTAGTTTATGCAGAAATCAGTTTAATTTAATATGTGACTTACCCAGAAGGAGAACACTGAAATATTTGGCCATCATCATGGGCTATCAAACAAACACGGGTAGCTGATTTCCAGGGGCCTGAAATACAAAGAAAAATAAGAAAAAGATTGTTCAGCAGCTTACAAACAAAATGTAGTATCAGGTGCTAAAGATATTCATAGTGCATTCACAAGACATTTAAATGATTCATAAAAACAGCATCTGAACGTGAAACACGCATTCTTTGAATTAAATATCGTAATATGGTGGGTTTGTTTAGTGTCTCCCCCCTTCAAAGCTTTGATATTCAATGGTTATAATTTTCACAGTATTTAATTCTTAATTGGACAGAAACAATTACTTATATGATTTAAAATGATCTTTAATGGTTCCATACTGTGTACTAAATGTAAGTATTTGCTTGCATTAACTACACAACAAATTAAAAAACATTTAACGCACTTAACCAGAATTCAAGGTCAGTGCAGCAATTTAATTAAGAATAGACTATTGACAGTCATAAAGCATGAACTACAGTATACCAGTGTTTCAAGGGGGCCACAGGATAGCTTAAAATCATTAAAAATGGATTATTATTTATATAATTAATATTAATATTATGGTTAATATAGTAAAATAAATTATATAAAGCATACAATCAAGATGTAAACTGATTTTTTCTTTCATTTTTCATTCAACAACATACAGTTTTTAAAAATACACAAAATAAACTGTTAATTACTATAAATAATTTATATCATTCTCCACTCCCAGTTTCTTTTAATAATATTATACAAATAATATAATAAAAAATAGTTTTAGTTCTGTTAATACAATAATATTTCTGTATCTCCTTCACTATAATAATATATCTGTATTTCTATATTTTCTAAAGTTATATTTTTGGGGCTTTTTTTTGCCTAAGGACAGAGGAGGACAGGAGGACAGACAGAAAATCACAGGAGAGGACAGAGGGGAATTGGACAGGGATTCGGGTCTCCTGAAGCGCAAAAGCTCCATATGTCAGACCACTTGCCCACTCGGCTTTGTCCCCGACCCGTTGTATTTATATATTTTGAATATATCAGTGCACTAGCCATTTCATCAAATGAATATTAAAAATTCAAAGTGAGGTAAACATGAGGAGGTGAGAGTGAAGCCATGCAGTTTTTGTCTGGACCATGAGTGTGAGCTCAAGTGAGGAGCGCCGGGCCCCCGGCTTCAGGCTCTTTAGTGTGCTGGTGAGAGGAGTGACAGGTCAGCTCCACCACACAATGCCACAGTCTCAGTTTCCCACACAGTTTCCACTCCATATTTCACTGCCACTAAATCCTCTCACACTCACTAAACCACCATAGAGAACAAACTGTTTCACTGCATCAGTCAATAAATACAACACATATGCAGACAAACACACAGAAATCCACAAAAATAATTTTATGCTAACTTAAAACCTTCTATAAGAACTCAAAAATTAAAACCCCTTAAAAATGTATGAAATGAAAGAATTTACTGTTATACGGGACATAAAAAAAAAACGTCACAGTCCTTAAAATCAGTCTAGACATTATCAGGGCAGAAAGGTATGATGATTCACAGATAAAGAAGAAATAAAAAAAGTAAAATCAAAGAAGAAGGACAAAAAAACAAACAGATAAAGTGAATAACAGGATTTACAAAACTGGCAGGCAAGACAACAGATAAAGCCAGTAGCACCTGCATCTGTGTAGACCAACCAAAGCACAGAGACTCTGATTCTTTATCTAAAGCCATATATGAAAAATACAGGAAAGAAATATTACTCACGCACACAAACAAGTTGATAAATATCCGTTGCACATGGAAGGCTCTGAGAAAGGCTCCCTTGGAGGCACAAAAAGAGTAAAATTGGTTGTGTGTGTGAGACTTAGGGTGTGTAGGAAAAAAAAAAGTGAATGTGTAAAGTTAAGCACAAAAAAAAAAAACCTTTATAGGCGTAACTGGCCTTTCCGGACAAAAAAAGAAGGAATGGCTTGAGCCAATCAGAGTGGACGGAAAACGGTTCCCCCGCCCTCAGCGCAGCAATGGGGTGAATGGAGAGTGATTCTTATTCAAATGCAGCTGTCACTCTGAAAGCCACTGTTTGAAAAGGGGAGCCGGTCTCCAGGCTGACGGAATGCACTGAACCATTCTTTAGGGGGGCGTTGAGCTGGTTAAGGGGTACAGAGGGGAGGGCAGTGATGCTTTGGCTTTCTCTGACCACACACACCCTCTTCCCTTCCAATACAACACTCAGTCTGAACTCACCAGAAAGAAAAACTTGAAAGAGATGCTGAGCTGAACTGAAGATGTTAGAGCAAGTGAACATAATAACAGCAAATCTCCTTGAATGAGTTTTTCATTTATTTAAAATTATAAATATAATGCAATCTTTACCCACTATGAACATTCCTGATCACCGTATTTTTTTTTTTTTTACTGTTATCACAAATAGCATTAGTTACTGTACATACCTAAGACTGAAACATTCAGGAATCAACAATAAAGATTAGTTCTTCTGGCCCATCTATCTATATATCTATCTATCTATCCATCCATCCATCCATCCATCCATCCATTCAGACCACTAGCTAAGATATTTTAATTCTTAATATAAAAAAAATATATATATACAGTATATATATATATATATATATATATATATATATATATATATATATATATATATATATATATATATATATATATATATAGCCTAAATATATATATTTGCAAATTTGTTTTGCTGGCCAATTCTGATCACTAGCAAAGATGCTTGAATAGATATTCTTGTTGTTTAATATAATTACTTTTTCTTCTTGTGTTACCACTATAAAAATGAAAAATACAAAATCTTATAAATGTCAGATATTTTTCCCTTTTAACTAATGTAACCATGAAACACACTTGCAAAACTTTGTTGGATGCTTCCAAGACTATCAATTTTGACAAAACTTCACTTGTTATCTTGGTGGCATGTTTAAATCAGTGTTTAACACAAATTAACGCTAACACAAATTAAATATTACAGGGATCAATATTAATGTATAACATATTAAAACACTCCTTAAACATTCGCACAATAAAGATACTAAACTGGCTTTTAAGACAGCAGCTAAATGACTATATCTGCAAACATCAGCAGAGTGAAGGCCAACCTGGCCACATGAAGACAAAGACTACAAATTTGCACTCACACTGCGGATGAGTGACTCATGAACAAGGGCCGATGGGTGTGAAATGTGAAATGTGAGAGTGGAATGCCACCTCACCATCTCAGTTGCTTTGTTATGATGGTTATTGGTAACTTATTGAAAATATATAAAGAAAATGTCAGTTAAGTAATTATTTATTTTGTACTGAAGTAAATAATTCAACACCAACATTACCTGAATGAACTGAAGTATTTGACTGTTTTTCTCACTCCTTCGTATCATATCAGAAAACATATAGATATATGCTGCTAAGGGCTCCTCTGTCAGATAAAAGCCCTCAGCAAACATTAGACTGAACAAGGCAGGTATGACATACTTCTGATATCTCAGTCTATGAGTTCTTCTTTCTACTGGTAGGGTTTAAGAGAGATTTAACCTGGGAATATAGTAGATAAATCATCTAAGCTAAATATTTAAAACTGAGGAGCCATGAAATTTTACAGCAGAACTGAATCAATTATTGAGTTAAACAGAAAATTAGTGTAACTCCTGGGCTAATTTGACAGAACTGATTTACAATATCTAAACCTCTTGAGATAAAACTAAAATTTAAAGGGGTGATTGATTATTTTCTAACTTTATTTAGTGTGTAATGTTGCTGTTTGAGCATAAACAACATCTGTAAAGTTGTGACGCTCAAAGTTCAAAGCAAAGAGAGATATTTTCTTTTACAGAAATCGCTTTTTAAGGACTACAACAAACGACTGATAGGGACTACACGAGCTTACTCCCGGGTTAGTGACATCACAAACCCTAAAATTTACATTAACCCCGCCCCCGGGAAGATGCAACAAAGGGGGTGAGTCCATGTTGAGAAGAGGAAGAGTTGTTGTAGTACAGCACATTTGTGAGTCTGCTCAAGCAATTTATTGCAATACAGTACGTAACACAAATGCAATAGCTTGTCACTCTGTAGGCATCTTACAACAGTTCCCACATGAGCGATTTATAGATGATCATGACAGAATATGCTAATCAATGACTTGAAGTTAACTCCACATCAGCTACATAAATTCATCAACTAACCATTCAGAAACGTCCTGTTGCATTCTACATGTTGTCACTTCTTCTTGAGTCTCTTCATCTTTGTCAGACTCATACATAAAAACTCGAACATAAAAGGCTGAACAGTTTCTTACATTGTCAGTGCATGTCTGGGTGAGGAAATCGGAGGTGCTAACTCTGGAAGCTCCGCCCTGTTTTAGGAAGGGGGCCGGGAGCAGCAGCTCATTTGCATTTAAAGTGACACACAAAACGACGCGTTTTTGCTCATCCTCAAAAAGGGACAAATTTAACATGCTATAAAAAATGATCTGTGGGCTATTTTGAACTAAAACTTCACATACACACTCTGGGGACATCAGAGACTTATTTTACATCTTGTAAAAAGGGGAATTATACCACCCCTTTAAGAACAAACAGCAGTGATATTCAGAACAAAACACAAAACAATCGTATTCAACACTTTGTGGATGTGGTAATACGGAGACGAGTACAGACAAAGTCCAAACCCAAGCATGCTTCCCCTCGCATTAGGCACTACAAGATTACACCAGCAGTCTTTCTGATTATGCTCAACAAGTTAACATGGTACACATCTGCTGTGCATATTACCACAACACCACTGTACAGCAGGCTGAGATAAAATCAGCTCAAAAGACCTTGAGCTTGGGCCTTGGGGTTCACAACCTTCAAAAATTGACATAATCCATAAGAACATGCCTGCTTTACGTATATAAACACATTTCTGTAAGAAGGATATTGAATCTTAATGCAGAACAGTACGCTCTGGCTCCTGTACCAGGTTTTTAAAACCATTTATTACCAAGGTTAATCTCTAACCAGACAACCTGAATGCTCTCACGTGAGCTCACTCCCTCTGGCCTCTGGCTTTTCCGGAGTAAGACCAAACAGTAGTCAAATGTAAACTTAAAACCTGTGCTCACCTTCAGATTCAGTCACAGAGATATTGCACTTCCTAACACTTCATTTTTTCCATTAAACACACACAAACACACATTTACAGTAAGTGGTCAATCACAATCCAAATCAATCACTCAATCAATTAATTAGCTAAAAATTCAGTTGGTTTTGCTAATCAAATCTGTTACTTATTTCTATCTCAGGATGCACATCCCAGAGTAACTACAGTTTGTGCCAATTCCAGTTTGGATTCAGCCTTTGCAATGTTTTCAGATGACACAGACAATTGCAAAAATGATGACAGCAGCTTTGGATAGACATAAAAACTTTCAAATATTATCCTAATATTGAAATATTATCCTAACATTGTAATAATTATGAGACGTACATGACGTTAACTAATCACATAACATATATTACAGCTGTATATTACTGCCATATGGATAGTACATTGATATACATATCTGGCTGATAACAGAATTGTAACACTGAAACAAGCATTTTCTGTAAAGCTGCTTTGAAACAACATGCATTGTGAAAAGCGCAATAAATAACCTTGATTTGAATTATGCTAATAGAATAATCATCATGAATGATCACTAACTGAGTAACTTAGGCATATGAAATATTACATTTTGTGATCACACAGCCAGTCAGGGAAACTGAAAGTTTTTGTTGCTTGAAACTCATTTATTTTTACACAATGCAAAAGCTACTCTATCTCATACAACAAAAAAGCACACTAATCTTATAAAGTCTTGTTACAATTTTGCTTGGTGTTTGACCTGACCCCTGATTTAAGAAGAATCGCCCATCAGTCTCCCTGACAGGCTTTAATGTATTATTCAAACAATCACATCAGTGTTAGCTAAGTATAAGAGGGAATCATTGGAAGACTGTGCAAATACCTGAGAAGGTCGTGCCATAGAAAACGAAGCTATTCATGACTTAATCAACTTTATCTAAACAGACTAGCTTCAGGGGACAATAAAAGTTGATAAAAATTCCATTGAAAAAATACAGAAGCTTCTGTATTATTAATTATGGACATGTTCATGTTATCCATTAATCAATACATTCCAGAAAACTGAGATCCCTATGCACACAAAGCTGTGCCTTCATATAACAATCTAGCTGTACGTTTCTTTCATTTCGTGCGTGCAGGATGACGAGAAACCTGAGGCCTCATCAGGGTTCCGAGGAGATACTCTATGTTCATGATCAAAGAACCAATTACATGTTAAAGAATTCCTCATGTTGAACTTGATGATCACCTTTGAACTTCCAGGGAATAAGAGATTGAGAAAAAGACCAGCTCTTCCTCAGAGGGTCATTCCAAAATGTTCAGTAGAGTGACAAGTGATAGCGGAACTATACAATTCCCAGCATTCTTGTCAGAATGCCAGAGAGAGTTACATTACTCCCCGCGCAGGATGAGACGACTAAGGCCGCGACACATTTAATTTCAATATGTACGATTTATGAAGTCATATTTCCATGAAACAACATGTCTGATCGATGATAGGGTAGTTGAAATGGTAACACTTTAGTTTGGGGACCAATTCTCACTATTAACTAATAGCTTATTAGCTTGCATATTATTAACATAGTGGCTATTTATAAGCACTTATAAAGCACATATTAATCCTTTATCCTGCATGACCATATTGAACATCCCTTAATCCTAACCAATACCCAAACTTAACCACTACAACAACTGCCATACTAACTATTAATAAGCAGTACATTAGGAGTTTATTGAGGCAAAAGTCATAGTTAATAGTGAATGTGTTCCCCAAACCATTGAAACCAATACACAATTTTCTATGTTAAAATTTCAAGTATTTTTTCAATTATTAAACATTACCATTTACCAAAAAATTGTAATTTGTAAATATTTGTAATTATTTGTAATTGCAGTTAAGTTATTGTTCATGGTTTTGGTTTTAGATGGCTTAGAAGAATTACATTGGTTTTGTTTTAGTACATGGTACCAAATAACTGTACTTTTTTCACAACAACATTCTATGTAACAGATGGTGATGGCTACACATTAATATATTCGCTATGCTTGTAATGGCATTGAGGCTCGTAGCAATTCACTATAAAAACATCAAAACACACCAGAGAGAAATTCTGTGTATACTTGCCAATTATCATGTCTAATACCCATGACTTCAGATCCATCATCATTTCATCATGTCTGACAGAAAAGAATACCTCAACTGACTGATGGGACTGCTCATTTGATGCTTCAAAAACCTGAAATTCCCAAGCAATCACAGGACTGACGTTTTAAATAAGGCTCCAGAGAGAATGAACGGCCAGCGGAGCTATCATGAGAGACAGATACGCAAAATATATTTTGACAGCTTTTCCTACAGCTGCGAGTGATGATTGCAGAGGCTTCAGATGTAATCTAGCATTTCCAAAACATGTGTTTAAACTAATCTCAAGAGTATCTGTGTTTGGGAGGGAGGATTTGCAGGTGGGCATTGCTATAGGCGCAATTACAGTAGGTCTATAATAACTAGAGAAAGCTATTCATTAACATTCATATTCATTTCAATTACCATTGTAGTTACCAGCATCTACCAGCGAACAGGGTCTGGAGAACCTGAAGCCCTCTTGGGTCTAGGACTCGTGGGACTCTTTAAACAGTTTACTGTCACCCACAACAATGAGGCTAAAGGTCAAAAGAAAGCCGATTAATGCTATACTCAGAAAAAGGGATCATTTCCCATGCTTTATGACTCTGTGCATTGATTTGCCCTGTGTCTAACTGTCAGCTAACATCCCTTAAAGGGTTAGTTCAACCAAAAATGAACATTCTTTCATTAATTACTCACCCTCATGTCATTCTAAACCCATTAGACATAAGACTTTCTATGGAGCTCTCAGATTTCATCAAAAAGATCTTAATTTCTGTTCCAAAGATGAATGAATGAATGAGGCATTTATATGGTGCTTTCATATGTATACTGTAAATCCAAAGCGCTTTACAATCATGTCAGGGGTCTCTCCTCAAGCACCACCAGTGATGATGAACGAAAGTCTTTTGGGTTTGGAACGACATGAGGGTGAGCGATTGATGACAGAATTTAAATTTTTGTGTGAACTAACCCTTTAAGATTCATTTATAAAGATTATTGCATTACTGTAACAAATTATGCCTGTCCAAGAAATTCTGTAATCACCATCACATTGGAAAGCTCTGACAAATGAAATGTGAAACACTGCAAAAGAGCAAAAACATGCAGATCTTTGGGAATGTAGGAGAGCGTAAATAATCAGTCTTTTCTGATACAGACAAGCCACTTCAAGGTCAATACCATACCGATGTGTCTGAGGTCTGAGGTGGTTTCTAAACTTTTAGAATGAAAATTAAAGAATCACATTCACTACATCATTATGTGACATCACACTCCTCAACTCCAATAATACTGCTGACTTCATAAGCAAATGACAGCTGTCACGCAGTGACGAACACATTCTGTGAAAAGATTGAATAGAACACTTGAAACGTTAAAGGGATAGTTCAACCAAAAAAAGGACAAATCTGTCATTTCCAGAACACAAAAGAAGACATTTTGAATGTTGGTAACCCAATGTTTTGGTGACTTCCATTATACAGACAAACAGACAGACACTGAGACATTTCTTTGAATATCTCATACAGGTTTGGAAACGACACAGGGGCAAGTAGGCCTAAATCAGTGATTTTTAGTGAACTATCTTTTAAGGAAGAAAGTGATTTGAGCTCTTATTACATTCAGAAGAAAGTGTGGAGGAAAATGTTTGGCAACATGGAAGGTCTCTATAGGTGATAAGCTGAAGAATTCACCCTTTTCCCAGGAGTGCAAGGGTAGGGTTCTGTTTACAGTTTAACCCTACATTATAATCAATGACATGCACTCTGATACTTCATGAATTGTTTGGGAACCAATTCGAATCCAATATTCAACTTGACCACATGCATCAAATTTACTCTGTGCAGAACGTTACATTACTTAGCCTACATTTGGAGTAGAGACCCCAAATATGATACACGTTTAAATGCTTTGTAGTTAGTATAAAGATCTCTCAGTGACAGGACATGAAACGTTTATTAGTAAAACCAAAGAAACGACAGAAAATGTGCAGCATTGTAGCCTACTTGAAATGAAAAGTTCATATAAACTAAATGGGGCTGCCCAGTTTCGACATGAGTTTGACTGCAACCTTTAAACGTTTTAAAATAAGATTATAAACTGTAAAAGTGTCGGTAAATCAATCAAAGTACAAAGTTAGACAGGATATCTTTAACTCTTACCTGTGGATTGACTCTTATTCGCAACAGCGCTCCTTTCGCGAGCTGCGCGTCCACCTGTTCACATGCACAGTTCTTCAGTGTTGAAGCTGAAGGAGGAGCTCGCGCGGGTTTTCCCTCGCTCTCGATTATAAACAGGTAAGAGTGTTTGTTTTGCGACGTCATGGCTTGTGTTATAAATCCTCAAATGAACAGTTTAACGTATAGGCTAAGGCTACACCCATTTGTAACTTTAGGGTGGCGTGTGGTGGTGAGATATAAAGAGGCGAAGTATAAATTCCTATAATCCACGTTCATGTTCCAGATATTTGACATTTAAACGGTTTCCAGGTTTGAGTCTTATATGACAGTCATTTACTCTATCAACAAACGATATTCGGCTGATATTCGCCACAAGTTTGTTGAGATGACTTATTTATTCGCCGATCATTTCATGTTTCATGTCTTTTTTTTTCTTCTTTTTTTCTTTCTTTTAGTTCTTTATGATTCGGAAATGATCAAAAGGGATATTTTCCAAGGAGGGCGTTGTTTAATTTTCCAGTCCATTTCCACTAGATTGATGCATTAAGGCAGTTCTCACCTGTATTGTTAGCAGGTATCCCTGTGTTGCATGACTGTAGAATGATTTATGCAATTACATCGTTTGTCAATTTAATAATCAAGTAGCCTATTTTGTGCTGTAGGTTTTTTTTTTTTTTATGCTTTGTGTGTGCGCGTGCTGGTAAGATTTCGTAGAAAATACTTGTTACATCAGCTTTGAGTTACTCCACTCTGTGTTTATTGCAAACCTTCCCATCTGAGAATAAACACAATTAGTTTTCATTGTAATGCAGGTTAAGAGACATTTAACATAGGCATGCTATGTTCAAAACTATGTTATGTTAAACTAATGCTTCAGTATAATTGATAAATGCATTAACATATGCATACTTGCAGTCAGAGGATCCATGCATTGCAAATTCAGGGCTTTCTACCTGTAGGCTAAACACCTGAAGATACTTGGCTTGCTGAGATATAGCCAACATGAGTGAGGCACAGGGGAGATAAGGTAATGAAAAGTCAAAATTTAAAAGAAAAGTCTGTCACAGTTGTGTATTCAGATCTTTATACAAATATGCCAACACTACATAATAGTAAAATTGGAAAGTTCCATGCTGATTTGTTCTCACAGCAAATATTTGTTATTTTCTAATTAAGGGGTTAGTTAGGCATGTCTAATAGTAGCCGTGAGAATAAGGGCAGTGAGTAGATGGTGAATGATGCATGAACAGCAGAGGTCAGGGGTCATATAGAGAGCAAAGTGTATGTAGTAAATTCAACAATGTGTTATCTATAATTTAAGGGTTTCCGAATCTGAAGCATTAGTGTGGGTTTCAGCTGGTGGGTTGCTTTCCAAAGTGATTCACAGGGGGAAAATGCTAAATGCAACAAAATAGATATCAACATAACTGCACAAGGTTAAAGAGAATATGACCTAGACGACAATATTTACAGGTTAAAATATTGTTTTTATATTGTGTTGGCTTAGTAAAATCTGGGTCCTGAAGCAAAACCAGTTGACTAAAAGACAAATTTACAATCTGCTGCCCTCCTATGGTAGTGATGGGCAAGTACAAAGCCTACATTAACTGACTCATGTACTGTATCAAGCCTGGGCAAGTCTCAAATGGGATAATAGTGATGTAATAAGTTCTGGAAAAAGGCTGTAGTTTAGTTAGTACTGTTTGTCTATGTCCTAAATTGCTCAACTGAGTAATATCCCTGCTTTCCATAGTCCCCTTTGTTTCACCTCATGTGCTTATTTGGTTGATTTGGCACTATGGGAAAAAATCACATCAGTCCATTATTCATCCCATAGTCAAATAGAGGGTTGTGTTGTAGAAGGAGGGCAGAGAAGGCTTGGTTATGCTGAGCACAGCGGAACATGTATTTCACCCCTGCTAGATGCATCAGATGGTCCTTTTTTATCAGTGTCTTCCAGTCTGTCACCCTTCTTGCAATCTGTTGAAGAAGAGCAAAGTATAACGTTGCTGGTTTTCTCTTAGGAAAGACACATTTTGAGATTTCAGAGTTGACTGTGTTAGTTGGTGTAAAAGAAACTCTGGAGTTGACCTCATTAGTGATCACCATTGAGGGCTCAGTGTTTGATTCTTGCAGTATCTGTGCAGTGCGTTGTCTCAGAGCATCCCACAGGGCAACTGCACTCATGTCATCTAAACAGAGACCACACTTTTTTCTTCTTCTTCAGTTTTTACAAAAAAAAAGTCTGTAAGGTTTGTTATTGTTCTAAAAATTAATACTATTATTACAAAGGATGCGTTACATTGATCAAAATTGACAGTAGACATTTATAATGTTACAAAAGAAGATTTCTATTTCAAATAAATTCTGTTATTCTGAGCTTTCTTTTCATCAAAGAATACTGAATGAAATGTATCATAGTTTCCACAAAATATTAAGCTGCACAACTGTTTTCAACACTGACAACAATAATTCAACAATAAATCTAACAATAAGAAATGTTCCTTGAGCATCAAATCAGCATATTAGATCGATTTCTGAAGGATAAAAAATGTCAATACCTTTCATGTCGTCTTTTAGCTGGGAAAACCAAGGAGGTATTTCCTTTAAACTAGAGGAAGTGCTGAGGAAATACTCTGCAGTCGATTCATCAAACAAACTGAAAGACAGATTGCCAGCTGATCAAATAGTTAAAACAGTCAGTTAAATCATCTGAAACTGTGCTTCTTCAACTCACACTGTATATCAAGTACAGCCGTTACTCCATCCACCAAAAAACACATACCTGATGAGGTATTGCTTGCATTTTAGATTGACGTCATCCTGGATCCGTTTATTTTCCAGCACCGTGTTTTGTTCCATCATTCTAAAGGCGTTTTGACAGTGAGCAGACAGAGGAGCAGACAGAGGATGTTACTTCTTGACAAAAGAAATCAAATATGCCTTTTGTGAAATTGCCAAAAATGTAAGAAAAGCCTAAAAATTCAGGTGCAAAGTAATTCATGAAATCACTCAGATCTTATAGATTTTAGCAGCACAAATGCAAATACAGCAAAAATAGACAGCTGACCGATTCCAGATCAGATTGAGACAGATCTGGGGAGAGCCGTGCCACTCAGTTCAGGCAGCGGGTTGGTTGTGACATCCATGGAGATCCGGTAACCCAGGTGACAGAAAGCACCTGATTCCTCTAAGGAATGAGGACAAATAGAGTCCCATCCCTTCTGACACTTGCCACTGCTGTCCAGGGATTGTGGGATAGTATGTGTTGGCCCAGAAGTGATGTGTGTTTAATGATTGACTCTAGACCTGCGGGTCCAAACATGTCCTGTTAATCCTAAAGCTGATGAGCGAAAAATGAAGGAAACTGACGAGACAAAGTAATGTTAAACGCTCTCAGAAAAAAAGGTACAAAAGCTGTCACTGGGGTGGTACCCTTTCAAAAGATACACCTTTGTGCCTAAAAAGTGCATATTGGTATCTTAGTACCATACCTGTGACAGCTTCCTTTTTTTCTGAGAGTAAAGGATGAAAGAGAAATTCTGTAGATTTTAAACACTAATGAATTCTGTACTCATATTAAAAATAGCATATTGATAATCATAAAATATTCTACTGTATGAAAGTTGTGTCCACATATAGATTTCAGTTGCCTGTCTATGATATTGAATGAAACATTGTAAAAGCATTATAAAACCTTAAACACACCAAAAATAAGGCTGAGATTATCTAATATCAGAATGGAAATTAACTTGTCAAATACAAATTAGCATGTCAAAAACTTTTGAATCAATCAGAACAATTGTCTTTTAATCAATCAACATCACTGACAAAAGCTCTAAATAGTGCACATTATATGTTAACATGGTCACTTCTCTGCTAGAATACATTTTCAATTATTATAATGTTAAGAGTTAGAAACCCCTCGGTTCATTTCCGACCTCCTCCAGCGGTTTATAGGTTTACAACTTGTAACTTCACCCCAACCATTTCCTGTCTTTTCACCAGCTACAAAGTGATCTTTGGTGTGCTCATATGAAGCGGACGCCATACCTTTCAGCACGACCGATTTCAAATGGTGCTAGAAAACTCCAGTCCACTCTGAACACCAGAGGAAATCAGTCACGCTACAAAAGGTAGATGCATAGCGGGGCACTGTTTTGGTGTGGCACCATTAAATAAGCTTTAATTAAATAGCGCAAATGCATTAAAAGGTGAAAAACCTATCAAATGCCAATGTCACTCAGTTGAAATGCATGTCTTCTACTGAGAGTCTTAGTCTCATTTACTCATACTGATTTATGGATTGCTTCCAGAGGACCTTTCCATAGATTGCATGCACATTGTTTTTGGTGGTTCGTGTGCCTCTGTGGTAATTAGAGGGCCCCTCTGAAGGACGCTGCAGTGTGTCATAGCAGCTTAGCCATGGACCATCAGTGCTGAAAGGAGAGGACCTCCCAGAATCAGCATGGCAGCGGATCTGTGTGAGACATGGAAAATAACCAGCACACACACACATTTGTTTTAATTGCTAGCTTTAATTGCTTTTAAAATCATACACTTTTGTAAATCATTATGAAACATAAAATTGGAATATCAATTGAAATATCAATCAAATATATTGAGATATAGACATTTAAAGGGGCCATTCACCCAAAATTCTGTCTTTCTTTTAACTCGCTCTCATGTCGTTCCAGACCCGTACCCGTGTTATTTTTCAGTGGAACACAAACAAAACAAAGAATTTTTTAATTATTGTCACAAAGCTCTTTGTCATAAATGACATAGTGGGCATTGGCTGTCAATATCCAAAAAACACTAGAAAAGCACCTTAAAATGAGCTGATACAACTCGTGCACTATATTCCAAGTCCTCTGGTGCCATACAATAGCTTTAAGAAATCAACTGAAATTGAAGTCATTATTCACCAAAAATCTGCTTATCAGCTTGAGAGCAGCTTTCAAATCCAATATGGCGCATTTTCAATGGCGATGCTTAATGTTATGATTTGATTAATGATTATTTATTGTTATTATTATTATTACTGCGCCATGGCAGCTATATTTGATTTGAGATTATGATGTAGCTTCAGCTACTAAATTTAAAGTCTTTAATATGAATTATTATTATTATGAGGGGAGATTGTGGGCTCGTCTGGCTGGTCTGTCTAACATGAACTAGGTCAATGCTCTTTTCTGTACTGGAAACCATTGCTGCTTGTCTGGGTCCTCCACGTGCTCTCAGTAACCAAGACTCAAACAGATATGAACTGACTTGCCCACTGGCACGCCCACATCAGTAATTACTGGGGCTTCTCAATTATAAAAAGCAAGGCTGGATCAAACATGGCCTTTTTTTTTTGAGGGCGTGACCTCTAGGAGAGCACATGGCGATGGGATATGACCACAAATCCATGTGGGTTTAAAATTAGGGTGTCACACAGAGGATTTACTGTAAACCAATACAGCAGTTTTGATTATGGATTACTGTAATTGACCTGAAAGTCATGTAGGGTATCCAGTGTTTAGCATATTATTTGAGTCACAATATTTATTTTGTATTTAACCAATGAATATTAGCTTAAGGTAACGAGAACCATATTTTATATAACATACTTAACATCATACTTGAACTGCAGCAGAAAGTCAATGTATATATATATATATATATATATATATATATATATTTTCGTCAACTTACAAGCTATTGTGAATAGTCTTACCTTTCGATAAAGTGCGGTAAAAGAGATTCAGAATTCTTGTAGATCTCTTAAGAAAGGACAGTCCCAAGAAAGGTACACAGCCAGTGTGTGGGGTGACCATGTGCTCATCCTTCATCAGCAGCACTGTGATGCCGTCTTGGCGTGTGTGTGTGTGTGTGTGTGTGTGAGTGAGTGAGTGAGTGAGTGAGTGATTGAGTGAGTGAGTGAGAAAAAGGAAGCGAGGAAGAGTGAAATAAATGAAACAATGAATTTCTGTGCTGTTTTAAAGACAAACGGGGTTAAAAATTAGTCAAAAAAGAAAAATACCTCAACGAATAAAAACAAAGGAAAAACTGAATGAAGAACAGCATGATGTGAGGATGCAGTGGATGAGAGATGAGAAGCTAAGAGAAGCATGGAGGCTTGTCTGTCTGGAAACAGTCTCTCAGACAGACTTGACAGCCCCCCGCCCATGCCCCCCAAACTGCTGGCTTTGAAAACACCCCTACACCCACCAAACACCCCTCCCCTCTCTCCCTACCCTCACCAACAGCCATGGCAATACAACAAAACAGCCTTTATGGGGAGAATTTCACATTTTTATGTTACACTTTTAATGCTGTTAATGAACTAAAACTGTTTTATCTCAGAGTCTATTGTTAACAAGCAACGTGTTTTAGGTCTGTTGTCTCGTGACCCAGTGCATGTGAGGTGAATATGGGCCAGGGTGCCCTCTAAAGGCAACGACTATAAATAGCAGAATGGAACTCATATGAGAGCATGTGGTTACGCTGTCTACCTGCGCAGTCTCATTTCTTGGTGTGTCAGTCTTATTATTACAGCATTATCATGATACACTGATGGTCTTTCTAACACTCAAGATGCTCTAAATTTATCTGTGATTTGTGACACAGGTTCTTTGATAAGTGTTGAATGGGGAAAAAAATAACATGTAGCAAACAAAGATTTATTGTTTATTTTGAACACAACATTTTTCTCCATGCAATTTTAATGATAAAATGTTACATTTTAAAGGATAGATCACCCAAAGTTGAAAATTCACCCTCACATTGTTACAAACCTTCCTAAATTTCTTCCTTCCATGGAAAAACAAGAGAATATTTAGTCTGGGTTTTCCATACTACATTAATGTGCCAAATCTGAATTTGTGGAGTTAAAGGAATAGTTCAATAGATCATTTACTCACCCTCATGTTGTTCCAAACCTGTATGAATTTCTCTCTTCTGTTGAACAGAAAATAAGATATTTTGAAAGATGTTGGTTACCAGACATTTGATGTGCCCCATTGACTTCCATTGTATTTTTTTTTCTACTATGGAAGTCAATGGGGCCTATCATCTATTTGATTACCCATATTCCTCTAAATATATTATTTTGTTTTAAGCAGAAGAAAGAATCTCCAGGTTTGGAACAACTTGAGGGTGAGTAAATGATGACAGAATTTTCATTTTGGGGTGAACAATCCCTTTAAGTTGCATAAATGATTTTTGAGACCTACAGCAGAGGGAAAGATTTTCAGTAAGTAACAACTTAAATTTCAGTCTATTCTTTACATAAGAATGGCTCCTGAAGACTTGTAATAGTGGATTCAAATGGACCAATGGTGCTTGCTTTTTGTCCTTTTAGAATTTTGACTCCTGCCTGGACAGCAGCATGAACTTCCTGACTATCATCTCATTGTGTTCAGTGTAGAAAATAAAATCAGCAAAATCAAGTTTGGAATGACATAAAGGTGAGTAAATGACATAATCAAAATCTAATTTTTGGGTGAACTGTGCCTTTAAGTTGAATTGTAGCATGCAGACACATTCTCTTTACTAACTTACATTATCTGTCAGAAAGGTACATAGTTCCTCATGTTTTCTATTTAATGCCTGCCATCAAGTGAAACCACCAGTTTGCCTGCACAGTCCAACCTTTCTGCTCGCAAAGTGCAATCTGCTGCAGGAAGTGATTCCGAGCCTCGTCCTCCCCTTGATCCTGCTGCAGTGCAGTACGTAGGTAGAGCATGTCCTGTGACATGCTGAGCTCAGGGATTCCCGTGAGAAGCATTAGAGAGAAGAGCGTGATAAAAAGGCGAGACTGAGACCGGAGGGATAGATAGGCATTGATACAGGTGTCCTAAAGAAAGAACAGATACTTGAGGCTGTAGCATTTTGTTGACTTGTTCAAATCACGTGTCTGCGAGATTGAACATACAATTATTTTTATTTTTTACTTGTTACTCTGTCACTAATCCAGATAGAACATTGTAAAACTGAGAAGGTTTTGACAGTGAACATACCATAAATCTCTTGAAGTAAAGGCTGGGACGGCCTTTCACCCTGCCCATAACGTACAGGAAGTCAGGGGTGAGGACAAAGGGCACCCTTTCTCTGTTCACCCCCATGAAGCTTTTAGTGTTGCCCAAGATGTGGCCAAAATCAATGTGAAACAAGTTGCCTGAGAAGAACAGTAGACTTAATATTTGTTAGATTCTCTGTAGACACGTTCATTAGTAAAACACTAGTACATGTATTCATGCCCATGTTCTGTGCTATTGAAATCTCTCTACAAAAATATTTCTATAATACTTTTTTGGATTTTGGATGGATGGCAGATGTCAAATATGGCATGCATTATATTTTAGTAACCAGCTGTAACAAGATCATGACTGAAGCATTTCATAGATAATTTTCTTGTAATATGTTTGTCTGCATTGTTTACTGGTTCTGCAGATAAAAAAAAAAAAAAACTGACATCATGCAAAAAGTTTTTTTTTTCAAAAACTTGTTCTTTTACCTTGATCAGTGATCATAATGTTGTCGTTGTGCCGATCACCTATACCCAGCACATATGTGGCCACACAGTAGCCGGCACATGAGTTCACAAACTTCTCCATAGCTTGAAAGTGCTGTTGCACCAAAGTATAAGACATAAGGAAGAGAATCATCAGATATATGCTTATCAGACGAGACATCTCAGATCTGGTTGAAGGCAGCTGACTGAGAGAGGGTGGCTCACATGAGATAGTATTAGTACACTATATCTGCTTACTTTTTCCTGGAATGGGCACTTCCACTGAAGCCAGTCATACAAGGCATTGTTTTTGAAAGCTCCTGCCATACCTCCCTGTCTCTTCTGAACTGAGGCAATAGTGATCGCATTTCGCACAATCTCAATCATTCCTGTGTCAAAGACCGATATACAGCTAAATGTCAGAGACAACAGTACCACGTAATTTAGAATCAAGTATCCCTGAGTGCTGTAAAAAAATTTTTTTTTACATTTTTTATTATATATGTGCTTTGCTTTGATGACAATTTTTTTAAGTGCTTTCACTGCCGAATGTACTGCTATTATAAGAACAAGAGTAAGACCTTTGAGAGCATTACCTATGTTATATCCTGTTGAAATGCATCCATAAGGCACCAGATTTAAGTCTAAACCCTTTTCTTGCCAAATTGAGTCCATGACCTTGAGAGTCTGAAAAACAACATTTTGTTTTAAGTTGCTGGTGAAAATCAGTCTGTTATTTTTGAATAGTTGCTAGGTTACCTGGATAATGAGCATGTCCTGTCGGAGGTCATCTCCATGCTTAAAGATGATGCCGACAGTAGGAGGGTCTGGAGAGTCTGGAGCTTCTGACTTTATGCAGGAGAACTCAAGCCAGAGTGGCTTTTTCTTAGAGGCCATCACCTTACATTCTTTCAGCTGTGTCAAGCACAGTTTGAGTTAAAGTGATAGTTCACCCAAAAATGAAAATGATGTCGTCATTTACTCACCCTCATGTCATTTCAAACCTGTATGACTTTATTTTTTCAGACAAACACAAATGAAGACATTTTGAATAATGTGTCAACTGGTTTTATCCAAACAATGAAAATAATTTTCAAAATATGTTATTGTGTCATACATGTTTGGAACGGCATGAGGATGAATGAATAATAAGAGTACAGTATACTATGTATTTAAGGGCTACTTTTTTTTCAAATCAGTTTAAGAAGGCCTACAAACAGTTTATGTTGGGAACAAGTTGCAGTTTGGTTGGGAGTAAATCAAACCCCAGCACAGAGAAGCTTATGTTTGTTATAAGTATGCTATATAAACAATCTGATAACATTTTAATATTCAAGCATATACTGGAAACTATATCTATAGATAAATATGATCAACTCACTATGATACTTCCTGCTCTGACACAAGGATCAAAAGGCACCAGGAAGTCAGAGGGTAAATTGCACTCCTCCAATAACTCCTGCAGCTTCTGAGGAGCTGACACACATACACGATAATGTAGATGAATATATAAAACACAAATAGTACTGATTGCACAGTTGTTTGAACTTTACCTGTTGATGGAAGGTCTGTCCTATCTGGGTAGAGCAACTTTACTGCTAGAGCCACATCGTGCAGACAATTGACGACTTGTACTTGACGCTGGAATTCAGTCAGCATTGCTTCTCCACAGCCCAATAGGTATGCCTCCAGGATAACCGCCATACGCTGGCGGAAAAATGGGCATCCTGCCACCTCACTTCGCAAATACCAGAAAAAGAAGTGTCCGATCCGTCTGCTCTGTGTTTTCAGGAAATGGCAACAGTATATGTAAATATATAAATGTTAGTATACTAACCTTTATCTTTTGACAGGTGAAATGTATTATTGTGAAAATTATAAAGCATTGTCTAATGAAGTATGCATAGCTGGAAACATATGTCTCACCCTTAGTGCTCTTTTGAGAAGGAATCTTGCCAGACAGCTATCATGATATGGCTCGACTTTAAGGGTCTGCAGAAAATAGCATGCTTTATTAGAACTCACAGTCGGAGAAAAACCTAAGAAAGTGCTCTTAAGGCAGCTCATTACTTTGACACTTGCATTATTGTATAGGTCAGTATTCTTTTACAACAATTTACCTGAACCAGCTGCAGCAGGTACTTAAGCACCTCATCATTGGATAGGATATCTAATCTTTGAACTGCCAGTCTTCTGACCTTCGTGTCTGCAAAATCCACACTCAGGAGCTCAAGGGCCACAAACAGCTCTATGTCCTCTGGCTCCCAGTTACTCAACAGCCAGTGAACATCCTGGACCACAGTTGGCATCATCCAGTCGACCGTGCGAAGAAACTGAGGTAAATTTGAGGCATAGTGGACACTTTCTTCTTTGAGCCTCCTGAGGCAACCTGTCTTTGTGTAGGGTGTTGTTGCAGGACCCTCATTGGATGGGGAAGAGAGTCTGGATTCTCCTAAAAGGTCAAGTGTTGAAGAGCCCGAGACAGGAGACGTACCACTAAAAGAGGAGCTCCTGCCGTGCGGCAGGACAACAGGAAAGCTGTAGCGATCCAGCATGAAGGTAATTGCCATTGATTTTGCTACATCAGGGTTAGTGGCGGTAGAAAGCTTTTCCGCTTCATAAGTGAATGCCTCCTCGTCCCATTCTGGGAAAGGCCACATGTGCAGAGTGTGTGGACCTTGGCTAAGAAGGGATCTGTGGTCAATCAACTGGAGGTTTACAAAGTATAGTACTTGCCCTTTTCCCTTCTGGTAATCTGGTACTTTTGAGGAGTTCGACTTTGTGTCCTTGGTTGATGTGCCTTCTGTGGTACCGGCATTAATTGTGAGGCCTAATTTCGCTCCGTGAGGGATATCCCTGATCAAAATGTCGAATTCCAGCCAGGCGTTCCACAGCACTTCATCTGTAAACTCTTTTCGAGTTGAACAAACCGATGACACAATCTTTCTACCATATATTATGGTGGCTTCCACATGAACAAGTGGTGGCACCTTACTTGGTAGTTCTGGGATGTCAAACCCTAAGAGTTTAACCCTGAACTTTCTCTCACAGTCCCACAAAGAAATCATCACAATGTCCTCTACTTCCTTCCCTTTAAGGGAAAGTTCCTCGTGGGAGTTTGAGAGACCAGTCAGGCTGTCCACTAGAGGCCAGTACTCTCTACTTACTGTGTTATCTGGAAGGGATGAGACAGCAACCACTGAGAGATGAAGCTCCTGTGAGTTTTTAAGGCAGTGCCCGACCCACAAATAGTCTGAGAGCTTAAAGTCTCCACTCAAGAATTCCTCTCTGCCACACACCTTGAGGACGTGATCAACAGACCAACCTTCGAATGACAGGTCACCCTTTGGCAATGATTCCCAGATGATCTTGAGAAGATCACTGGGGGTGTGTGTCAAGTCAGTTTTAATGGAAATGTTCAAATTATTATAATAAAGAATCACTGAGAGTTTTCGCTGAAGGTGAACTTGCTGGTCATTTGGGAGCACTGTGGAAGTTGTCCATGGTTCAGTGGCATAAGCAATAGGATCCCGGTTTTTCAGTTCTTCCCTTCGCGGTGTGGCAAACTTTCTTCGGGTATAGCCTAGCTCACTTAAACGATTATTGTCTGAGGAGTCCAAATCATGGCCGATTAGTTCGTTCAGAATGCTCTGGAAGCGAATTCTCTCCTCAGAGGTGGTTTTCTGAGCCAACACAGTGACGCAGACAGTCTGAAGACCATCAGTACCCTGGAACCAGGGTGCATCCAGAGTTCGCAAAACCTGAAAGTCGTCATAAATTTCATACCACTCCTCATTCTTGCGGTACAACAGACTATATCGTTCTGGGTCCAGAAGTGCAAATGGCTCAGAAATTCTGTTATTCTCCTGTGCTAGCATACACAGGCGCACACGAAGCTGATGGACGCTGCATTGTGCTGGGAGTTTGATCTGAACAGGTTCCTGTCTGTCCAGTGACTGAAATCCTTCCCTGGTCGGTAACTTACAAATAAATACAAGACTGTTATCGGAGCAAGGTTCCTGTTGCTGGTGTGCATCCCATTTGTTCTCCATGGATGCTGGAAATGAATAGAGTTAGCATGAGCATATTCAGCTATAACTACTTTTATTTTAAAATAGTGTTAAGGTTAGTCTTTTCAAAACAGGGAGTGGCTTGTGCTTTTTGTGGTACAGAAATTAATTATATCAACTAGCATCCAAGTTGGGATGAGGGGTAAGTTGAGCCATTTATTTCACATTAAATGGTGGAGTGGTGCTTGCACTTGTTAAACTCTCTGTCATGATGCTAAGGTGCTTTGAAAGAGCAAAGGCCAGGGCTGTTTCTTAAGTTGATTTTAGGGTGTATTCACACCTGTCTTGTTTGGTTCGATTAAATCGAACTCAAGTTCGTTTCCCCCCTTGGTGTGGATCTTTTGGGCAGGTGTGAATACAACAGTCACACTCGGGTGCGGACCAAACAAACATACAGAGACCCAGCTGAAGAGTTGAACTAGCGGACTATCCTGGTGTGAATACACCCTTAGTGTTTTGCTATGCAGTTACAATATTGAGCTACTGTAGAAAGTTAAAGGGACCATCAAATCTGAGTTTCAAACAGAGTGACTTTTGTAATATGATCACGTGTTTTAGCATGTTTTCATAAAATAAAATATTTAAAACCAGTTGTTGTTGTCTTGGTGAGAATATTTTACATTCCAACAACGTTGCTGATAAATATCAGTGTTGCTTCCTCTTTGAATTTCCCTATCTTTGTGAAGCAAAAACATTTTTTTTGTTAAAAGCAAAGTTGATTTTCTGTATGATGTAAAAAAATTCATATTGGTAAATTGCCAACACACACACACACACACACACACACACACACACACACACACACACACACACACACACACACACACACACACAAACACACACACACACACACACACACACACACACACACACACACACACACACACACAAGAGTTCAGATGCAAAAGCCTCTAAGTGCCATCTGAAATTTTCTTCTAGAATGATAATTTTTATCAAGCTCGTATATTTAAGTTCAGTAATTTCACTTAAATGGCAATGAAAATTAATTGTAATTTAAGTGAAATTGCTGAACTTAAATATACAAGCTTGATAAAAATGACCATTCTAGAAGAAATTTTCAGATGGCACTTAGAGGCTTTTGCATCTGAACTCTTCATATATTGTCAATTTACCGATATAAAAAAAGCATATATATATATTCTGAAAGAAAAATATATATATATGCATATATTTACAAGGAAGATGGCTACAAAGGTTTTGAAACAAACAAACTGGTTCTGCCAGCCATTCAAGATGAATGTATCTGTAGAACATTTGCCAAGCCAAGCCAAGAGAAGCAACAGTCATCTGTAAGTACTGTTTATTCCTCACAAAAGGTTTTATAACATATTAAAAAATACCAACTAAATGTCAACTTATGTTGCATATATAATGAATCAGTAAAACTGCACTTACCTATACAGTCTCTGTGTCTTTGGTTTCAGGTCAGTTTCTGTGGCTTGTGTGTGAGTGTGTGAGGAACAATTCAATTTCCCTTACTGTAACGCATCAATGTGAAGTGACTGATTGCACAACGACTCATCACTTCCTCATTCCTTTGTCTTTATGCACCTGAGAAGTTTTAATCATTCCAGACTTGTTTTCTCTTCCATGACCAAATTATTTTTATGTATAGTCATTTTTATGACATATACCATCTATCTGTGCATAAACCAAAACTTAAATATTAGTTTAAGTGTTTGTCAAGAACTCTTTTAATTACAGTTTTTTTCGATTGCTAAACGACAGTGAGCACAACTGGAGCTACATGTGCAAAACTCTAACTACAGTCTGCACTACCAACAGTCACCTGAGCTAAACAGTTCACATCACCTGCAAAACTCACTCCAAGCAACACAACTCTTAACACATGGCTCAAAACAGGCTCAGTGCAGCCAAACACTATGCACAACCCTCACTGAGATAACACACACTGTCACTCAGAACACACTGAGAGGAAAAACACTAGCATCAAACACCAATACAGAAAATACAAACTTTTCATCTTTACAGTTTGAACAATTTCAGTGACTTCATACAAAGTAATATTTTCTTCAAAGAAAAGAGTGACATTTTTTCACATGATTTATTTAATTTTTTAGAACATAACAATTCTTTAAGGTAAATGAAAATTAGCAGTTTTCTTCGATAGTCTGTAGTAATTTACGGAATTACAGTAATGAGAAAAAAAAAGGTAGAAACTAAAAGTACATACGAACATGTAATGTACTGTAATATAATGTAATGTAATGTAATTCGAACAAATAATTGAGGGGCTAATCCTGCATCTCTATAGCATTAGGCCACAGGTTTTCATCAACATCACATCTAATATTCTCTCTTGCCATGCACCTGGGGAAGAACCTTCTGGAGTGCCTTATCCATCCCTGGCAGTCGTGTCCTCACATCCGGCACGCATGGCTTCCAAAAGAGACCTTTGGTCATGTGGGTGGTGACCAAACACTTTCCACCTCCACCCATACAGAAAAACAATATATTGAAATATATATATGTGGCATATATTCCAAATACATTGAAATATATTTGCATTGTTGGTCACTTATATTTATCATTTTGAAATATATTCTGAAATATAACAAAAATATATGATGTTACAGTAAGTGTGAAATATATTTACATATATTTAACTAAAATATATTTATTGGGCCAATTTCGAATATTTGCATATATTCCATAAATATATTTCAAATATATTTATTTTGTGTATGGGAGCCTTTCAGCTGAGATTGCAATCAGCAGTGTTTGAAAGGCACAAGGCTGAAATCTATTCTGTTTTGAATGTGTGGTTCACAGTTTTGACAGCAGTGTGTTAGCATTTGAACAAAGTGCTGTAAATCCACAGTGTTGTGCAGGTTGTGGTTAAAGTCATGGGATAAGTGTGTAGAGTTTTGAAAACTGTGTTCAAGCAATGAAAAACGAACTAGAGTTTGGTCCACATGAACTGCTGCTGTGCAGACTGTAGTTAGAGTTTTGCACATGTGACTCCAGTTGTGCCCACTGTCGTTTAGCAATCGAAAAAAAACTGTAAAAGGTGGCTTTAAAATGCTTGAACTGAGCGATGACTCGATAGTAAAGACATGTTACTCTTTTGATCCACTAGAGGGCGAATAAAACAATAGTAGCCTAGTTCGTCAGCAGGACCAGGTGTAAATTACAAAGAAAAGTGCAAAAGCAATTCTTTAGTCAAGGTTTCTCTATTCTCTCTCATTTAAATGAAAGAATTAGATTTCATGAGCTGCTCGCTTTTGTTCTTTTTCCTATTATATGCATGCTTCTGTGGTGCATGTAGGAAGCATTCAGGAAAAAGAAAATTTGGAT
Organism: Scardinius erythrophthalmus; assembly: GCF_964197995.2. Lineage (NCBI taxonomy): Eukaryota > Metazoa > Chordata > Actinopteri > Cypriniformes > Leuciscidae > Scardinius > Scardinius erythrophthalmus. The sequence goes on from NC_138235.1 coordinate 23,246,641, forward strand.
TTACCCTTTAGGTTTTCACAGATTTGCCAGAATGATAATGGACTTTCAGTACATATGAATTTGATTTATTGCAATTTTATTGCAAAAAAACTTGCAGGTTTTAAAAAGTGTCAAATGTTGCAGTAATGTAACATGTCGCCGTACAGGCTGTGGACACAGTAAATAATGACAATTATTATCAAATGTTCCAGTAGATCAAATTAAAAGAGTTTTACATTTCTGAAGAAAATCTGGGTGGTGTTTGGAGTACAAATTTATTTATTTAAACCATGCTATGCAATTACGGCAGAAGATTCCACACGCTATATGATGTCTTTGTGATTTTCACAGGTTCCCTTTTTTAGTTGGTGGTTTTTAACAGGTTTATTAGCCATCAGCCACCAATAATATATGGACAATTGTCCATTTTATCTTAAAATAAAAGAAGCAGCAGGGCTTTTGGTTGTTGATGTGTCTATGCTATTTGTACAGCCATTAGGATTTGGACACCATTTCCAACAGTTTATTAAGCACAGGAACTAGAACTGTAGATTTCTGATGTATTTTAATAAGATTATGAAGTTGCATCACATACTTTTGCACCAAATGATTATATTATACATTTTCATTTCTACTCAAATTTAAAGTTGAAAGAATCAACAATGTATTCATAATGCATAATTTCATAGAAGCTTTTTTCATAGATGGCAACATTGAACTTGACTCAAGTTCACATTTTTCACACAATAAATATAAACAAAAAAATACAGTACATATACATACACAAATTCATAAAAATAAATAAATCCATACATAAAAATACACATACATTAATATAAATAAATAAAATGTAATATATTGTATATAATATATTGCATTCATTTATGAAGTAGTCTCTGCCACAGCTGCCATTATACCTGATAACTGTTATATTGGAACTATATCACTCATTTATCTAATTAGTTACAGTATATGCATTCTTCTGCAAGTAATCATAAGGGGTGTTAACACAGATCCTATTTTAAGAGTGTGATCATGATTATAATTACCTTTAAGCATATGTTGTAGCCTACCTTGTCATGTTTATATACCATCTGCTCAAAGCTGTTGTAGATTTGTAATTTAAACATTATAAAACCATCTGTAAAATTCACAGACTTTGAGAAGCTATTTTAATTCCTTTCTCATAATAGTAAGCAATCAATGATATACAGTATTTAAATGTATAAGGTGAAAGGCCTATACTTTACAATAAGCCATGCACCTTTTTAAGGTGTTAAAAAAATTATTATACATTTTTGTTCATTGTTCCTGATACCTAACTAATATTTACAAATTGAACCTTAATGTAAAGTGTTATTTACCTAGAAACTAGGCATGTTTTATGTGAACAAAAGGCTCGTTAAATCTGAGTCAAATTTACTGTTTTGCATTCAACGCATTTTGCATTAAAGTTTTGCGCTGTGCGTTATTATAATCTCACAATAAACATCCACAACACTATATACACATCTTCAGTCAGAATGTTGCCTGCCACTGAATGTAGACTGAAAATTCCCTGAAACATCTCGCAGGGAAAGATGAAACGACCTGCATGACTTTAACCCCGGGCTCACTCAGCGGTTCTCCCTCCTCCACCACAGCAGCCTGGGCAGAACTTCCCTCACCTCCCTGTTGCGCAGACCGTAAACGAGTGGATTAATGCAAGGAGGAACCTGAAGCATCACCAGCAGCATGATGTGGAGGGTCCCAGCTGACGTCCAGTCTCCAGGATGATCCAGCGACTGAATCATGGCCATGTTGCCTTCGAGTTCCCACAGAGCATCCGAGGCTATCTTCAGAAAGATGGGGAGCAGCTGAAGCAGCAGCATCGAGCAGTAGAACATTACGGTTTTGCGCGCCCTCACATTGACCTGCTGGAAAGGCTGAACGGCGTTGCGCGCCTCCTGATAAATGCGCAGGTATGAGAACGAGTAGGAAAAGATGCAAAGCAGCGTCACCATTAGCCCAACCACTTTGCGAAACACCGCAACAGCCCGTGGAAAGCCCAGGTGGGACTCCAATGTGTCCGGCTCACAAAGGAGTCCTGTAATGGGTTTGCCCAGCAATGAATTATTGTGCCCTAAACTGAGCAAAGCCGTGATAATTGCCGATAAACACACTGAAATAAGCCACGTGAGCCCGACTATGAGGTAAAGGCGCTTGGTGGTTAGTATACTGATGTAGTGGATGGCGAGGCACACGTACAGGTAGCGCTCCAGAGCCATGCAGGTGATAGTAAAGATAGTGCAGAAAACACAAACGGTGTTAAGAAAGAACTGAGTGACACACCAAGCTCCGTACGACAGCGTGGTCTTCTGCAACAGGCAGTATATCACTGTTGGACCTTGGGTGACAATGAGTAGAACATCACTCACTATGAGGTTTTTCAGCAAGGCAAAGCGTGGCTCCCAGGATAAGTCTTCTGAACTGCCGAGACTAAACAGAGTGCACCCATTGATACCAAGTGAGATAATGGTCATCACCACAAAGACGCACACCAGTACCTTCACAGCTGTATCTGAAGGCAGGATGGATCTGAAGAGGCAGCGTCCATGGTCCAACAGCTGGAGGGTGTCTAAAGTGATGTTGCGCGCATCCTGGTTTGGAGTCGGACACGCGCAGTCTGCAGCCCATAACATGATAAATGGTAAAGCACGTGTGAAATGCATTGGGACGAGGACGAGAGCATTTATGGCAGCTTCGGGATTTTGACAACTCTGTGGCTGAAGGTCGCGTTTGTTGCGTCTAAATGTGATTTTACAGAACATACAGTAGCCTAGGCTATGTGGGCAATAAAGGTGGAGCTTAAATTCATTCAAAGAGACATATCTCTCGTAAAAAATAACCTGTAGAAAGAGTTTGCCTTAACTGCACTGCAAGTTAAACGTTCAAACTAATTTTTTAACCCATGAGGAGCCAATTAGAATGGATTGTAATAATCATGGATAACTCCTTTCTGAAATAAAATAAATAGGCCTAGGTCTAAGTATTTTAATGTTATTCATGGACTGTGGGTGTTTGTAAGGGCAAAATAGCTTCAGACACATCAATATCCCACAACTGCTGCATTTACTACTGATGCATTTTCGAATGCAATGGGTGTACTGACACACACACACACACACACACACACACACACACACCTTAAGAGCTTGATGAATTCATTAGGCCTACTCAAAAGTAGCCTAATAAGTGTCTTGCGAAGAGAAAAAAGTGTCTTGCGAGGGGGGTGGGTGGTAACGCGGGGTGACGGAGTCCAGGGAGTGAATTCCGAGGGCGTTCCAGTTCATATTGTAAAAAACAAAAAACAAAATAAAAAATAAAATTTTGCAAAAAAGAAAAAAGGGAAATACTATATGTTATTCTCTCAATAGACTACAAAAGCGATACGAGTTCAGCACAAAAACATATAGCGCAATTAAATTGCATAATTACTGTAATGGGTGGTATCGCAGTACCGGCCGCGAGTGCCGGGCCGGCACTTCTCGCATGTTGCTCTGACCGAAACATAAAATAAGGCTATTACAGTTTTTTTCAGTCGCTAACAAGCGTTTGTCCAGCCAGTGTTCACATTTTCAAAACTCTAAACACAATTAGCACAGCATCAGTCTTTTGTGGCCATCGTCGTTTTCACACAATATGCAGTCAGTGAACACATTTCCATAATGCTTAAATTTTCTTAACAGACAATCTATTCCTCCCAACAAAATTATGGATTGTTTTTGTAGTATTTACAAATGTTAACACACAACATCCCACAATAGCAAAAACAATATTCCAAACCTTAGATACAGTATGGACTGCATATATTTACTGTATTTACCATTTACATGAAACTTTTACCGTTTTTGTAAATTTCATGATTTTAGCTAAATGTGATTTTGATTGCTAGCAAAATGTGTTGCTTTTGAACAATGTCATGAAGAAACAAGCTTTTCGAGTCCATATGCATCTTCCTGGAGTAATGATGCTGAAAATTCAGCTTTTCATCACGGGAATAAATTACATTTTACACAATTTGTTACATGACATACATATTTTTAAAAAGAAATCAGTTATTTCAAATTGTACTAATATTTTACAATATGAAAGTTTTTTTTAAAAAAACTCTGCTTCTGCAATGATATCAGTTCAAAAACAATGTATCAGTGAGAGAGTCAAGGAGCTACAACGACAATATGTCCAGATATAGTGTACTGTATATTCAATTCAATGTCCAGTCCTATAAGCTTTGCACTTTGCAAGTAGGTAACCTACACAGTAATATGTTACAGTACAGTATAGTATACAGTGATGATATGATTTACATAAACTTTGTTTTGAGAGTTATGGAATTGGAGGCCAACCAGGCCCCTCATGAATTCATATACATAGATGAGGCAGGATTCAGTCTGGCCAAAAGGCGTCGACCTGGACAAAATGTAATGTTTTTGCTGTTGTTTTTTTGTTCAGAATGCTCTTGTGTGTTTCATGGATATTTTTCTACTGTACCTCCTGTAGTAAACAGTAAAGGAATAAAAACTGATTTGCTTTTTACTGGAATGTTTATGAATGTGAACAGTACTGTACATGTGGACATACAGTTCCCAACCAAGAATTTAGTGTAAAACGGTGGATTGCATGTTTTGCATGCAGATACCTGTAAAACTGAAACATAAAAGTCTATGCAGTTTTTGTAATGTCAACAATAGCCAGTATTTTGAAACCTGGTGTACTTTGATTGACTGCATGTACCTTGTGAAGTGAAAACAAGTGTTATTCTTTGACAGAATAATTTCATTTTGAGTCAGATTTCCAGTGTTTTGGTAAAGTTAGTGTGTGCACAGAGAAACATGTGTTCTGTTTTGAAATGAAGAGTTAGTGTATATTTAACAAAATGTGTTTTTGAGAAGACAATTAACCATTTGGCCAATTGTGTTTTGTAGGTGTGAGTCTGTGTTAAGAGTTTAGAAAAATTATCTGAAGTATGGGTAAGCGCTTGTTAGCGATTGAAAAAAACTGTATTGTATTTTGAAAATGAGTTTTGGAGTTTAGTTTACAATGTGTGATTTTGAGTATGAAATTAACCGTTTTGCCAAATGTGTGTTTTAGGTGTGTTGGTGCGTTAAGAGTTTAGGAAATTTGTTAAAAGTATTGAAAAAACTGTCATAGCGATTGTAAAAAACTGTAACACATTTCTTTAACACAAAATGCATACAATTAACACAAATTTAAAATGCTTGAACTTCTTTTACACACAAGCTCAAACAAGAACAAAACAATGGATTTTTACTGCCAAATTTACCAATGCTTTAACACTGTATGTCAGAACAGATAACACCATATTCTAAACCTAACCTTACAGTAAAGTCAAGGTAAACAGCTGCTTATATTGTGAATTGAAACACAAATATATCCCCTGTATTTTATTCTATTGTTACTGAGAAACAGCTGATTGAATTATGCAAATAATTAGAAGATGACTCTTTTTTCATTCTTCTGGTGCCTTTTCTGTTCGTATATTTTGTATTTTCACATTATTTCATTGCTAGTGAGAAACAGCCGATTGAGGTTATGCAAATATGGGACAATGTGGCATTCCACCATTCCCGTCTAGTCACAGCCTGGTTTGACGCCCATCAGAGGATGATGTCCATTTTCCTTGCCCCTTCATTCCCTTTCCTCATCTCCATTGAGGAGTTTTCTCAGCCTGGAGATGAAAGGTTTTTGACCATAGTCCACAGGACCAAATGTCCCTCCTGTATGCAAAAGATGCTGCATACCAAGACATCACAGCTGAACACTGCCAGGGGTGGATAAGGCATGCCAAAAGATTCTTCCCAAGATGCCTTGCCAGGGAAGATATCAGGTGTGATGTGGATGAGAACGTGGACAAATGCAGAAGACCAGGCAGATTAGAAGATGGCCTTTTCTGTTTGTATATTTTGTATTTTCACAAACAGTAATACTGTAAATGGCAGCTATATTGCATATTTTTGTTACTGTATCTTGCAGAAATGTCCTGTTGCAAATAAAGCCGTTACTGCAGCAATTCTGTCTCTGTTTTCTTTTTTCATAAACCATACATTCTATAAAGCTACTCTAAGAAGGGTCATTTATTTTGTTGTATTGAATTTCTGCTGCAAAAAACAACAACAACAACAACAACATGCATGCATTTACATTACAAACAAAACAAAAATGTAGAGAGACTTCCAAAAAAAAAAAAACTGCAGTGCAAAACACAATATGATCAATACAATATACTGTCTATTGTATAAGGGCAGACCTGACACATAAAATAATGCAGTTTCTGTAATTTCAGCTGATGATAGTGTTTTTTTGTCATTGTGTTATGATTGACTAAATGTTCCTGTTGGAAGAGAACATGTGTTAGTGTTTTGAATAATTATTTGATTTTGAAACATGTTTGCAGTGTTTTGGTAGACATAGTGTATTGCGTTAGTGTATTATTGCATTTTGAAAATTAGTGTGTGTGATAATTTACAGTGTGTGATTTTGAGCATGAAATTAACCGTTTTGCCAATTGTGTGTTTTAGGTGTGTTGGTGCGTTAAGAGTTTAGGAAACTTGTTAAATGTATTGAAAAAACTGTCATAGAGATTGTAAAAAACTGTAATTGTATAGCCTATCGCGCATGAGTGGCGCGCTCCAAAAGTGTGATAAGATTTGCGCGAGCCATTGATAAAATGTACAACCCATTTTAATCCTATTGAGAATGTAGTAAAACGCTATGGATAAAGTCAAACATGATCTAAAAACAGCACTAAAAAGACTGATGAAACGAGGGGAAAAATATTGGGAAAAATAAAAAATAATCCAATTAATGACAGGAAACTAACATAAAAAAAAAATAAGCACATTTTTAAAAAACATTAAGCAATGATAATTTGACTTCCCATGGCACTTTGTAAAACAAATAATTGTTATTAACCAACTTTGCATGTGTGGGTTGCAATGATTTTGCAAAAATAAAGCAAAAAACAAATAAATAAACCTCATGAGGGAGCATTTCCTGGTATCCTAATTTAACCCTTATGTGCTGTTGGGGATGTTTTCATCCACTATGGGGTATTTTTGAGTCTTAATTTGGCCATAACTTTCTCCTTGTTTCAGCAAATGGAAGGATTTTTGGTGACAAATCTTATTTTGACACATATTTTGGGAAAATACTTTGAAAATTTTCAAAAACTCAACAGTGGCCTACACTGTGGGCAAATTCACTACCCTTTCGTTACATGTATGTTCGTGGCTGAAAACAGCCACTACTTTAAACTGATGTAAAAATGTATCAGATAAATATTTTTTTTCTCAATCTTTTTGCAGAATTCTATTAATTAACCTCAGTCCTGATCAAAACCACTAAATGTTTAAAAAATGACTAATTTTCAATATAAAATGTGAATGTGGACTGGATTTTTTTTTTTACCTTTTATCACAGTCTTGGATATTACAAAGATTAGAAACAACATTGGTTTTGATGCATTGTTAGTTTTTGTGCAGCATCAGCAACTTTTTCTCCCTCATTTACTGTTCGTGGTTGTTTTTGCCCCATTGACTTCCATTATAACCACATTTTTTTATTGCAAAGCCATGACACCATATAATCATGCATTATTGAATGTTGGTGGTTTTCCCTGTTGGGAAGAGGTAAAATTTGTCATTTTTACTGTTGATAACCAGGTGGCACCATTAACCTTTTAGATAGGCCTATGCAAAAAAAAGCTTAATTTCTGGCTTTTACATGGAGTTATATGGAGTATAATAGCATATTTGTGTGTGTGTGTGTGTGTGTGTGTGTGTGTGTGTGTGTGTGTGTGTGTGTGTGTGTGTGTGTGTGTGTGTGTGTGTGTGTGTGTGTGTGTGTGAGAGAGAGTATGAGAACTCACCTTGATGCGTCTGAGAAAATCAAAAAATGCACCTCAGCTCTCAGAACTACATAGAGGGAACAAAAACAAAGTGCATTTATGCATCTGCTGCCTTTTGATGGTGAGAAATGCAGACTAAACAAAGCAAGTGGATTTAAACACTTGCATGCAAGCCTGCTGGTCATTTGATGGTGAGAAGAGCAGCAAGCAACATGAGAAAGGGCTTGACTTGTAGTGAAGTTTTAGAGAGGATTATGCAGCCTGACCCCTCCAGCGAGCTGTATCGTCTACTCCCTCTGACACCACAGACTCAGGAGAGTCAGATCCTGATTTGGATGTGGCACCCTCATCATCCTCTCTAGCTTCCACTGAAGGCGAGGAGGATTCAGAGGATCCTGGATCTGGGTGGATTGGGAGAAACGGCGAAGTGTGGTTTTCCACCTATACGGAGACAACTCCCTTTCTTCAGCCTGCCAGAGGCGTGACTCCAGGGCCGACGCGCTATGCCATCGCAAGGGTCCAGAACATGGATTCTCTGTTCAATCTGTTTTTTACGGAGGAGATGATTGACCTCATTGTCAGCATGACCAACCTCCATGGGTGCCGCACAATGAGAAACTGGACCGGGGTGGACTCCACAGATCTCCGTGCCTAGATGGGACTACTGATTTTGGCCGGCGTCTACAGGTCCAGAGTCCACACGTTGCCTGTGAGATCATCGCCTTCCCCTCCTATTTTTACTCTGTAAAAACAGATTGAACACAGAATCCATGTTCTGGACCCTTGCGATGGCATAGCGCGTCGGGCCCTGGAGTCACGCCTCTGACTAATGAATAATTGCGAGTTTACATCTCTTTACATGACTTTATTTCTCAGAATTGAGAGATATAAAGTCAGAATTGCGTGAAATAAAGTCGCAATTGCGTGTTATAATGTCAGAATTGCGTGAATTAAAGTCGCAATTGCGTGTTATAAAGTCAGAATTGTGTGAATTAAAGTCGCAATTGCGTGAAATAAAGTCGCAATTGCGTGTTATAAAGTCAGAATTGTGTGAATTAAAGTCGCAATTGCGTGAAATAAAGTCGCAATTGCGTGTTATAAAGTCAGAATTGTGTGAATTACAGTTTTTTTCAGTCGCTAACAAGCGTTTGTCCAGCCAGTTGTCACATTTTCAAAACTCTAAACACAATTAGCACAGCATCGGTCTTTTGTGGCCATACCATTCACACATTTCTTGTCGTTTTCACACAATATGCAGTCAGTGAACACATTTCCATAATGCTTACATTTTCTTAACAGACAAGCTATACCTCCCAACAAAATTATGGATTGTTTTTGTAGTATTTACAAATGTTAACACACAACATCCCACAATAGCAAAAACAATATTCCAAACCTTAGATACAGTATGGACTGCATCTATTTATTTACCATTTACATGAAACTTTTCCCATTTTTGTCAATTTCATGATTTTAGAAAAATGTGATTTTGATTGCTAGCAAAATGTGTTGCTTTTGAACAATGTCATGAAGAAACAAGCTTTTCGAGTCCATATGCATCTTCCTGGAGTAATGATGCTGAAAATTCAGCTTTTCATCACAGGAATAAATTACATTTTACACAATTTATTACATGACATACATATTTTTAAACAGAAATCAGTTATTTCAAATTGTACTACTGTAATATTTCACAATATGAAAGTTTATAAAAACCTCTGCTTCTGCAATGATATCAGTTCAAAAACAATGTATCAGTGAGAGAGTCAAGGAGCTACAACGACAATATGTCCAGGTATAGTGTAGTATATTAAATTCAATGTCCAGTTCTATAAGCTTTGCACTTTGCAAGTAGGTAACCTACACAGCAATAGGTTACAGTACAGTATGGTATACAGTAAATGACATGATTTACATAAACTTTGTTTTGAGAGTTATGGAATTGGAGGCCAACCAGGCCCCTCATGAATTCATATACATAGATGAGGCAGGATTCAATCTGGCCAAAAGGCGTCAACCTGGACAAAATGTAATGTGGAGGTGGAAGGTTTATGACCATCAGCCACATGAGCAGATGTCCCTCCTTGAAGGCATGGATGCTGGCTCCAAGGGTGGATCCGACATACCAAGCAGTTTTATCCCAGGTGCATCGCCTTGGATGATATCAGATGTGATCTTGATGAAAACATGTGGCCTTACCCTGAAGATCGCAGAGATTAGATACAGTAATTTTATGTTTTTTTTGCTGTTGTTTTTTTGTTCAGAATGCTCTTGTGTGTTTCATGGATATTTTGTTCACTGTAAGCAATACTGTAAAACTTTTTCTGTTTCTATCAAACCGTGTTTACTGTACCTCCTGTAGTAAACAGTAAAGGAATTACAGTTTTTTACGATTGCTATGACAGATTTTTCAATACTTTTAACAATTTTCCAAAACTCTTAACACAGTTAGCACTACATCTATCTGTGTGAGCTATACTATTAACACATTTCTTGTTGCTTTAACACAAAATGCATACAATTAACACAAATTTAAAATGCTTGAACTTCTTTTACACACAAGCTCAAACAAGAACAAAACAATGGATTTTTACTGCCAAATTTACCAATGCTTTAACACTGTATGTCAGAACAGATAACACCATATTCTAAACCTAACCTTACAGGCTAAAGTCAAGGTAAACAGCTGCTTATATTGTGCATTGAAACAGAAATATATCCCCTGTATTTTATTATATTCTTACTGAGAAACAGCTGATTGAATTATGCAAATAATTAGAAGATGACTCTTTTTTTATTTTTATTATTTTTTTTATTCTGGTGCTTTTTCTGTTTGTATATTTTGTATTTTCACATTATTCCATTGCTAGTGAGAAACAGCTGATTGAAGTTATGCAAATATGGGACAATGTGGCATTCCACCATTCCCGTCTAGTCACAGCCTGGTTTGACGCCGATCACAGGATGATGTCCATTTTCCTTGCCCCTTACTTCCCTTTCCTCAACTCCATTGAGGAGTTTTCTCAGCCTGGAGATGAAAGGTTTTTGACCATAGTCCACAGGACCAAATGTCCATCCTGTATGCAAAAGATGCTGCATACCAAGACATCACAGCTGAACACTGCCAGGGGTGGATAAGGCATGTTACTGTAAAAGATTCTTCCCAAGATGCCTTGCCAGGGAAGATATCAGGTGTGATGTGGATGAGAACGTGGACAAATGTAGAAGACCGGGCAGATTAGAAGATGGCCTTTTCTGTTTGTATATTTTGTATTTTCACATACAGTAATACTGTAAATGGCAGCTATATTGCATATTTTTGTTATCTTGCAGAAATATCCTGTTGCAAATATAGCCGTTACTGCAGCAATTCTGTCTCTGTCTTATTTTTTCACAAACCATACATTCTATAAAGCTACTCTAAGAAGGGTCATTTATTTTGTTGTATTGAATTTCTGCTGCTGCTGCTACTGCAAAAAAAAAAAAAAAAAACAACAACAACAACAAAATGCATGCATTTACATTACAAACAAAACCAAAATGTAGAGACTTAAAATAAAAAAAAATAAAAAAAAACTGCAGTGCAAAACACAATCTATGATCAATACAATATACTGTCTGTTGTATAAGGGCATACCTGACACATATAAAATAATGCAGTTTCTGTAATTTCAGCTGATGATAGTGTTTTTTTTGTCATTGTGTTATGATTGACTAAATGTTCCTGTTGGAAGAGAACATGTGTTAGTGTTTTGAAAAATTATTTGATTTTGAAACATGTTTGCAGTGTTTTGTTAGACATAGTGTATTGTGTTAGTGTATTATTGTATTTTGAAAATTAGTTTTGGAGTTTAGTTTACAATGTGTGATTTTGAGCATGAAATTAACCGTTTTGCCAATTGTGTGTTTTAGGTGTGATGGTGCGTTAAGAGTTTAGGAAACTTGTTAAATGTATTGAAAAAACTGTCATAGCGATTGTAAAAAACTGTAAAAACTGATTTGCTTTTTACTGGAATGATTATGAATGTGAACAGTACTGTACATGTGGACAGTTCCCAACCAAGAATTTAGTGTAAAATGGTGGATTGCACGTTTTGCATGCAAATACCTGTAAAACTGAAACATAAAAGTCTATGCAGTTTTAGTAATGTCAACAATAGCCAGGATTTTGAAACCTGGTGTACTTTGATTGAGTGCATGAACCTTGTGAAGTGAAAACAAGTGTTATTCTTTGACAGAAAAAATTAATTTTGAGTCAGATTTCCAGTGTTTTGGTAAAGTTAGTGTGTGCGCAGAGAAATATGTTTTCTGTTTTGAAATGAAGAGTTAGTATATATTTAACAAAATGTGTTTTTGAGAAGACAATTAACCATTTGGCCAATTGTGTTTTGTAGGTGTGAGTCTGTGTTAAGAGTTTAGAAAAAGTATCTTAAGTATGGGTAAGCGCTTGTTAGCGATTGAAAAAAACTGTAAAGTCGCAATTGTGTGAAATAAAGTCGCAATTGCGTGTTATAAAGTCAGAATTGTGTGAATTAAAGTCGCAATTGCGTGAAATAAAGTCGCAATTGCGTGTTATAAAGTCAGAATTGTGTGAATTAAAGTCGCAATTGCGTGAAATAAAGTCGCAATTGCGTGTTATAAAGTCAGAATTGTGTGAATTAAAGTCGCAATTGCGTGAAATAAAGTCACAATTGTGTGTTATAAAGTCAGAATTGCAAGAAATAAATTCAGAATTGCAAGATATAAAGTCAGAATTGTGTGAAATAAAGTTGCAATTGCTTCAAAAGTCTAAGTGAATTCTTATTTAACCTTTACATTATTTGTTGAACCATGGCATTAATACAAACTACACAATAGTAAGAGCTGAACTGTTGCTTCATTTATCCAATTTGGAAAAAGTGCTAATTTGGAATTCCACCATGGAAAAAGTGGGCCGGTCTTGGGCCTGAAACTCCCGGGCTGAAAAGTGGCCCCACTCCGGCCCTGCTGTGGATACTGGACAGCATCACATCGAGAAGACACTGTGCTCTACAATGTGAAGGTAAAGTCAGTTTTTTTTCACTGCCCAAGGATGAGCATGTGAAGAATCAGTGGTTAAAATTCATTTTTACCATGATATCACAGCAGTATAATCCTAAACTTTTGCTGTGTTCCCTTTATTTTACTGACAACTGCTTCTCAAATCTCAGAGTTCAATGCAGGATTCACAAACTTAGAAAAAAAAAAACTTAGTTTTGTAAACGTATCGTCCCAATAGAAGTTAAAAATACTTAGTTTTGAGTTTTATTGTGTAAAAACTCTCCTGCTAACTGGTTAACTCACATTATTACTGACATTTCTTACTGAAATACTTCTGCTAATCAGTTGTGGGCCACTATTTCCTAAAACTGTCTATTAAAGCAGTGCTATGCAGTTTGGCAATTTCTCTCGCTTTTTGATCGCGGGTTTCTCTGTAGAGCTCCCCCTACAGCTTCGGAATAGATATTTGACAACACTGTCGTAAAAACTTGTTGGCGACTCTCCCCCCTCCCATCTCTCTGGTCATATGCATTTGTTTTCAAAGAAGCCGGTGAATGCATAGAGCCATGTCCACTGAGGAATGTATGATACACAGAAGGCTAGCATATAAATGTATGTGTGCAGTGCCCAGTGTTGGGAAAGTTCACTTTCTACATGAACTAGTTCAAAGTTCAGTTCATAAATTTTAAAATGAACTAGTTCAGTTCATAGTTAATACTCAAAATTTTGAACTAAGTTCACAGTTCCAAAAATGAACTAGTTAATAGTTTTTTTTTTCCATGTTGCTGCGAGATATAATTTTTCAAAATGATTGCCACAGCCTATATAGAACCACAGAAAATTATTTTATCAGTTTTAACACTGAAGCTATGCTTCAGATTTTTCCCACCCTCACCGAACTTGTCATAAAACTCGTTTAAATGATCATACGACGCCTCCTTGCTGCTTTTTGTTTTGATTTGTAACGTGTCATCAGTCGTTCATGAACGATCCATTCACTAAGTCCGTCTGTGACAAATGAACGAAAGACTCGGAAGGTAAAGTTATTTATGTTCCCTGTAAACGATTTTTGACTGCATTTTAATGATTTCTTAATTCAGAATATGACCAAGATTGCGTAGGTGGGTGTGTTCTGGGAATTTGCCAGTTAATAGTGACATTTAAAGCCCCTTAAATGAACGAAATGACTCGAAAAAAGATTTGTTCATTTTGATGAACGAGATCGAACAAGAGAGTCACTGGTGGCTGGTTGCCAGATTGGGTGTTTTTTCCCGCTACATATTAAGGCCGGTTTACGGTGTGTTTTAGCCGGGTTTTCGCCTGGAAGACTCTATAGAAATCTGGCACTCTAATTTAACGAAGTTAAACTGAGAGAGCGTGGCGTTCACAGACACCAGAATGAACGAGTTCACAGTAACGTTCATCAGGCAGTAACTGTAATACAGTACGTTCAGTTCACGTTCGTCCAAAATATGAAGGAGTTCATGAACTATTGTTCAATGAACACGTTCAGGCACAACACTGGCAGTGCCATGAAGCAATTCGTTACATCGCGAGACCTGATATCACGCGATACTTCCTGACGCTGAGGCACCCCTCCAGCCCAAAGTTGCAAGTGTGTTTTTTCCGCTCAGAGGCACTAGGGGGAAGCGAGGCGGCCACCATTCAACCCGAAAAAAAAGTCATATAACCATTCCAATGACTCCGAAGCTGGTCAGTTAAAGTAAATTAGACTAAAAAAAACTGCATAGTTCCCCTTTAATGCAAACTTACTTCTTTTTCACTACTTTAAGTAGAGATTAAGCATGGAGCAAGATTTGTTTTACCAACGTTTGTTACATCAGTCATTCACGCTAGAGCTCGGCTAATGTATGCACTGTTATTGATACAGTTTCCACATGTTCACCGCAATTAATTAGGAAAATACTGTAAATTAATAAGTACAAGTAAAATAATCGGTTTGTTGATGGACATGCACTAATGCTCATGGTGAGGAAGTACAGTTGCAACATCTCATAATGTACCTCAAACTGAGTAGTGTAACACTGAGAAACGTCCTGCTCGAGTCGTCCTTGCTATTGAGGTTAGGGTTGAATAACTAGTTCTTCCAGTGTTTCATTATTGGACTCGCGTTCGGATATATATGGTAAAATCGACGTCATCGTTCGTTACTGTGTTTAGTTTACTGTCTAGGAAGCCTCAGGACAGCTGACGTTGTTATAGTCCAGTCAGTTTAAGCCAAAATGGGGGTCAACCTTGAACAAATTGCAACAGAAGTAAACTCAACTGATTTTGTGTCCTCAATATGTCCTGACTAAGGAAAAAAAAGTCTGAAGAATCACATTAGGGGAAAGTTTCGAAAAAGACCCAAATATAGCCTATTCATACGTAAAATTTTAACATTTAGATATCACCATGAAAATTACTGAGTTGATTACTAACATCAAGACAAACAAAAATGTATTACAAGTTTTTTTTAATTGTTTGTTAACATGGAAAAACAGTGCATAATATAATTACATATGTGCTAATGTGCATAAATACCACAACAGATCTAAACATTGGGTCTTGCAGGGGAAAATGTCTTGTTGAATCTTGACGACATATAACAGTAAAATACTTCATGTTAAGGTCTGAATGGAACCCATTTAGGCTACCCATGAGCATGAATACATAGAGGCAGGAAGAAGTAGGAAGAAGTACTTTATTACCAGCCTTTTACTGATACAGGACATATGGTTCGGCGTATTTTAATATTCATAGTGGGCAGAGGTGGTTTTTTCTGTATTTAACCAGGGACAGGCAACCAAAATTTATTTGCAAAATTTATTATTAATATTTTGCAAATCACTAAATATGATAGAGAAGCAGAAACAAATACTGG
This sequence comes from Scardinius erythrophthalmus, assembly GCF_964197995.2. NCBI lineage: Eukaryota > Metazoa > Chordata > Actinopteri > Cypriniformes > Leuciscidae > Scardinius > Scardinius erythrophthalmus. The sequence continues at coordinate 23,262,432 of NC_138235.1, forward strand.
CAGTAAAGTCAGATATTTTAATAAGTTAAAGAAACAATATATGATTGTATTATTATTACTTTTGTTAGGGTGAATTACATGTGAATAATACACAATGTTGGGTAAGCTACTAGGAAATTGTATTGTAGTGAGCTAAGCTATCAGTTACTCTTCCATGAAAAAAGCTTCTCTACACAAAAGCTACCACCGTCCTAGTCAAATGCAGCAAGCTAAGTAACAAAACACAGCAGTAGGCTAGTTCACTAGGAAGCTACCTTTAAGTTGCGCTATTTTCACATGACAAGAAAAGTGCTTTCTTGTCAATGTTATGGAATATGACTTATCAAGTCTCAGTTCATAGCCGGGTGAACACCGGCCGGTGCAGTAAACATAGCCTAGCTAACTGGCTACGATTTCAGTACAGTAATATCAAAGATCCTTGCTCCTTCTCAACTCTTTGGTAAACTTTTCACAAGTAAGATTTAACATATTGGTTGAATTTTGTGAATACAATTATTATTATTATTGTTCTATTCACAAAATACAACCAATAGTACGGTAATGTTAAATCTTACTTGTGAAAAGTAATCCCCCGAGCCCTGAAGATGTTGCACAGTGGTCGGCATCTTGTTTGCAATATTTGAAGCTGTATTATATATTTTTTTTAAATAAATGTTATATAATTGTATTAATTGGGTTGTTAAATACACACAGTATGACTGTGCTATTACTGTATGTTAAAATAGTATCTTCAGTTAGAAACAAACGCATACTGTCCACTCAAGTGGACATCTGAAAATAAAAAAAAGGTAAAAATCTGAATGCATAATTCATGCATGAAAGGGTTAAAATGCCAGTACACTTGACTTTATTTAAGCACAATGTCCATTCAACATCAAAGGTAGACTATTAAGATAAAACACAATTAAGATAAAGTAATATATATATAGTAATAAGTAATATGTATATATGAACAGCCTAACGGAATAAATAGCTCTGTAAATACAGTTGTCATTGCAAGCGTTGATCACATGCATATTCTGAACATGTGGTTGTGGAAAGATGCAGAAAGAGTTGTTACAGCATGAGGTAAGGGATTGTTTATATTCCTTTGAGTTGTGATTGACAGGAGTAGATGAACATGCCCCTACCAAACTCCATTACAACTTCTTTTGTCTGCATGTACACACACACACACACACACACACACACACACACACACACACACACACACGTTTACTTAGCTAAATGGGGACATTCCATAGACGTAATGGTGTTTATAATGTACACTGTATATTCCATGCCCCTACACTACCCCTAAACCTAACCATCGCACAAAACTTTCTACATTTTTAAAAACCTTTAATTACTTTATTTGTATACCAGATTTTCAAATGAGGACGTCCCTAAATGAGGTTTTTGGAGATTTTGTAAGGGTTTGGTCACTTCTGGGTGCAAATTTGTCCCCAAAATTTAGTTAAGTAGGCACACAAACACAATAATTCTGGTTCGAAGGATGTTGATCAAACATAATCATATAGGCCTATTATTGACTGGCTTGTATTAGCATTCAGTTGTGCAGTTGTAGAATCAGTGACCACTCTGGATAGATTTGAGGAGAGGACAAGAGCGAGGGTGTATGCTCTCTCCTTATTTAGCTTGCTACACTTCTAGTTGTTCTCGAAGATTCAGCTGCTGTCATTAAGAATGTCCAAGAATAGAGCGAAGAAAAAAGGAGGAGTATTAGGCAGAGAGACAGGAATGAGAGGTTGACAGTTGCTGCTGTCATTTACCTCAGCTTAAGTGTCTTGGAGAGCTTGGGGTGACATAAGGCACTCACACAGAGAATACATGCTTTTTAACTTAGCTCACAGAGGTTACCTATGTGCAGGTAAGGTCACAGTGATTTTGCCAAGTAAGACATGTTCCTGAATCAACATATTTTGTTGATCCTGGAATAACATTCCTGTCCCAAAATTGAGTCCTTACCCTATCCATACCTGTCATAATTCCTGTCCTGTGTTTCCCTTGTCCTGTGTTCCCCTTGTCCTGTGTTCCCCTTGTCCTGTGTTCCCCTTGTCCTGTGTGGCCTTTTGTCATTTCCTGTCCTGTGCCATGTTTTGCATTCCTTTGTAGTTTTTCTTGTTTATTAGTCTTCCCAGGTTTTTCTGATTAGCCATGCCCCCTTGTTATCTTGTTAAGCTTGTTTGCACATGCATTTAAACCCTGTGTCTTGTTCAGTCTTTGTGCATTCTTGATGTTGGTTGTTCTGTTCCAGAGTCTGAATTTGTCAAGTTTTGAATTTATTTTAAAAAAGACAACTGCACGCGGATCCTGCTTCCTCCTATGTTTCAACCTCATTGTTACACTACCCCTAAACCTAACCATAACTTTTCCCTAAAATCAGAGGGAAATGATAGGTGAATAACACTGATGTTGAAGCACCTCACCCTGGTTCCAAGCCTAAACTTGAAATAAACTGTAAAATTGTCCCTCAAATCTGATTGGTTGATTGGAAAGTTGTTCCAGGATCAACAAAGATGTTGTTTTAATTGTTTTTGTTTGTGAAATTTCAGCCTTTATGTGAACAAAACAGATGAATGTGGGAATGTCTGTCTGTCTCTCTGTCTATGTCAGGGTTTGGTGAAAGGATGAGGTGAGGACTCAATGATGCAGAGAGATGGGCTTTATTAATCACAAAACAAACCCTGTGGGGGGAAACATGACTGGCAGCTTGACTGGGCAGGACAGGACAGGACAGGACAGGACAGGACTACAGACGACTGGAACTTTTGATGACAAACTGGCGCAGGACTGCAAACACAAGGAGAATAAATAGGGAGCAAACGAAGCAGGTAATTATGAAGGACAGGTGGGACAAATTAACCAATAATCAGATAACAAGAAGGGTGGGGTTACACAATAGACATGCGAGCACATGGCACACCCAAACAGACATGACAAGTCATGTGCTCAAACTAAACAAAACAAAAACAAGAGCACATGGCCAGGGAACATGTGCTCAAACAAAACAAGACACAAACACACAGCTAATGAGAACACTCATAGCCGTGTGCTCACATGGCGAATAAGCATGCATCTGATGTAAACGGACAGAAGTGGACAGAAGAGCATACGGCCCGAGTGAACAACAAGACAGAGAGCACAGAGAATGAGCGAATGCTCATCCCATGCGCTCACAACAGAAGACAAACACACAGAGCATGAAAGTCCGAACCCCGACACAGAACCTAAACCAAACTAGACCAAAGTGCCAGGATCCGAACACCATGCTCTGCGCACAGAATAATTCACGTGGCTAGAGGAGCGCAGGCTCGAGCTAGCTTGGAACCGCACACTCTCACCATGACAAGACGAGACAAGAAGAGTGTCAGAGCTCTGTCACCAAACCAAGAATAAACAGACCGAAGTGACAGAACCCTGGACAGTCTATCTATTTGTTAAATGTGAACAGATAAACAGATTTGTGAACACGTTTTTTATTTATTTATTATTATTTAAATAAGATAGTTTATTTGTTTGATTTCTTTCAAAACTTTGGCAACTACATTGACCACATCTGCCTCTAAATCAGCTTGTTCTTTCTGATGTCACAGAAGAACATGTGTGTCTGATGCCTCACCCTCAATGAGTTAAATTTAGTTAATAATATAGATAATAATAAGAAAACCGCATGGCCGTGAAATAATGGACAGCCTTCCTTACAAATGCGATTATTAAAAAAAATAAGTGGCCTTTCATCACCTTTTTTGTCAGAGGCATTGTTGCTGGATGACCTCAATGACATACCCTTTTCTTAATTATACCTAAATTAAAGGGGTCCTTGATCATTATTTAAATTTAGTAAGTGTGTAATGTTGCTGGTTGAGCATAAACAACATCTGCATTATTGAAGACACCTGACGTTAACAAGCAGAATCACCAAAGGAGGAAATCTATTTTTATATGCCACCATTATGGATAGTTATAACTGTCAGATGAACAAAAAGAAAAGGTTATCAGGTGGTGTTGGTTGTGTTTTGTATTCTTGAACATTATGACCTCAACGTTTGTCTGTACGCTGCACATTTTACGGAGAACAGCTTCCAGAGGAAAGTACAATGTAGGCTATACGCACAAAAGCTTCTCTTGAAAGACTTAGCCATTCCCATTTTGTTGGGACAATCTGTTGTTTATCACAACTTATATGTCTTATTATTTGTATTTGTAACAGTTCCAATTATATGTTTTATGTAGTTGCTATGATAGATATGATGTAAACGAAGGGCAAAGCTTTGTCTCCTCTCGCCTTCTAACTAACATTACAGTATTGATGTAGTGTTTACTTTAGCTTTTGTAAGGCTTTTCAAAAAAAAAATAATTAGCCATGGTTTTGCAATCGATTACTGTTTGTATTACCATAGTTTTCCGACAATTATGATTAAATGGTGGATGACATCATATCTATCAAGAAACTTGCACCAAACAAAATTCACTCTGAAACATCCTGTGAAATCCATGCTTGCAAAGTCCATGCTTGAAATCCGTTCTGGACGATCCTCTTGTTCATTAACATTGTCAGGCTGGAAATGCTTTGAAATTGACGCCATCGTTAATATTTACATCTAAGTAGAGCTTGCGGTTATGAAGGGCTGTGACATTTTCGAACACGCGCTAAGCAAATTTGTCTGATATCCAAAAGCAGTTTGGGACTTTAATTGGGACCATGATGACACAAGTCTACTTTTGGCAATGACATCTTTACACATCATGATGACTTGGATTTTACTGTATTACAAGTTGAGTTACAAGTGTTTATAAGTCATAGTGTGTAGTTGTGTTAAGCATGTGGTTCAAGCCAACTACTCTGACTTGTCCTGGGAGTAGATATATTTGCAAAGCCTATGAAACTCTAGCAGTCAGAGGATTATTAGGAGAAACCGGATAAGGCATGGAAGAGTAATGATGACAAGCCTTGAGAATCTGACAAAGTCACTCCTTGTTTTGTTCTGTCACATCAATGAAAATACAAACAGAGTCTGCAAACAGTGATTTTCTGTCATACAACTCTTTACAGCAATTCAGTAACATCAAGGCTATAATGTGATTAGTTATCAAGGCATACGGGATCCAACACCAATGGTTCACCAAAGAACCTTGAGATCAGTTCTCAAAACAACCATTTTGTCTTTAGTGTGAAGAATATTTTGATAACTTTTTGTGCAATGAAAAGATTCCATGGATGTTAAAGGTTCTTTTTAGAAACATAGATGCCAATAAAGATCCTATATTTTTAAGAATGACGTTGACTGTTAAGCTTCTTTAAGGGTACAGGCATTTTATTCCATTTTATTCCATAGTAAAAAAAAAATCTGCGAAAGTAGTAGGTTTCAACTCAAAATTTCAACTCAGTAGTTAAAAAAGTTGAGATAGTCGGATTGAAAAGTTAAAAATCAATACTTTATGTCCACATTGTTATTTATTTGGTGAGTAACAGTGTAATAAACAGATACAATGACTGACTTGCTGAACACATGCAAAGCCACCTCTCATTGTCTCGTTTGGATGGACAGACTGACAGATAAGGGTGAAGAAATACAGGCATGTGGATGAGGGCACAAATCCTACCCTTAATGTGGAAGTGAGTTTAGCCTACATCTGTTTCTGGAAGCTATTTATACACTACCTAAATAACCTCTCATTATTATTATTATTATTTTATTTTTTTTGGAAGGGAAATTTGAGACCATCCTTCAGCTAAATATGGGGCAATGGAGGGCAAATAGAGGTGGCGATGGATTAGAAAGGGATGAAGAAGAGGGGTGGAGCTTTTTAAAGGCTACACAGACATTGGTTGACAAGTTCACTGTCTTGAGTTTCTTGTCCAATCCTGGCCATTTCCTGGAAAGGTGAGAATAATATGAGGTCTTATTAGGGGAGTCTGGAGACATTTGTCCATCAGCGCACATTTAGGAGAAAGGCTGCTGGACAGAAGACCAATACTGTTTTCAGATACACACTGATCTCACTAACAAGCTGTCAGTATGGTAAGATATCTGGAAAGTGGATATGGACAAGATGCTTCAGTCAGTCAGTGATCTTTATATGGATGCATACTTATGACTGGAATATTTTCTAGATATTTTTTTATATTTTCTAGAAGATCTAATGAAAAAGTGGATATGTGCAGGTTTTAAAATTTTACAAGGAGCAATTTTTACTTGATCTTAACCTCTAACCCATATACTTGCTCTAACCCATATACTTGCTCTAGTCATGTTAAATAATAGTTTTTCTTGAATAAAAGGAGTGTAGAATGGTATGTCAAAACTAAGCCTGCATTTGAATTTGAGTTGTTTGGCTTGTTGTGTTTGCAGTTCAAGTAAAATTGATAGCAGCGCAGTAGTCATTTATTAGTGAAGCCTACTGTTAAGTATTTAATTTACATGCTACAAGTGATTGACTCCTCTTCTTTGCCTGTCATATTTGATAGTGTTGGCCTTGGTGTTTGTGGTCCCCGGTCCGGTCCTCTTTTTGATAATGAGGAGGGTGGGGTTTGATCAAATTGCTGAGGCTGTCATGGTGCTTTGATATTTGCAATGCCATGTTGTGGTTCCTCGTAATCGTTTACAGTACATGTGGACAAAAAGGATTCTGGCTCTATAAGAGAGGGCTGTATGTTCATGTTGGTGTTAGTTTTTTTTTTTACATAAAACCGTCGACCGGACAAGAGAGACAGTGGGTATTTGCTCCACAACATAATAAGAAACAATGCTTAGACAAAAATGTTAGAGCTTTTGTGCCCCACCAATTAAAAGACAAGACACGAAAAAAGACCAAGAGAAGATAGCGATGTAACGTGTGATGCAGGAGGTGTTAGTTAATGACATTTTTCCTTTGTAGGTATTTGTTACTGCTATAATTAAGCACTGTGTTCAGAGATGTTCGGCAGATGTCTTGTAGTTCCACTTCCATTTCAAAGGTCCGTACATGAATCTCACGGTCCAGAACACATTTGACAAATATTCCCAGTATAAGAACTCATTATTGCCACTTAATACAGATGATAAAGAAGACAGGTGCTTATTTTGTATTCCAAGAACATAATATTGAATCTAAAGTGTACATTTTATAAAATTAGATGTAATGTTATGTTTAAGAACCTCTTAAAGAAGGCAAAGGAAAAAAAGTACTTTTCCATACATGAGAAGAGATGTGATCTATTGCTACAATACATTACTGAAATTGTCATAAATAATGTGTTCTTTTACTGGGAACATTTGCAAGATTTCTTCATCAAATGTATTCTGGGCCATGTAAGTTTAATGAACAGACCTTCATGAAATGTCACATTCACATTTCTTTGTGATGCTGAGCACGTCTTCATTTTATTAAATCAAGGAGTTCTATACATGTTGCTTCATTTATTTAATTTATTTACTGCATATCCATAACCACAGTTGCTTCAGAGATGTTGAAGGAGGGAATCTGCTTCTCATATTTCTCTCCAACATCTACCACATTAGTTCAATAATATTCAAGTCAGGTGATTTAAGCTGACCAGGGTAGAAGTACATCTTGGTGCTCCAACTGTTTATGATCATAACACCATCTTTTTCACATTTTAGCAGTGGTGTCTGAGATTTTTAGCAATTTGAGCTCTTTCATTGATGTTTTCTGTGGAAACATGGTCTTATGGGTGAATATTGAGGTTTGCTGTCACTTTGCTGCAGTTGTTCTGTGTTGTTATCCTTAACTACAACATGAGGCATAAGGATTCATGCATGAATAACAGCAGCCTTAACTGTTTGTACATGTTAGATATTAATTAACATAAACATTAATGCATTAATTAACATTTAGGGGTAAACAAAAAATGTATAAATGTGATTACATCCAATAACAAAATATCAAACTAGTTAATTAATTTAGCTAATTATGATAAAAGCACGAGTATCATTTGTTTGCAAATGCCATCTGATTTAATTTGTTATTTAATTGTGTTGATGGTCATATTCTTTGTACTTAAAAAAAAAAAGAAAAGAAAAGTTGAACTCTTTAAACGGAAAGGTTTTCCTCTTGTTGTTCCTGTGTCTGCTCTTTATTGATCATGAATATTTCTGGAAATATATTTTATATATTTATTTTTAAATTTAAGTCATTTAAAATTTTCAGTCTGATGTGTTAAAGCCCCATGAGGTTCACATTATACGGGAATTTCTTTCTCATTAGCCCACTGATGCCCAGGCAGACGCCCGCTCTTTCCTGAGTGAGGAAATGATTTCTGGTGAGTGTGTGAAAATTTTGCTCATTAAAGTTGACACATTTTATTCACACTGCTTGCAAGTGTTAAAACAAAAGGTTCTGCTCACACAGCCTTTCACGTCCTGTTTTGAATTGAATTATTATTATTTGTATCTTTTTATCATCTGAAATCAAAGAATTCAAGGCTGCCTTTGATATGTTCGACACCGATGGTGGCGGTGATATCAGCACCAAGGAGCTGGGTACCGTCATGAGGATGTTGGGTCAGAACCCAACCAGAGAGGAGCTGGATGCCATCATTGAAGAAGTAGATGAAGATGGTAAGTCGCAACACAGAACTGGTTTGTGCCAACCATACTTCAGAAACCAAATGCTCAAAATTGTCCTTTTTTTATTCCTCTATGCATTTCAGTCTGTCCCATCACATCTATGTTTTGCATCCTCAGGCAGTGGTACTATCGACTTTGAGGAGTTCTTGGTCATGATGGTGCAGCAGCTAAAAGAAGACCAAGCTGGTAAATCCGAAGAGGAGCTATCTGAATGCTTCCGTGTCTTTGACAAGTAGGTCACCCTCCGGTCCTACTCGCCCTTATTGATTCTCTGCAAATGCAAATTCATAGTCCATTTCACGCAAATTTTATTTATTTATTTTATTATTTTTTTTGATACTGGTAAATATCATAATTGGGCAGTTGTGGCCTAATGGTTAGAGAGACTTGTAAACGCCTTCACATCATGTCAATTGTCACTTAATAATTGTTTGCCAATTAAACAAATAAATTGGCAAATTGTCAGAATACACATTCATTTTTCAATGCTTTTTGCTCCCAGATGGTGCAGTTACAATATCTTGCTGGACAAGTTAGTCACATAGGTAGCAAGAAGTCAAGCATGATAACTGCAGTGAAACCTCTACATGCAAAAAAAAAGTCACTGTAATCTATAATTATATAGCAAATTGCACCCAAGAGTCAAGACCACTTGTGTCTGAGAAAAAAAAATCAGGAAAAGGGAGAAAAAGACATCACTTTCTTATTTTATTTATCTCATTATTCTTCCTGAATGGGAGTCTATGGCAGCCCTATCATCTTTAAAATGATGAAGGGTAGCCTATTGATAGAGGTGGTCCTGAATACTAATCTGACCTACTTTGTGTGCTCTATGACATCCACTTGTGTTGAAAATCAAGTTTTTAATGTTGTTTATATGTCTATGTGGTGCAGGGCTGGACTGGGACAGAAAATCGGCCCTGGCATTTTGGCCCAGACTGGCCCAATACATATGATCATAAACACCACCCATCTTTGCACGCCTTTGAATATGTTTTTGTTTAACTCATATTCATTAAAACCGCTAATGCCATGTAATGAGTGAGTATAAACGAGTGAGAGTTAACAGATGAAATAAGTACAAAATTGTAATTTATTAATACAGTCGAACTATACTCCACAGTGATGAATCCAAAAAACAAGCTATAAGCTGCATTGACAGTGTTTCTCAAAGGAATTTTGGTAAAACTGTGGTGGGTGGACCTCTAGGGGGGTTTGGGGGCATGGTCCCCCTAAGATTTTTTTTTGCATTTTAATGTTAAATTCATCAATCTGGTGCAGTTTGAGGGTTCAAAATTAAAAGCTCCAACCCATATTCAGTGTGCAAGTATAACAAAGAAAACAAATCAAACCTCTTTTAATAACAGTGTCTGTCTATATTACACTACTACATAATAATAGTTATAATATTAATCTCATGATAGTAGCCTATATATTGTAAAAAATAATGCACCGAAAAATAAAGAAAACTTTCATAATTAGTTTTGTACTAATTTCTAAACTTGAAAGAGATAAGCACATGATCTTTTATTTTGACGGAAACTGCATCGAGCTTTTATTTTGGCGGAAAACATGGATACAAACGTGTCTCATTAAACTTCTAGTAAATTGCTGTAATTGTCAACTATACAGATGTGGAAATAATCTGTAACCGGGTTATGGGTTCCTACACTCATAGCCAAAGTGTTTTGAAAGTAGTTCTGCTTACCGCGGACTCTACGTTACACTTTCTCATCTCTCTCTCTCCTGATCCTCCTCACTATCCTCATCATCAGCCACTGGAGCTGATGAAGGTCCTGCTGCTGCAGAAAACACATATATATCTTGACACATTTTACAGCGTCTGCTTAAAGGGCCTGTATCTATTTTTCACGCTATTTCTCTGCACATTCCTTGCGTTTCCTCTCCATCTCTCAGACTATTTTGACAGCACACACTTGACACTGCACGCTCGCTCAGAGCCCAGAGGGGGAGGTGTTTAATGATGTGATTGGGCCAGCCCAGTGTCAATCAAGATAACAACCAATGGGCCGCTGATCTACGCGTTTCATGGGCCGGTCTGTCAGTGGAAAAAAAAAACTAACGCTTACTTTTTTTGACCAATGCATTACACCGGCACTAACCCAGCGCTGTCAATTAAACAAAACAAAACGAATGGGCCGCCGATGTGCGAGTTTTATGGGCCGTCAAAAAAAAAAAAAAAAAAAGTATGAGATGTATCGGCCCAAAAGCACGTCGGCCCACCGGGCATTTGCCCTGTATGCCAGATTACCAGTCCAGCCCTGATGTGGTGTGTTGTGAGTATTTTCTTAAAACTGCAGTGAACCAAAGACTGTCTCAAAATCACGGTTTGAAATCGCTGGTGTTTCTGATGTCACAAACTACTTTGTAACCAATCAATCATGTCAACAAATGGGTATCTGGGCTGCTGTGAGTGGGTGGAGGCTAATTTGCATATTCAAAGATGGTATACTAAATGAGGCAAGGGTGTAGAGTTACATTCAAGCTATTTTAAGGCATGATGAATTTTTATTCAAGGAAAAAACATTTAAATATGTAATTTTGGTGATGAAAGATGAGTTTTAAGGGATGCAGTTATTGACTACAAGGGGACTTTAAGGTACCTAAAAAGTTTGAACATGGTGCCACCTAGAGTTCAGAAGATAGGCTATATCAGAAAAAATACCTTTTTATAAAAATGCATATAACTTTTGAAATCTGAAATTCATTTTCTTGATGTCTTTTACTTGGTTCATGACAATTCCATTGATCTCAATTGTCAAATTTTTTCACCAAAATTTTGCTGTATATTTAAAACTGTTTTTTTGCTACTCCTCCTCCTCCAAATTTTGTCCAAGTTTGTCCCAAAATCATCTCAGATGAACATTGGACCAAGCCACACAGAAATTACTGAACCAATATTTTTTTTAATATTCAATACTGTTTGTTGTCTTATACGCTATAGGCTACTATGTTATACCATTGATCATTCTTTCTAATGTTGCTCTTTGGCCATCAGGATGAACAAAAGATAAGTTTGCAGCTAAGTTAGCTTAGCATTTTAATCATTTAGAGTGCTTAGGACAGTGCTTATTCCTTCATTCTCACATTGAAAGCTCATCCTTAGCACAGACTTGTGTCCTCTACATTCCCGTATATGTATTTTTTGTCAAATTTATATGGAAGGATGAGAATGCGTTGGTATGACAGCATCATTTAAACATGTCAAGTCATCGGTTTAATAGAGGAAAAAACACATCCTGACAACACAAGACAATAATATTATTAAAATGTTTTTAATGTATATTTTTTTAACAGGAACCAAGATGGGTTCATTGATCGTGAGGAGTTTGGTGATATCATGCGCGCCACTGGCGAGCCGTTGGCAGAAGAAGACATAGATGAACTCATGGCAGATGCGGACACAAACAAAGATGGAAAGATTGATTTTGATGGTAAGGCAAATCTTAATTATTCAATTTTTATGTGCTACTCTCTTGTGGTAAATAAAGGTTCCAAAAGCGGTTTTCTGTAGCGATGCAATAGAAGAACCATTTTGGATTCCCCAAAGAACTTTTCAGTGGACAGTTCTTTAAACAGCTTTTCCCCCTTTAAATAATCTGTAGAACCTTTTTTATTATGAAGAACCTTTTGTGCAATGAAAGGTTCTATTAATGTTAAAGTTTATTCACAGAACCATCAATGCCAATAAAGGACCTTTATTTTTTTTTATTTTGAGAGTGTATTAATGCATATACAGATCTAAATCCAGTACACGAATACTCATTGTGATTCTTTTTCTTGACCTTCAAGTTCTTTTGAATCCCAAAATTTGAGGGAAGAAAACTTATAATTACAATAATTGAATGCTAAGGATGTTCAGATTTGTGGAGAGTGTGTGAACAATGCCAGGAAATTGTATGGCATTTCATCTCTTTTTCCATTTTCATTCCAGAGTTTCTTAAAATGATGGAGAACGTCCAGTAAGAAAAACATACATTCCATCCCCTCCAAATCTTCATGAAAGCAAGTCAAGATGTTGAAGAACAATTCACGCTGAGATCTTTCAAGGAAAAGAGTGCTGAGGACACAACAGCACCTTCATTTAAATCACCAACTATAAAAATGGGCTGCAATTTGCGAGGGACAGAGAATATAGATCAGTGCTCTCTCCTTGGCGATGTTCCTGAGGGACCACAATATGACGGTCTCTATAAATAACTATCCAACCCTTTTAAGAGGAAACCACTTACCCTCAGCTGTCCCCTACCACACCTGCTTCTTCCCAAGACATTCTCCAACCTTCCGTCAAGCCCCTTCCCCTCTCCCTTTACAGTTTCAAAATAGCCCTGCTACAGTATTTACCTTGGGAACTGACTTAATGTTGTGTTGTCATAGAGATAAGAAATCTCTTTCCTTTAGCTCACGTTAACAGTGTTTCTGTAAATCTATTAAAATGGCATGTTTTGGCAAACTACCTACTTGTTCATTTGTGATTGTATTATCTAAAATGATCTCCTTGTGTTAATATTATTCATCTCCCTGTGTGTGAAGATTTCAGCTAATTTACAGATAAAAGGAATTTCAAGCTAAATGTTTCATTTCAAGCTATAACTGAGACTCATGTGATCTTATCAGCCACCTCGCCTATGATTTCACTACACCACATCAGAAAAACAAGATCATCCCAGCATGTTGGTTTCCAGTACCCCATGTCCAAAATAGACAACATTTTGGCCATCTAGTAGATCCATAGTGTTGCAGTTTGTATTTATCTTTTCGTCTGTTAGTCTCTTCCGATATTTTTCATACTTACCCTGCGTTCAGGACAGAGTTTTCCCATGGCCAAGAAAGGTCATGAAAAAGATACATTTAGAATCCTTAAGACAACCTTTTGTGCCTAGAGCATGCAAGTTATGCATAATTTATGTTCTGATCGGAGGCAAAAGGTCAGATTTCCATGTTTTCTTCTCATGGTGGATAGGGATCCTTTTAATACCTCGTTGTCTTCAGGTTATACTGATGGAGGTATTATTTCATGCCAGTGCAAATGCAAATCTCCAGAGCTGCACTCATATGCAAACTGCACACCCGACCTCTCTGCTCTCCTCAAAATCTCTTTATAAATCATTCCATTTCTGCCTGAAAGTATATAGTCTGCAACCCCCTCCTCCGAGATCCCCCTCCAATCCACGATTCCTCGCTCAGGAAACACATGCTATACATGGAAACTCGAGTTTAGGCTCTTCGGGGTTTGGGGTACCTGTGTCGCCATTGCAGACTTTGGGTGGGGTAGAGTGGAGATCTAAATCATCTGCTATTCAGGGCGCGTTGAAGATTTGCAACACAGCACCTTCCCGAGAGGTTTAGGGTTTCTCGGCTTGACTAAAAGGGGGGCGGGGGGTGCAGAACGCTATTGGATCTCACCATTTTAAAAATGAATTTCCATCTGTACAATTAAGAAAAAAAGATTACTTAGCCTATTTTAAATTATTATAACATTATTAGCTTTAGTTAATTCAATTTAGTAGACTTAGTAGGAATTCTGAGGGGAAAAAGCAGTCTCATGATGAAAGACTGCTAGGAAATCATGCCCCAACATTAGTGTGGTCAACATTAACATGGCATTTCCACAATTACGTTTTACCAGACACAATAAATAATCATTTTATTGTGTCTTTTATCAGTTCTTCCAATAAATACAGGCTTTCTGATAGTAAACACGGCAGAATAACCATTTTCCTGTATTATTGCAGACTGTTCTTAAAGTGTACTCATTTCACATTTCTATTGGCTTATGGGAGCAGCCGAACCCTAAAAGTTCAGGATTCTAAATCTGGAGGCCTGTGGGCGGGTCTTGGGTGGCCTGTTTAAAGTGTGTCAGAACTGTCACTTGATGTCTAGTCTTTCTGTTGGGGTGTGAGTGCATTGACCACTGCTTTTCTCGTGGATATAAGTGAGGGAGGCTAATCCACAACCATGGTAAGAGTTTAAATAATCTAAGCGGTCAGTTTTGCTAATGGACGCATGAAAACGAAAAATGTGCAGATGGCCTATTAGTCAAAAAAGTATTTCAAATTACATCTATAAGTATATATCTGTCATTATTAAGAAAAGATATTATAAGGTTACAGTAGGCTATTATTAATAGTTCCCTTGCATTTATTATTATTTTAGTTTTTTGCAAGCATGATAATAAAAATAAAAATGGGTCATTCTTCAGGTAGGGTAACTTTTCTTGTCCATAATGATGATTTCAAAGAAAACAATTGTACTGTTAAAAAAAAAAAAAATCATTCTAATTTTGAAGAATAGATTAAAATATAATAAAAAACTTTTTAATTGCTTTATATTGGCTCATCTCTGTCTGGGCAGAGATGTCTGACATAATTTGAGAGTAACTTTATTAGGTGTATTATTTTAGATGCTATTACATTGAAATTTAATTGACTGCTAGTTAACTTTTGCTAGCAGGACCAAAGCTTATTTGGTTTATTTTTAGTTTTTTCAGTACCATCCCACAGCAGAATCCACTGTAAAGTAGCTAATGGCCATGATTTTTTTTTTTTTCTTTTAACAATGCATTGTAGTTTTAACATGAATGAGACATGAAAGAGCTAATTTTTTCCAAGATATTAAGTTGCCCAGTTTGATATATATATATATATATATATATATATATATATATATATATATATATATATATATATATATATATATATACACACACATATATAAGAGTAAGAGTAGAGTGTTAGGCCTACTAATGGGTGTTTAAAATAAGGGATGGTGGTCAGAAATCAGTAAGTGTGTGGAGATTAACATCCTGCTATTTGATATGAAGCTGGTCAGCAGGTTAGGTTAAATGGGTTACCTTAAAGCTGAGGCGACACATTCCAAGGATCCTATTTCGGAATTACCATGTACAGTCACTGACTGAGGGGATAACGTGTTGAGTCTTAAAATAGTTGCAAAATTGTCCTGGAAGGGTGTTCTGGGCACCATCTGTTGTTTTCAAGGCCTAAAACCCTGTCTTAATTCATACAGATTAGTCAAACAAAAACTAATTACTCTCCAGAAGAACCAGGATTCCTTATTTATCAAATGAACACGTTGTAGCCTAGGCTACTGTTCATGTCTGAAACTAACCGTTCCTAATGTAAGCGCTTTCACTTCACAGACTGACGCGCAACAAGAGGCCCGCTCATATCTGAGCGAGGAGATGCTTGCCGGTGAGTGTACACTCAGAAAAATGACATATCACCAATATCCACGTCTTTCTGTCCTATTAAACTATGTGTCTATCTTAAAGAGTTCAAGGCTGCCTTCGACATGTTCGACACCGATGGTGGCGGTGATATCAGCACCAAGGAGTTGGGTACCGTCATGAGGATGTTGGGTCAGACTCCAACCAAAGAGGAGTTGGAAGAAATCATCGAGGAGGTCGATGAGGACGGTAAGCAAAATGCCACAGATACACTGCACAATATAACACACAATGGACCGAAATATACTATGCGCAAGCTTTTTTTCGTGCGTTCTTGTGTTTCGCAATTTGCTGCATTCTCAGCTCTGCCACAAGGGGCGATACAGTAGCCACTGGTTTAGGCATAATGTCTTTTACGGTCAGTTATTTCTTTCAGGCCAAATGATTAGTTCACTCCAGAATTAAAATTTCCTGATAATTTACTCGACCCCATGTAATCCAAGATGTTCATGTCTATCTTTCTTAAGTCGAAAAGAAATGAAGGTTTTTGAGGAAAACATTCCAGGATTTAATTCTGGAGTGAATAAATCCTAAGGCAGAGCAACAGTTTGAAAAGAATCTTGCTGACTGAAAATTAACATCCCGTTTAAAGTAAAAAATAGGCTATATGAATGATCCTTCAGGCCAATGGAAGAGAACACATCAAGTATGTTCAACATATGTTTGCATACTTGCGTAAAGTATTTTTCAGGTCTATGTGATGATGTCTATACATTTTGACAGATTAATTATAAGATCCGTTTGGTTAGAAATATAAAAATGCAAAACTATTGATTGTAATAACTAAGGTACTTCATACTGAAAATTGTAGGCAGCGGATCCATCGACTTTGAGGAGTTCTTGGTCATGATGGTGAGACTCCTAAAGGAGGACCAGGCTGGCAAGAGTGAGGAAGAGTTGGCCGAATGCTTCCGCGTACTGGACAGGTATGTCATTTGATATCTTCCGTGTACACCTGTTTTTTGAATGTGACCTAGTCTCACTTTAGCATATGAAATGCTGTCAATCTGCAGGAACGGTGATGGCTACATCGACAGAGATGAGTTTGCTGAGATCCTCCGCAGCACTGGCGAAACCATCTCAGAGGACGAGATTGATGAGCTGCTTAAAGATGGAGACAAGAACAACGATGGCATGCTGGACTTTGATGGTATGATGCGGTTTATACATTATATTTCATTTTACTTGTAAACTCTGGATTCTGATCAGATACTGAAGTAACACAATATCCCTTTCCCCCCAGAATTCCTCAAGATGATGGAGAACGTGCAGTAAAACAGAGACTCACGGACATTCCTCTCCCCTGCCCACTGAAACCCTGCCCTCTCAATGCCACTCAAACTCACTTTCCCCTTTTGTCCTCTTTCTGCCTCCATCTCACCTCTTCAGCAGACAGACAGATAAACACCTGTGTGGGGTTTGCCAAGG
Organism: Scardinius erythrophthalmus; assembly: GCF_964197995.2. Taxonomy (NCBI): domain Eukaryota; kingdom Metazoa; phylum Chordata; class Actinopteri; order Cypriniformes; family Leuciscidae; genus Scardinius; species Scardinius erythrophthalmus. The sequence goes on from NC_138235.1 coordinate 23,279,700, forward strand.
TTTGGCTCCCACTGACCCTCATGCAAGACCCAAGGAGCCAAGCTGTGGTGTGGTTCACAGGTTCATCATGTTATGATGGCGCTCAGTTTGCCGTGAAGCATATGACATGGTAGACCCCACGTTTGTGGGTGTTTAGTCTAGATCAGCAGCTTATTATCGCTGCATAGACCAATGCCAAACCCACAACCACTTCATTGTATTTAAGAACACGCGCTTGAAAACAGAATAAAAAATAAAAACACGTTTAGTTGGTCTGACATTTTGATTTGTATGGTTTTGTTTTGATCAATTAAACATTCTTTTTTTTTTCTCCAGAGTCTCTGACCCCAATTAGTTGACAATTTCTGTATATACTAAAGACTATTACTGTTTATGTAGAAGCAAAACCCAAACCTTTTACAAATATCAACATTATAATTCACTTAAAATATGCCGTTCAGCTTTATTCAACATACTGTAGGAATAGCTCTGCTTTTCTATTGCACATTTAGATTTTTAACATGACATTCTTTGTGTGCTACAAGTGTGGAGATAAGTAAATTGTGTCTTGTTTATCTGGTCAATGACTGCTGAGTATTATTTGCTAATTAAATGGTTGAACACTAATAATGCAAATAACTGAAAGCTGGTAAATTAAATCCATTCCTCATTTCTCTGATTGACATGCACTGGAAAAAACTACAAAATGTTAAAAGAACAATGCATGAGACAAATAATAATCCAGTTTATACTGCAACATGCATTAGTGTATTGTATACACTCAAGTCTAAGCTATGAATAGAATGCATATCATGTGACTAAAATATCCAAAGCAAAAATCTCAATTAGTTACATTTACATTAACAAATTGCAAATGCTTTTTTATAGGCTACTTCTAAACACTATCAGGCACTATTTACCAAAGCAATTCCTTCTACACTTAGATTAACCCTTCATTTTGCAACAATTTCATTTTTTTCTACAATATTTAATATTAAAACAAAACAATTTAATCACACACAATGTATCTTCATTGTAAAGGACACCTGGTGGTCTTCTCATTGCATGCTATAGGCTAATATTTTTATGACTATCTTGCAGCATACAAAACATTTGAAGGTAAATTAATATTAGCATATGCTAAACTGTCATTAAATATTTTATTATTAAGGTTGCTGTACATGTCATCTTATAAATAAGAAATTGCCATGTTTATTGAAATCTTCAAGATGTACAGAAATGCTTCTTAAAATAATAAAACCTTTTGTCTTCCATTAAAGCTTTAATATATCTTTAATGTTCAACAACTGAAAAACAAAAAAAAAACTATAATAATGTTACAAATCATCTTTGAAATGAGTTGTGAACTGTCTTGCAACCGCAAAAACACGGAGAAATTAGAAAAGTGGGCTTAGGTATACAACAGGTCCATAATTTACAGTCAGGAAGAAACACTTTTAACGTCGATTGAACTAAATAACATAGCAACCGATAGCCTTGTTAAGACCCATAATTGGCCTCGTCAAAGGCTTTGCGAGCCTTTTTCAACTCCTCGTTCATGGTGAGCAAGTCCTTCACTCTCGCAAACTTTCTAGGGTCCTTGCGGATGAGAAAGACGATGTCCTCCACCTGCACACGGCCCTGACGCCCTATAGACATCGCCTTGTGTGTCATCTCAGTGATGAACTCGATGACCAGATCCTCCAGTATGTCCACTGATTCGGTGTACGGGTTTTGGTCGTCTCCAAACCCATACATCATGCAGCGAAGCTCCTTCGAAAAAAGCCGCTTTCTTTTACCTTGGCCCGAATCTGCCCCGTTACCTCCGTCGTCTAAATCCTCGTCAAAACCAGGATCTTCCTCTTCCTCAGCCATTCTTTAAACGAAATACAACGCGCTGATTAGAAACAGCCATGCAAACACAAGAGTAACATATTCTATTTTATAAAAAGACTAACAGGCACCGTGTTAAGGTATAATATAACTTACATGTGAAATACCGAACGGCAAAACAAAACACCCCAACCAGCAAATGCAAAGACAGGAAATTTTATTTATTCATATACATCTCACACGACACTGAAGGAGACATAACAACCGCCAGCGCCACCTAGAGCTCTGGATGACGCATAAAGTTCGAAACATTTCCCGGAAAAGTGATTATTTTACGTCACAACGTGACTTTCTTTCTTTGCCCCAAACAAAGTGAACTGTAAATTTCACATGCACAAAAGCAAAACAAATAATTTTAAACTGTTTAAAGTTACGGTTGTATGTATTATTCAGTTTATTGGCTCTAAGTGTAGTGATAAAAAAAAAGTCAATTTTATTTTTATTGTATTTGCTAAAGAGTTAAAGACAATTGTATGGTAAAACATTGAACTGGCTTTTTTATTTAATCTTATTTTAGATTTTTTTTTTTTTTATGAGTTGTCGGCTCAGTTTGATTCAGTCCGATTCGAGAACGATTTGTTTGGGTCTAGACCGGTTCAACTGATTCACCAAAAAGATCCATCACAAAATAACGAATCTAACGGAGCTAACGCGCAGCTCATAGTAGCATTCTGCGATATTGCTCGCTCAGTTCACAGTGGCTTGGGCAAATAATTAGAGATTTTGCACACAGGAAGAATGTGATATTAATAAATATTTAATTTCAAAACATCTGCTAATCTGCTTCGATTTCAAATTTTCCCGGGATTGCAGCGCATGTGTCAGCAGAGCAACGTCCACGTCATAGCAGAAGTAACGTTAACTACACAGGGGTGTCTGACTGACTGACTGTAGGTTAGGTTCACAAACAAGTTATATGAATTGCACAATTCTACGGCAGATTCGCGCGCTAATGTCACCCTAGTGCTGTGAGAAGAAGCACGCCTGCAAGTGATGGTTACATAGTGTTCAATGCTACCAGCTTTTCGTTTACAAGGACTATGTAAACAGAGGTAAGAACATATGTGATCACCGACCTTAGCTAGTACTGGTTAGCTGTAACGTTAAATGGCACAGTCAGCGTGCTCAAACTGTCAAAGCATCAGTGAGGTAACAAGGTTTTAAGTGCTCGCGAGGGCTTAGGACAGCATTTTATTAAAAAAGAAACCTAGCATATATAAATATCTAACAAAACAAGATATCTTACGTTTCAGCAGGTTCTTTACCAGTCATTATAACGGTACAGCTGTTTTGTTGCACTTTTCAACAAGTGCTTCTCTGATCAATACGACACAATCGCGCACATTGAGAAATATTGGCCCTGCATGTTCTTATCAGCCTACTCAGAGTTTGATTTTCCACTTTAACATACTTAGTGATTGACTCTGGTTAATTCTTGTTACCTTCCTTTCTTTTTTACAGGTCCTAGCTGCGCCTTGTTGTGTCCGGGTTGTCCAGGATGGCGTGGCCGATGCAGTTCCTCTGTAGGGCGCTGCGCACTGTGGGCCTGGTGCTTTTCTACTATGTGTTTTCCATTGGCATAACGTTCTACAACAAGTGGCTCATGAAGGTGAGTTGTAGTTCATTAGCATAAAAATCCGCCTTTTCATTCTTGAGACTTGAATTTGAGTTTTTGTTTTGTTTCGAAGAGAGCACTTATTTGTTCTGTTTGGTTTTTATGTTTTTGTTATTTGCCCCAGGACTTCCACTTTCCTCTGTTCATGACCCTGGTCCATCTTGCTATAATATTCTGTTTCTCTACACTGACACGCTTTGCCATGCAGTGCTGGACGGGAAAGCCTCGAGTTATCCTTCCTTGGAAGGTTTACCTTTCTAAAGTAGCCCCTACAGGTGAACATTTCTCTCTTTTTTTTTGTTTTGGAAAAAGTCGTCAGTGAGTCCAAAGACCAGAAATGTGTTTGATTGTGTGTCATAATGGTTGCTGAAGAGATAAACAAAAAGATAGCTGGTTTTATCCAACACAGTTTTGGAGGGTGAAGTCCATATTGATTGTGTCAAGAACGGAGAGAATCTAATTGCTTGATTTTCTCTGCTTGAATATTTGGGGGTCTTGTCCAGAAGATCATTATCTTTTGCTTGCAGTAAATTAACCACACCCTCAGCGTCATACATTCATGATCAATTCATGTTCAGGTTTTACCATAGATTATTTCATCCTGGCTAAAATTTGTATTATTGTGAGATGGTGTTTCATAATATCTATACAACTCTTTGTCTTTGTCCATCAGCCCTGGCGACAGCGCTGGATATTGGACTGTCCAACTGGAGCTTCCTTTTCATCACTATTAGTTTGTAAGCATGTTGTTTATTATTACCTACCAAAAAAATCCCGTAACCCTAAGTACTACAGACACACAGACCATAAAACATTTTTTGTAGATATTCTTAGTCTTAGATGTGCAATCATATTTTTTTTATTGCATTCTTGATTCTGATTGGTCGGTCATTTAATTGTGCAGTCAAATATTTTGTGTAATGATCATTAAAATTATAAAAATGTATGAATCAATGTATATATTAGTGTTGTTTCTGACAATCCATTGTCTCGTATGACACTTTTTCTCACAAAATCGGGTAATTTAAAATAAATATTAAGTCTTCTTCATTTATTAATTGTATTTTGGTATTAAGTAGGTCTATGATTAATGTGAAAATGTAAAATCAGCTGGTCATTATTGCAAAATAATCCTATGATATTGTCTGATAAGATTGTCTTAAAATTTGCATACTAAATTGTGTTTGGTCTTCTGTGCTTATATTTAAACAATTCAGATCCACCTTGTATGGAGCTAACAAGAAACTAAATGTGTGTTGAGCGTCATGACAGCATTAATTCCGCTCTGATGTAGCATTTATTTATTTTATTTATTTTTAAACACTATGCATCATACAGTTGCCAACTTTGTAAATGGTTACAGAGACAAACTTTGCATCACTAAATGACTGAGCATCACGTACTACCAGACATTCAAGTCATTCCAAATGAAACAAACTCACACAGAAACATGCAATCTCATTGTTAGGAGATGCGTGACAATGAAAACTTAAAAATATCGAACATTGATTTTCATTGAAGTCTGAAGCTAAAAAACTGAGTCATGTAGTTTATTCCAGGCTTAACTTGTATGCTATTCTTGACCTGTGTTACAAGTACTGGTGTTTGCTTTAGGAAATGCAAGTTAAATTAAAACTACTTGGGATTTTTGGGTTTCCTGTAGGTACACCATGACCAAGTCTTCAGCTGTTCTCTTCATTCTCTTTTTCTCCCTGGTCTTCAAACTTGAGGAGCCGGTAAGTGTGTTCATACACTTGATTCTTGAATAAAGGAGTAAAGAAAAGGAAGCTATCGTTCAAAAGAAGCTATCTATACTTCAGGCACATTAAACATACATTTTGCATATGTAAAGTTTTCATCAAGGTGCAGCAACGCAGTATTTCAGACATTTGAAGACTTCACAAAAAGTCCATCTAACATTTTTCTTTTAAATGTGCATTTTTATCAGGCTCTAAGTTTTGGTTCAGTAATTTCACTTTAATGGCAATGAAAAAGATATTAGTCAGTTATTGAAATGCCTTATTTAAAAAAATGTAACAATAAACCCCCCCCAGAATGCTTCGAAAGAGCATTCACTTCTCCCCATGCTGTAACAGTGCCAACCCCCCCACACACACGCTGTTGTAAGAGCTTTTTGCGTGGTCACACTGAGAGACTAAAACATTTAAGACCTGCTTGTGATTTTACCCCCCAGTGTGTTTTCTTTTCATATTTTTCTGCATTTGGCTGAGCAATTTGAATGGCAAGCCTTAACTGTACAGCTGTATACCTAAAGAAAAAAGGGACTGTACTTTACCACCCACTTAAAACCTTAAAAAAGAACTAGAATTAGAAAATAATTTCTTGTTTTATGGAGCTATTGGCTGTGTGAACCATTTGGTTTACACCTTTACAAACACAGATTAAGTTAATTGCATCTGAGGGTTGAAATGAACTTTTTTTCACCAGCCAATTTGTCTATTATATAGAGTGGTGTGGGTATGACGTCACTTTTTAGACCAACCGGCAGTTAGTATCACACTGGTTCCCTTTGTGAGAGCACAGTTATAAGCATACAACTGAGCTAATTGATGTCGTAGAATAAAATGTGAAAGTGTCTTGAGCTTGTTTCATTGAAAGTTTCTGAAAAGTTCACTGAACTGTGTTAGCATTCACAAATTCCAGACAGTAAACGGATGCACATGCTATTTCCGATGTACTCCAAGCACTCGCTACTTCTGATTCGAAGGTCAAATGGATTTGCATGACAACGGTCACATCCGGTATATAGGGTGACCACCTGTCCCACATTTTGCCGGTCAAAATGAACTGTTTATTAGCGATTTAAAATGTTAGCATCCAAATTGATGGCAAATATGCTTTCCAGCTAATATAATTCAGTCTTTACATAAGTAATAATAGTAGTACATTTATCTTTCACACGTGTCCCGCATTGTCCTGCTCAGTTGCAGGACAGTACTGCAGAACAGGACATGTACTGTCCTGCTGATTTAGTCACATGTACTAAATCACATGTACTGTCCTGCAACTGAGCAATAACCAGGTGATCACCCTACCGGTGTAGACGCGGTGTAGGGCTCCAGTCACTGCCACAACTGAAAATACACATATTTTTTTTTGTCTGGACAGTTTAAAAGGATAATAATAATATTTTTAGCTTTTTTTATGGCAAGCAATCAGTACTGCTTGCAGGTGCCAATCCATCCAAGAGTTTTAAGAGTGTAAAATCATGTCAGTAAATCAGTCCAAGACCGCTTTTGATTTTAGCTGCATTAAAGACCCCCAAAAATGTCTTGAATGCAGGTTTATTTTTTTGTGTTGATGTATTTCTTATTCAAACAGGATTTTGAGGCGAGAGATATTGAAGGACTTGACCCCTTTTTTGGCTTGGTGTTTGTTGTTGGTAATGTTTATTGCCTCACTCTTTTGAACCCAACAGAACCCTTTCCTGATCCTGGTGGTGTTGCTGATAGCCAGCGGTCTGTTCATGTTCACTCTCAAGTCAACTCAGTTTAATCTGGAGGGTTTCCTTATGGTCTTGTTGGCCTCTTTTATCGGAGGGATCCGCTGGACTCTCACTCAAGTGCTCATGCAGAAAGCAGAGCTTGGTAAGTCTTGGTGTGAGGAGAACATTGAAAGTTTCTGTTAAGATCGCAGAACTGCATGTTGTTATGACCTGTGTTTGGTCTGTATGGTGAATTCTCGTGACTCTTATGTCCTTCTCTTTGCCACACAGGGCTTCAGAACCCCATAGACACCATGTACCATCTACAGCCCCTCATGTTCCTGAGCCTCTTTCCTCTGTTTCTTCTCAATGAGGGTCAGTCAGCTATTTTAAGCTGTATATTATTAATTTGTCTTCCCTAAGGGTTATCTCACAAAGAAATGTCATGGTTGTATTTCACATCAAAATAAAAAATAACTTATTGTAAAAATAACTAAAAATGTTATTGTAATGAGCAAAAATCTATAAAATAATCTTACAGGGTTTCTGCGGGTCTTAAAAAGTCTCAATTCATCCTTGCACAAATTAAGGTCCTAATTCATAAAGTCATGGCATTAAATGTAGACTGGGTAAACCTATTTGATTTCGCCCTGCAGCTCAGGCTGGAGAGACCTGTACATTCTTCTATCCTGCTTTCGCTACAAATTTGCGGTGACCAATCACAAACTGGCTTATCCACCTGGCGCGCTATTGCTGGGTGTAATCCAATCCAATTCCTTTTAACTTCTCGACAATGCTCAATGGCTTCTTTAGTTTAGCAAACAAATTGCTCGAGTGGGTGTAAATACCACTCACTTTTATGGTTTTTTTTGCACAACCTGCAAAAATCGCTCGATGCCATTGCTGCTTCTGCAAACCGCTGATCAATGCTCCAAACCAACATGTTTGTTGACATGTTTCCTCGCCTCTTGTGCAGTAGAAAATACAGAGCAGACTCCCCAGACTAATGTTCAATCTTATAAGATTGAGCTTGGTCTGGTGATAGCCAGACTAATTAAATGTTGCATGCGTTGCAAAAAAATGTATATCTTCCTCAGTATTTTTACCTAAACATCTTTAAATCAAGATACATTTACTTGAGATGCTAATGTAAAATGTCTTTGCTTCAAACAAGAGCAAATATCTGTCAATGAGTTACGAATTAAAAATATAAATGAATTAAAATGAGTTCCCTTAAAATTAAGTTGATTCTTCTGAGCCCATTGGTAGATATTTGTACTTGTTTTAATCATAAACTCAGTAATCATAAAATCAGTTTCACAGGAAACAAGAAATCATCAAAAAAATATTGTTTTGCATCTCCTGTAAATGCATCTTGATTTAGCAATCTTTAGACATTTGCACTGGAAAACAAGACAAGAATACTGAAAAATAACGCTTTTTTGTGGTGTGATCAGACCGTACAGTAAAAGTTTTTTTTTTCAGATTCTAGTGGTTGGTAGCAGATCGATTCAAGCTACTTTTTTTGTATAATGAATTAAAAAACAATGGATGTCTGGGTATCCTAGACATTTACATTTAGAGAAAATATTGACGTATTGGGTTCCCTTCAATTTATTCCTTACATTTTCTTTACTTGGTCTTAAAAAGGTCTTCAAAAACACTCCATGAACCTTGCAGAAACCCTGAGCTTAGATTCAGTGCAACTAATATTACCATAACATACTTCTAGTTATACTTTACAATTTACACATCATATATTTTCTTTGAAATGAAATGGACAAATACATCTTAATGGTTCTAAAATACGTTTCAACTGTCATTCAATATATAATTTATATTTTCTCTTGGGTTAGAAAAAAAAATCACCTGGACCTTTTTTGCCATTTGCTATATTTCTTGGTTACCAGTGCATTTGTGTCTTAAGTAACCTGTTGCTTGCCTGTTTCTTCATCTTGTCATTCATGAGTAGGACTGAGTGTGAGCACCACAGGGAAGCTCTTCAGGGTCAGTGAGCTCTCACACCTGCTCTACACTCTGGTGACTCTGTCTGTGGGTGGCATGCTGGCATTTGGACTGGGCTTTTCCGAGTTCCTGCTGGTGTCCCGCACATCCAGCCTCACGCTATCCATTGCAGGCATTTTTAAGGTGAGAATGCATCTTACAGATTTTCTTATTTGCTTTTACATACCTATAAGTAATATAAAAAGCTGCAGAAGCTCTTTGCTTCTTCATCTTAATGTCCATTTCTCATTAGCTCTGCTAGGTTTTAAAGCCTTCATTAGACTTAAACCATTCATTTTCTTCACAAAGACATTCTCTCTGTCTCTCTCTGTAGGAGGTGTGCACTCTGCTGCTGGCAGTGGAGTTCATGGGGGATAAAATGAGCACAGTGAACTGGTTGGGCTTTGTTGTGTGTCTCTCTGGCATAACACTACATATTAGCCTCAAAACATTCTATAACAAAGGTAAGACATAATCATAATCCTGATTATGCCTGTAGATGTTTCTAATGCAATGATTCATACAGGTGTTTGGGTATAATGCTAATGGCAACTTAAAGTCGCAATGAAATGGAAGTAGCAACACATGTTTTCTTCCCTATTGTGACATACATTAAAGTATAACAGATTATGTGAGCGTTTTGACAGAGGTCATAGTACTATAAAAATATCCTATAAGTTTCAAAACTCAGAACCTTATTTGTACAAAAACAACTTTTATTGAAACCAAGCTCAGAAAGTGGCTTGTTTGGGAATTTTCACATTGTTACATCATCGTGTGACGGAAGACCGCCTCTGCAGAAGAACATCAACGCCTACTTCTACATCATTGCCTCTTTAGCCCCGCCCACCGATTCGCACATGTCATGTAGTAGAAAATACAAGACAGAAGAAAACACAGGATTACTCCAGCAACAAAACGATAGAGATTCCTCGAAGGATTACAGTATATTTTGAAGTGGCAAGTTGTGGAAAAACATCCTTATGATCTTAACATTAAGAAAGCATGGATGAATTTTATTTTTAACAAAGTTCCAGTCAGAGCACGTCAGTCGTTTGTCCGCTTCATTTTACTGCGGATTCGGGTTTTAAACTAGACACAGTTTGACGCAGGCTTTTCAGAGAGACTGAATAAAAGCTTCAGTGAGCAACATCTGCTTTGTCATCAGTAAGACATTATAACACGTTTTCACTATCGAATAGGATGAACTACAGTGGGACAAACAATGGCACATTCATTCATAATTCCGTTTACATTAAACACTGTGACTGCAAGTTATCATTTGTCAATTATAACTGTGGGAACTCCAAGTACTTAAACTTTATTTGCCACAGCCAAGACTTATAAATATATAGTCTTATAAATATAAGACTTATAATTATATATATATATATATATATATATATATATATATATATATATATATATATATATATATATATATATATATATATAATTGTTTCATATTGTTGGCAAATGTTTCAACAATGTAACAAGATATTATTAAGCATCGGAAGTTTTCAAAACAATTCCACACATGTAAAGGTGTAGACCAGGGGTGCCCAATCCTGCTCCTGCCAATCGACTGTCCTGCACAGTTCATCTCCAACTCTAATCAAACACATTTGCCTTTAATTTTCAAGTGATCCTGAAGACCTTAATTGGTTGCTTCAGGTGTGTTTGTTAAGGGTTGGAGATGAACTCTACAGGGGTGCGTTTTCCGAACAACGACGTAACTCGCTGCTTAACTACCTCAGTGCGATGCATCATTGAAGAAATCAACTAGCTAGTCACGACTGTTTCCCGAAACCATATTGTCGCAAATTGGTCGTTCAACCACGTTGGTTAATGATGTCACGCACGTGGTGAGAAATACCGTCTTTTAATTAATCTGTTTGAGATCAAATTAATGGTACATGTTTTGATATAAATTACAGACATGGCATTTGAAGACTTTCTCTCATTTTTCTCAGTTATTTTGCTCTATTTCCAGATTCAATCATAGGCTCGTTCTTCGAGCACGTTCACACATGTGCAGTCTTCAAAAATGGTGCTTTAAATCTCTTGACAAAATAAAAGATGTAAATTACATTTTTATGTATTCTAAATTAAAGACACAGGTAGTACTGAATGTCAGCTTGCTTATTTGGCTAAAGATAAGGATTTTTTTAAGTCCACATGTCATGCAAACTAGAAACTATGCTTCAAACCACAGGTGGAGAGCTGTCGTTCCAACCACACAATTTTTTTATGCTGTTTGCGAATGTTCGTTGGAACAATGGTTTCGGGAAACACGGACTCGTTGAACTATGCTGATAACGATGGAACTTGCGAACATAGTTGGCCAACGATGCTTTTGGGAAACGCACCCCTTTGTAGGACAGTCGATTGGCAGGAGCAGGATTGGGCACCCCTGTTGTAGACGATGAAAGTTATTTTAATTAGCAAAACTGTTACCCAATCAAAGCAGTGGGTGTTTACTTCCATGAATGCGGCATACCCTTCAAAAAAAGGAAAAAGGAAAAAGGAAAGAGAGGGTCAAATACAGGATAGAATATAGCCTATTACTTATAAATTAGGATGTTTTTGATGTAAACATCTTGATAACATTATAAGTGAACCTCAGAGAACAAAATTAAAGAAAAATGCAGTTCATGACCCCTTTAACCATGTTGTTGCACACCATTCTCATTTCTGTAATGTGGAAAATTCTGTAATGTAAATTTTTTTATTATTACTATATTTATTTATTATTATATCAGCACATTTTAAGAGAGACTTTCACATATAACCAGTACGGGACCTGGCATGATTGAATGTGTTTAATTGAATACATTGCTGTTGTTTCAAGCTTCAGGCTTCTAGAAGAAGAAAATGCTCAAAGCTTGTTTTTGAAACACTAATTGTTTTGTTTTTATGAAGACCAGGTATTGGCTGCTCTTAGTGTGTATCTCTGTGTCTTTTTATAGGAAATGGCCCCATGGTGAGACAACTACCAGTCAGAGACAACCCAGACCTTGAACTTCCACTTCTGCAAACAAAAGATGACTATTGTGAAGACACCAATGATGAAGAGGAGCATGAGATTCTTTACTAGTTTGAGAAAGACATGAATGTCCTAAATATACTCATGGAATGTTCTGCTTTAAAGGCTCATATCAGTGGTCACATTGACCACAGGTACTGAACAAGCCTCAGATATGTTATGAATAAGCATGAGAAGAGACTATACAGCTAATGTACGGGGGTACATTTGTGTTGTCTGTCTCTCCATGATGCTGAGAGGACACTATGCTCTTGGGAAGAGAGAACTCTTAAACGCCACTGGGTGAGAAAAAGATAGGTTACCCAAACGGTTAACTTCTGTCATCATTTACTTACCCTCTTGTCATTTCAAACCTGTATGACTTTTCTCCTGTGGAACACAAAAGGAGATGTTTTGAAGAGTGTCTTACATAGAAGGAAAGTGAATGGGGACCAGGGACTATCAAGCTCCAAAATTGCAAATCCATATGAACTGTGTGCAATATTCCAAGGCCCCTGAAGCCGTATGATAGACATTCTGCAATAAATAATTAATTTAGCCTTTGAAGAAAAAGTCACACATGTTTTGGAAGACACTAGGGTGAGTAAATTAGACTATTTTAATTTATAGGTAAATTATACCTTTAAAACTGATGTGGCATCAATCACAGCACAGGACCAATCTCCAAGTGGCCTTACACATTTGTTTACATGACTATAAAGGATTTATTTTACTAAATATAAATTCTATTTCAGTTGCCCACAATAATCATTTCAGTAATTATGACACAGAATGTGTTTTTTTTTTTTTTTTTTAATAATAAAATGAACTTTGATTTCTTCTATCATGAATTCCTTCCCTTTCTGAAGGCAGCTTTATGAATGGCATGCATTTACTTCATCGCTGAGCAAATGTTATCAACTCTTAGAGAGGGAGGCAGAATTCAGATAAGCAGATTATATAGCCTAATTTGATTTGTTTGGAGTTTTCATTCAGGTGGAGGGAAGTCTATAAATTCATGAACCTGATTGAGTTCATTGAGTTTGTTTAGTGGATTAATCATGAAGTCAAAGAGGGCCTGTTCAGTTCCAAATAGTCTGAAGATCAAGAGAAAACACAGTTGTTGCAGGAGATGGAAATGAATTCGCTTAAGTGGAATTTATGCTTTGGTCTCGCACACATCTACACGTGCAGCCCAAGTAAACTTAATTTAATTATTTTTAAACACATTATGCAACATACTCATTTACATTCAGCACCTCTGCTTTACTGACTGATTTTTATTATTATTATTATTTTTTTTGTTTGTTTGTTTGTGGGATTATCTACGTGTTCAAAGCTTAAAGTCTAATTTGGTTAAAGACTGGTACAGTTTCCATTGCTAGTCCCCTCCTCTGATTGTTACTGCCAAAAATGTGGTCTTCAGACAAATAAAATGTTTTTACCCTGACAGTTCCATTATAAGTGCAGTAGGGCGAGACCGGGTATGGTTGTAACACTTTTTACTTCAGCATCTATAACTCAATGAATTTATGAGCTTGAGTGCTCAAACTTTTATAGAAAGTAGGCACATTTGTTTACTACAAAGCCTGTAAAGAACATGTAGGACTAACAAAAAAACATTTATGTGTGAATATTCTCAATCAGAGTAACAATAGTAGACACAAAGATCTGTGTTTTTAACAGAAACTGCATAGGGCATATTTTACCCACACACTTCCTTTGGCTTTGAGTTGCTAAATGGCTGCATACTACGGAAGCCCTAAGAGGCCATGGATTGTTATTTTTTTCTATCTTGTTTTCTCGTGATCACGACTTAATTTTCTCGTGATCTCGAGATAACAAAAGTTGTTTTCTCGTGATCACGACTTAATTTTCTCGTGATCTCGAGATAACAAAATTGTTTTCTCGTGATCACGACTTAATTTTCTCGTGATCTCGAGATAACAAAATTGTTTTCTCGTGATCACGACTTAATTTTCTCGTGATCTCGAGATAACAAAAGTTGTTTTCTCGTGATCACGACTTAATTTCTAAAATATGATCTCGACATAAAACCGTTTTCTCACGCCGTCATGTGTATCGCGATTCGCGAGAAAATCTCGCTCCTTCTGAATGTTGTGTATATCATGATGTAGCCTACGTGCGAGCTGGCTTCTTTGATTTTGAAATCTACTTCATAAAAAGCCCGCAGAAGAGATGGATTTTATAATTGCTTTGAGAGAGAGAGAGGTGTCCCAGAGGAGAACCTGGCCAGACTTAACTGATCTCTGACCATTTCTCGAGTCAGCCGCAAAAAAAACATTAATCTGCATCTTTCAAACATAATTCTGGTAGACATGCAGACGTCCAGGACCTGAAGTTGGCTGGCAATAAAACTGTCTTCTACGATAAAGTTGCAGACCTGACAGCCTCCTCCTTCTAAGTGTCGGACACTAATGTGGAAGTCGCCAAACACTGACAGAGAACTATTTCATTTTGAGTGAGCCCGTTATCAAAGTAAAAGCGAATGCGATCATCCATGATGCTGCTTTATTCTGCTTTTGGTGCTTATACTGTTGTTCTTGCCGACTACACAGAAAAAAACAAGTCGTGATCACGAGAAAACAACTTTTGTTATCTCGAGATAACGAGAAAATTAAGTCGTGATCACGAGAAAACAACTTTTGTTATCTCGAGATAACGAGAAAATTAAGTCGTGATCACGAGAAAACAACTTTTGTTATCTCGAGATCACGAGAAAATTAAGTCATTATCACGAGAAAACAACAGAGAAAAAAAATATTATCCATGGCCTCTTAGGGCTTCCGTAGCATACAGGCAACATAAAAGTTTTCATTGTCTGAGGTCTCAGAATCCTCACCACTGGCTTTCAACATTGTCGTCGCAACTGATCTGACTGACCTGAAACCTCATCAAAAAAAAAAACACTGGCAGGGAAATATCTATCTGTCTTTCTTTTCCACTGTCTACGCATTCTGTAAAATCATTACAGAGATAACAAGATATGTTACGGTTACCTACCCCACCCTGTCAGCCATAACCTGAGCTAGCTGTATTAGCATAATGGTTTGAAATTATGGGATGATTATAGTCTCAAAAAGATTAACACGTGTAAGCACACTTATCAATGAACTTGATACATGTTGCAGAAATGTTTTATCCATGCCTTTCAACTTGCGTGTGCAAAATTCTAAATTGAATGAATGTGAAGCAATTTGTACAAATAGAGACATTTTTGTGAATACAAATATTTTCCTTTGTATTAGTGTATCATAGTTTGCGCATGCAACACAGAAGATGTGCATGTGTGGATCAGGTGACACGCGTGCATTCATTGACGTCTTTTCTGAGTCGATCTCATTTGATTCATTTGGATTTTGAGACTTTCTTTTCGCGGTTTTTAAGCATTTCCCAACCCACACACAAACAACTACAAATGAATAGGTCTGGTGCTAATTATTAATGTGTGCACAACTATCCATCTATTTGACAAATTCACAAATGTGCGTCGCTACATTTAAACTAATACAATACAACTTGTGTGTGCAAAATCCAAAACCACATGAATGTGCAGCATTTTGTACAAATAGAGTCATATTTGTTAATACAAAACCTCGATTTTGTATTAATGTGGGCCAGAATTTGTGCATGCAACAAGTAAGATGTGCATTTGTGGATCAGGTGACACGCGTGCATTCATTGACTCGTTTCTGAGTCGATCCTATTTGATTCATTTGGATTTTGAGACTTTCATTCCGCAGGTTTCGCCTTGCAAGATCCACACACAGCTGTCTGAGAAAACCTGCTACCACTAGATGGCAGTATTCTGCTAAAACAGACAACGGCAGCATAATAAAGCGTTCTTCACCATTTAAGACGCTTAATGAGAGTGATATTGAAGCACCAAATTTAGTACACAATATAGTCCTACCTTATTAATAAAGCATACTTTATAGAGGCAAACAGATTATATCAGATTATGAACAACACCCACAGAAAACCATTATAAAACGCTTAACGTGCAATCGCGCGTTGCATGTTCAATGAGGTGTAGGCCTATAGGCTACTGAGTTTAAATATCACCGTCTTACTGCATTGACGTTAAGCTTTTTCTTTATAATATGCTCTATAACTATAGAGCCTACAGACAAGAGCCTATATGAACGCGACGCGCGGCGTTTCATGTTAATGGCATTTCCCTTCCTGAGCCTATTAAAAAGAAAAAGCTTAACATGAAATTATGCAGTTGCTTTTAACTTTGCATGTGTATGAGAGAAACCGTCCGAGAGCTCAGTGAAGTACGTTTTAGGTTTGATATTCGCCGCATTTTCTAAAGGGACCATCTGCAAATTCCACTCACAGTCAAAAAATATAAACGTCCAGTCATACATTCAAATGAATACTTCCAAGGTTGTGGTAAATACCTAGTGTGCAGACTGACTTAGCCTAGTGTATGTCCAGCCAATATCCCGATTGAACAGTACGATTTTTCAAATTAGCCTACTGTAAATTGTTTTTCTATTCATGTTCCAAAGGTTGTAGTATACGTTCCTAGTGATAGTCAGGTGAAATGTTGCATTATTCACCTGCAGTAAGTCACCAAAAACCTGTTTGGTTAATTACAGTAATTTTTGTTTTAAAAAAATATTGTTTACTGTAAATAGGCAAGGGAGGTATTTGGACAATTTCACCTGTAAGCCAGTCTAGTCACTAGGAACATACTACAACCATTTTGAACATGAAAAAACCCTTTACCCAGGCTACATACAGTACATGAAGTAATTAAAGTAAGAAAGTAATAAAGTACATTTTATTTATAAAGCACATTTAAACATAGCAGGGCTATCCAAAGTGCTGAAAGTGCTGAACAAAGTAAAAACAAATAGAATAAAACATAGAAACAACCAAACAGAACAGGCAGAAACAGCATCAGGAGATAATTAAAATGCCAGGGAATAAAAATAGGTTTTCAATTTAGATTTAAAAATAGCAATTAAGGGAAGTATTGTCCAAATATTACTTGTAAATCAGTCTTACAGGAACCTTCTACGAGCTTTGGAATTTGAAAATGTCTGTTTTTAAATATTAAAAGTAATTTGAATGAAAACAAATGATATGTTTTAACGCATGCAGTGGAATTGGCAGACGTTCCCTTGTGCATCATGAGCCGTGGTTAGCGCGTCAAAGCATTCTCATGTACAAATATGCAGCTATACACACGTAGGGCCAGTTGATTTTCAATTAATATTTCATGTCGATATACAATGGTTGCATATAGTTAAAACTAATCGTGCTATAGACTAGCCTATAACAATGGCTTAAGGGTCAAGGGAAAACAAATGTACTACTGTGAAAATCGTCTTTAACATTTAAAAACAGACATTTTCAAATTCCAAAGCTTGTATAATATGTATATTATGTGTAGTCAGATAAAAATAAGCATATAATATGAACGCAACTGCGAAACATTTTTTTTTTTGTTTTTTTTTTACAGGAAGGGAAATGCCATTAACATGAAACGCCGCGCGTCGCGTTCATATAGGCTCTTGTCTGTAGGCTCTATAGTTATAGAGCATATTATAAAGAAAAAGCTTAACGTCAATGCAGTAAGACGGTGATATTTAAACTCAGTAGCCTTTAGGCCTACACCTTATTGAACATGCAACGCGCGATTGCACGTTAAGCGTTTTATAATGGTTTTCTGTGGGTGTTGTTCATAATCTGATATAATCTGTTTGCCTCTATAAAGTATGCTTTATTAATAAGGTAGGACTATATTGTGTACTAAATTTGGTGCTTCAATATCACTCTCATTAAGCGTCTTAAATGGTGAAGAACGCTTTATTATGCTGCCGTTGTCTGTTTTAGCAGAATACTGCCATCTAGTGGTAGCAGGTTTTCTCAGACAGCTGTGTGTGGATCTTGCAAGGCGAAACCTGCGGAATGAAAGTCTCAAAATCCAAATGAATCAAATAGGATCGACTCAGAAACGAGTCAATGAATGCACGCGTGTCACCTGATCCACAAATGCACATCTTACTTGTTGCATGCACAAATTCTGGCCCACATTAATACAAAATCGAGGTTTTGTATTAACAAATATGTCTCTATTTGTACAAAATGCTGCACATTCATGTGGTTTTGGATTTTGCACACACAAGTTGTATTGTATTAGTTTAAATGTAGCGACGCACATTTGTGAATTTGTCAAATAGATGGATAGTTGTGCACACATTAATAATTAGCACCAGGCCTATTCATTTGTAGTTGTTTGTGTGTGGGTTGGGAAATGCTTAAAAACCGCGAAAAGAAAGTCTCAAAATCCAAATGAATCAAATGAGATCGACTCAGAAAAGACGTCAATGAATGCACGCGTGTCACCTGATCCACACATGCACATCTTCTGTGTTGCATGTGCAAACTATGATACACTAATACAGGGGTCAGCAACCTATGGCACGCGTGCCAACACTGGCACGCGGAGGGTTAATCGCTGGCACACAAGCAAATGCGAGAGAAGTGTATGTATTTTATGCCGTTCAAATGCACTCGGGCTCCCCTCCCATGATTAACACGGAACGCACATGTAGGAAACCTCGTGAATTACGTCCGTTTCACGCATATTTTTTTCGGCGTGCATGTTAATAAATGAGTGCATTCACACCGGGAGCAGGAGCAGCGCGTGAGCGCCCAACAGGAGCGTCGCGTGAGCAGTGAAGCGCGGGTTTTGCCGGCGAGTCTATTTTGTCTGCGTTGCTCACGCTCAATTAAAGTGAAAGCACACTTTTGATGGACAAAATAAATATGATTTCAAACAAAAGTGCCCAAAATGCACATAATGTGCATGTCTAGTGTGTTTTAACAAGAACTGGATTAGGTTATGTCAGAAAAGAAAATGAAGACTCAAAAATATTTATATAAAATTTACCCATTTAAACTTGTTTTATTATTCAGTTTGGGTAAAAGGATTTGGGTAAAAAATATATATAGAAAATAAATATTTGTGTGAGCTGTAAAGTGGTTAGAAAAAATGAAGTCGGAATCGGCTAAAATCGGTATTGGCAGGTCAAACTCAATGAAAAATCGGAAATCGGAATCGACCTAGAAATTTATAATCGCTGCATCTCTAGTTAGGAGTTATAAATACTATTAAATTGTCTATCTAAATCTAAAACAAATTTCAAGAGAAATATTTAAATTTCTGTACTATTTCTGTTTAAGCCATTATGAAAATGTACAATGTTTGTGTATATGAGTGTGTGTGTGTGTGTGTGTGTGTGTGTGTGTGTGTCTGTGTGTGTGTGTGTCTGTGTGTGTGTGTGTGTGTGTGTGTGTGTGTGTATGTATATATATATATATATATATATATATATATATATATATATATATATATATATATATATATATATGTATGTATGTATGTATGTAGGCTATGTGTGTTGAGGCACAGTGATGAACTCGGAAACTTAAAAATGGCACTTTATGACAAAAAGGTTGCCGACCCCTGCACTAATACAAAGGAAAACATTTGTATTCACAAAAATGTCTCTATTTGTACAAATTGCTTCACATTCATTCAATTTAGAATTTTGCACACGCAAGTTGAAAGGCATGGATAAAACATTTCTGCAACATGTATCAAGTTCATTGATAAGTGTGCTTACACGTGTTAATCTTTTTGAGACTATAATCATCCCATATGAAATTGGCAGGTTAAAAAATCATCACAGAGAAACTACAATTTAATCTAATAAAAGTTGTATGATTTTATCTGCAAAAGTCTTTGCAAAACAGCTGATACAGGCCTACCACCCTGAGTATGTATATTCCCCGCCTCTATATTACTAGAGGAGGGCACTGCACCCGTATCAGATTTCACACCTAACCCAACCGAAGTAGAGACATAAACGGGAGCGAATGGGAAGTGAGTGACCGGGACTCAATGTGTTAACATCCCATACCTGTGTGGAATGCGTCAGGTACACGCTTCAGCTTCAGGTAAACTACTTTATTTCCAATAGACCCTTATCAGAGTCAGATAATAGATGTGTGTTTCCCAATGCTTTGCTGTTTTAAAATTAAAAATTAAAAGTTGAATTCGCTTTGACTCGCTGTAATTGCTTCTAGTGGTTCAGGTATCTAACTGAGTTGAGTAGCCTATAATGTAATTCGTGAGTTAATGAGAAAGACAGTAGACCACCTAGTAATGCGCAGTTCATGCGGGCTGCTTCAGTTCTAGGTTTCAAAATGCGCTTAGTAGCGGTAAAAGCTTTCGACAGCTCACTTTAGGTGTGGTATCACAACAGATTCGACGATTCGGAGCTTTAAAGTTCCCCTTATCATCTGTTTCTATTGTATTCAGTACAACAAGCCAATGCATGTAAATGCCGTCTATTATGGCCCAAAGCAAATAATTGCACTTCTCACACATAATATTTCTGTGAATCAGACCAGCACTACTGAAAAGATTTGCTCTCCATTGATTTTTTGATGTGGACTGGTGGGATTTTAATGAGTCGGTTCACTTGCTGGATACATGCTTTACTTTAAGGTTTTGCAGACATGTCTGGTTATAAATATATAACAGGTGTTCAGCTTTCCCTCCCTCTTCTTGTAATTGTCTTCAATGGGCCTGTAATGACCACTTCTGGTGCAGCCTTTTTTGTAAATGTCCCATCTCTTTCTGTCTCTCTTTCTCACCCCCCTTATTGTTTAGAGGGTATATTTAAAGCCGTGTTACATTAAAGGGTTTGGAATACTCCCTGTATGCAGCTAAATCAGAGAACATCAGCTTTACGGTGCCAACGTCCATAACTGCTGTTTATGTTATTATGATCACCTCGCTTTGATGTTTATTTGAAGTGAATGTAAGTTACACTAATTTTTCGCATTTTTCACAGTGACTATTTTCCCACAGGTCTTTAATTGATACCAGCACAATCATGATGGCCCACACATCTCTTCTCGTCCTCCCAGAGCGAACGACACTCACCCTGGTGACGGTTCTCCTTATACTGGTTTCTGAAGTTCATACCCAAGGTTAGCCTATATGTTGCCTTTTACCTATACACAATATTACAATTCTGGTTGATGTTGGGAATTATTTTGCATGTTGTGACTGATAACAGAAAAATGGCTGATGTACAGTACTATCAATGGCTTAATACTATTTTGTCGAAATAGCCTATATGAAAAGTAAAGCACAGAAAGGTAATCGAAATGGTCATGCACAATAATAATGATAAACTAAACATAATCTATTGTAAGTCCCTAACATTCTGCAGTTTCTGTTTGTTTGTTCCTGTATTTTTACGCTCGTCTCTGCATCCTTAAAAATGTTCCGAATTTAAGAGCCATGGATAATTGCTGGTGCCTGGTGCTTCCATAATTAGATGTCCTCTTTTCTAACCAAAATGCAAGGCCTGTGCACTTCAAAATTAAATAAAGGGTCAAGTAGCACTGTAGCCTTCATGCCCACAATATCACAATCCATATATAACTATTTTTGTGGGACAGGAATACATCGCTATTTCATTAATTCAAAGGTCGTGTATAATTTTATAAAGGTAATGTTAATGTTTCTTACATGGTAGTTATATTCTTAACCATTAATTCAGATATTAAAAAGAAAATATAATATCATATCCCCTCATAATTGTGTCTTTTCTGAATGGTAATAGTTATAATACTAATAGCACTAATACTATATCATATTTGCCTTAAAGAAATAAACTATTCTTAGTAAAGGCATTCTCAAATGTTTTGTTCTGTCTTTGTAATTATGATGGTATCTGAAATACTGCCAGAAAACACACATCTTTTGTTTAGTTTGTGAAATGTCAACTGCATTCCTAAAAGTCTATCTAATGGGACCGAATTTACAACCCACAAAGTGTGTTGTAACCCCACAAAACAATGAAAAACCTATAAAAGTCAGACACTAAAGACACCTTTAGCCAAAATCAAATGATACTGATTCAACTCTGTCTAAATTGTAACTTTCCCCAAGGAAAGGAAATTTTTGGTTAGCAGCACACCAGAATAGAATAGTCTTTAGAATGCAGAATTCCTGCCCGAGGCCCTTGTGCAACATTGTGGAATCCTTAGACAACTTCACATAGCTCTTGGTGGACGTTGCTACATTTGGGAAAGAAATTTGCCTTAAAATGCTTGAAATAATTTATGTCCTTTCTAGGCCTCTTGTTATCTCTGTCTTCCCTAGAGGATACATGCTGTGCGTGTGTTTTCCACACTTTTTTGTCTGAACATTTGGCCGCACATTTGTTGACTTCTGGGTTGGTGGTGCTGCTGTGTTCGGCCAGAAAGCTTCCTTTTGCCTCTGATCCACTGCCAGTTAATGCAGAGCATGGATATTTATTTGTTGCCACTGTAAAAATGTTGTTACCTTAAGGAGCTATTTCTACCTGACCCTTAAAACGGATGTTTATTTGTGTTATCTAATGCAGTTGATTACCATATTTAATAATAATGATAATAAATAAAATATTTTACTTGAATTAAGCCTTTTAATTTAGATGTTGCCTCATGAAGCATATTTTTTATACCTCATAATATTTTTTTTTTCCAATGCATAATGCCAAGCATTTCACCATTCATTAGAAATGAATGAATTCATATTTTTTATTTAAAGGAACACTCCACCGTTTTTTGAAATAGGGCTTATTCACCTTCTTTCCTACATTTGGATAGGTGGGCAAATGCATTTTTGTCTCAGTGCATGCATTGTTTTAGTTTGACAGGGTCGGCGCTAGCTTAGCTTAGCATAATGAATGGAATCCTTTGTTGCCAGTTAGCATGTCCTGAGTAAAAGTAATATAAAAAATAAAAAAAACCCACCTAATTACTTCTTGTCGCCTGCGTATTCACAACGAGTACAAATAGCGATGCAGATTAACACTAGGCGATTTCCTAGGCAGATATTGACTTATATATTAAGGACTATATTAGGGGGAAGCACAGGCGAAGCACTGCTACTTGGGCGTGATATCTCTGGGCCTAAGTAGCAGTGCTTCACCTGTGCTTCCCCCTATTATAGTCCCAAGTCAATATCTGCCTAGGAAATCGCCTAGTGTTAATCTGCATCGCTATTTGTACCTGTTGTGAATACGCAGGCCACAAGAAGTAATTAGGTGTTTTTTTTTTATATATATTACTTTTACTCAGGACATGCTAGCTGGCAACAAAGGATTCCATTCATTATGCTAAGCTAAGCTAGCGCCGACCCTGTCAAACTAAAACAATGCATGCACTGAGACAAAAATGCATTTGCCCAACTATCTAAATGTAGGAAAGAAGGTGAATAAGCCCTATTTCAAAAAACGGTGGAGTGTTCCTTTAAATAGTAACCCTGTTAATTTAGATTTTACCACATGAAGCATAATTTTTATCCGATAAAACATTTTTACAGTGCATGAAAGCCAACGTCTTATAACTGGTTTTATAATAACATCAATAATAATAGTAAATATTAAAGCTGCAAGCAGCGATGAAAGGGCCCTCGCACCCGTGCCATCAACACTCGGTGGCTTTAGGAAGACAGAGCATGGTTGGGAAATGTACATTTAAGGAGGTATATATAGTAAGAGTATGTCAAAGTCAGTTACAAAATGTTTTGTATAATGGTGATAAGAGCATGCTTCATGACTCAGCTAAGTGTTGCTAGCATGTTTAGTCTGTTTCTAGCATGCTTAGTACACAATTATTATGTGGTTAGTACTGCATTACTGTGTTAACCATGTCAGTTTCTGTTGCCAGTAGGTTGCGTTATGACTATAACTGAATATGAGCATGGATGTGTGTTCAGGACAGAACTCTTATCAAACGTGTGAAGTTTGGTGCAAATTGGACATTGCCTTCTTGAGTAACAACAAAGTCATGTTTCATTGAATTAGCATTCTTTAGCACGTACCTAAGCATTGTTAGCATGTTTTAACATGTTTCTAGCATGTTTAGAACTCAATGGCATTTTTAACATGTTGCTAGAACGGCATCAACGTGTTAAACATGTCACTTCCTGTTGCCAGTAGGTGGCGCTATTACTATAACTGAACATTCTCATGTAGATGTGTTCAGGCCATGACTCTTATCAAAAGTGTGAAGTTTGGGGCAGATTGGACATTCCATGCCTGAGTTACAGCAAATTCCTATTTAATTGCAATAATAGCATGCGTTAGCACTTGGCTAAGAGTTTGCTAGCATGTTTTAGCATGTTTCTAGTATGTTGTTAGCATGTTTAACACTTGCTGGCACTTTTTTATATGTTATTAGGAGTCCATAACAGTGTTAAACATGTCACTTCCTGTTGCCAGCAGGTGGCGCTATGACTGTAACTGAATATAAGCATGGTCATGTGTTCAGGACAGAACGCTTATCAAAAGTGTGAAGTTTGGGGCAGATTGGACATTCCATGCCTGAGTTACAGCAAATTCATATTTAATTGCAGTAATATCATTCTTTAGCACTTAGCTAAGTGTTTGCTAGTATGTTTCAGCATGTCTCTAGTATGTTGGTAGGATGTTTAGCACCTACTGGCATTTTTTTATATGTTATTAGGAGTCAAGAACAGTGTTAAACGTCACTTCCTGTTGCCAGCAGGTGGCGCTATGACTATAACTAAATATGAGCATGGACATGTGTTCAAGAGATAACTCTTATCAAACGTGTGAAGTTTGGGGTAGATTGTACATTGCCTTCTTGAGTAACAACAAAGTCCTGTTTCATTGAATTAGCATGCTTTAGCATTTAGCTAAGTATTGCTAGCATGTTTTAACATGTTTCTAGCATGTTTAGAACTCAATGGCATTTTTAACATGTTGCTAGAACGGCATCAACGTGTTAAACATGTCACTTCCTGGTGCCAGTAGGTGGCGCTATTACCATAACTAAATTTGAGCATAGACATGTGTTCAGGCCATGATTCTTATCAAACGTGTGAAGTTTGGGGCAGATTGGACATTCCATGCCTGAGTTACAGCAAATTCCTATTTAATTGCAATAATAGCATGCTTTAGCACTTAGCTAAGAGTTTGCTAGCATGTTTTAGCATGTTTGTAGTATGTTGTTAGCATGTTTAACACTTGCTGGCACTTTTTTATATGTTATTAGGAGTCCATAACAGTGTTAAACATGTCACTTCCTGTTGCCAGCAGGTGGCGCTATGACTGTAACTGAATATAAGCATGGTCATGTGTTCAGGACAGAACGCTTATCAAAAGTGTGAAGTTTGGTGCAGATTGGACATTGCCTTCTTGAGTAACAACAACATCCTGTTTCATTGAATTAGCATGCTTTAGCACTTAGCTAAGTATTGCTAGCATGTTTTAACATGTTTCTAGCATGTTTAGAAGTCAATGGCATTTTTAACATGTTGCTAGAATGGCATCAACGTGTTAAACATGACACTTCCTGTTACCAGTAGGTGGCGCTATTACTATAACTGAATATTCTCATGTAGATGTGTTCAGGACAGAACGCTTATCAAAAGTGTGAAGTTTGGGGCAGATTGGACATTCCATGCCTGAGTTACAGCAAATTCCTATTTAATTGCAATAATAGCATGCTTTAGCACTTAGCTAAGAGTTTGCTAGCATGTTTTAGCATGCTTCTAGTATGTTGTTAGCATGTTTAGCACTTGCTGGCACTTTTTTATATGTTATTAGGAGTCCATAACAGTGTTAAACATGTCACTTCCTGTTGCCAGCAGGTGGCGCTATGACTATAACTGAATATGAGCATGGTCATGTGTTCAGGACAGAACTCTTATCAAAAGTGTGAAGTTTGGGGCAGATTGGACATTCCATGCCTGAGTTACAGCAACTTCCTGTTTCATGGCGAAACATCGAAATTTGTCAGGCCGCCGAGGACCCGCACTTCGACGAAAACTCAAGATCTTCGCAATTTAACGTCGCAAAGGCCTGAAGATTACACTCACCAAATTTGAAGATGATCAGATTAAAACTGTAGGAGGAGTTCGTTAAAGTACGAGGCCTGAAAATGGCAAAAACTGCACAAAAATCTGAGAGGAAGTTCAAAATGGCTGACTTCCTGTTGTGTTTAGGGCTACGCTCCAAGAGACTTTTTTGTAGGTATTAGGTAATTACATGTATGTACCGAATTTCGTGCACGTACGTGGAACGATGCGGGAGGCGCACTCCGTTGAACTTTTATAGGTGGCGCTATCGAGCCATTTTGCCCCGTCCAATTCTGAAACCTATATCAGATGTAAATTTTCGCCAGTTCTGACGCGTGTGCAAAGTTTCGTGAGTTTTCGAGCATGTTTAGGCCCTCAAAAATGCAATTCAATGCGGAGAAGAATAATAATAATAATAATTAAAGCTGCAAGCAGCGATGAAAGGGCCCTCGCACCCGTGCCATCAACACTCGGTGGCTTTAGGAAGACAGAGCATGGTTGGGAAATGTACATTTAAGGAGGTATATATAGTAAGAGTATGTCAAAGTCAGTTACAAAATGTTTTGTATAATGGTGATAATAGCATGCTTCATGACTCAGCTAAGTGTTGCTAGCATGTTTAGTGTGTTTCTAGCATGCTTAGTACACAATAATTATGTGGTTAGTACTGCATTACTGTGTTAACCATGTCAGTTTCTGTTGCCAGTAGGTGGTGTTATGACTATAACTGAATATGAGCTTGGATGTGTGTTCAGGACAGAACTCTTATCAAACGTGTGAAGTTTGGTGCAAATTGGACATTGCCTTCTTGAGTAACAACAAAGTCATGTTTCATTGAATTAGCATGCTTTAGCACTTAGCTAAGCATTGTTAGCATGTTTTAACATGTTTCTAGCATGTTTAGAACTCAATGGCATTTTTAACATGTTGCTAGAACGGCATCAACGTGTTAAACATGTCACTTCCTGTTGCCAGTTGGTGGCGCTATTACTATAATTGAACATTCTCATGTAGATGTGTTCAGGCCATGACTCTTATCAAAAGTGTGAAGTTTGGGGCAGATTGGACATTCCATGCCTGAGTTACAGCAAATTCCTATTTAATTGCAATAATAGCATGCTTTAGCACTTGGCTAAGAGTTTGCTAGCATGTTTTAGCATGTTTCTAGTATGTTGTTAGCATGTTTAACACTTGCTGGCACTTTTTTATATGTTATTAGGAGTCCATAACAGTGTTAAACATGTCACTTCCTGTTGCCAGCAGGTGGCGCTATGACTGTAACTGAATATAAGCATGGTCATGTGTTCAGGACAGAACGCTTATCAAAAGTGTGAAGTTTGGGGCAGATTGGACATTCCATGCCTGAGTTACAGCAAATTCATATTTAATTGCAGTAATATCATTCTTTAGCACTTAGCTAAGTGTTTGCTAGTATGTTTTAGCATGTCTATAGTATGTTGGTAGGATGTTTAGCACCTACTGGCATTTTTTTATATGTTATTAGGAGTCAAGAACAGTGTTAAACGTCACTTCCTGTTGCCAGCAGGTGGCGCTATGACTATAACTAAATATGAGCATGGACATGTGTTCAAGAGATAACTCTTATCAAACGTGTGACGTTTGGGGTAGATTGTACATTGCCTTCTTGAGTAACAACAAAGTCCTGTTTCATTGAATTAGCATGCTTTAGCACTTAGCTAAGTATTGCTAGTATGTTTTAACATGTTTCTAGCATGTTTAGAAGTCAATGGCATTTTTAACATGTTGCTAGAATGGCATCAACGTGTTAAACATGACACTTCCTGTTACCAGTAGGTGGCGCTATTACTATAACTGAATATTCTCATGTAGATGTGTTCAGGACAGAACGCTTATCAAAAGTGTGAAGTTTGGGGCAGATTGGACATTCCATGCCTGAGTTACAGCAAATTCCTATTTAATTGCAATAATAGCATGCTTTAGCACTTAGCTAAGAGTTTGCTAGCATGTTTTAGCATGCTTCTAGTATGTTGTTAGCATGTTTAGCACTTGCTGGCACTTTTTTATATGTTATTAGGAGTCCATAACAGTGTTAAACATGTCACTTCCTGTTGCCAGCAGGTGGCGCTATGACTGTAACTGAATATGAGCATGGTCATGTGTTCAGGACAGAACGTTTATTAAAAGTGTGAAGTTTGGCGCAGATTGGACATTGCCTTCTTGAGTAACAACAACATCCTGTTTCATTGAATTAGCATGCTTTAGCACTTAGCTAAGTATTGCTAGTATGTTTTAACATGTTTCTAGCATGTTTAGAAGTCAATGGCATTTTTAACATGTTGCTAGAATGGCATCAACGTGTTAAACATGACACTTCCTGTTACCAGTAGGTGGCGCTATTACTATAACTGAATATTCTCATGTAGATGTGTTCAGGACAGAACGCTTATCAAAAGTGTGAAGTTTGGGGCAGATTGGACATTCCATGCCTGAGTTACAGCAAATTCCTATTTAATTGCAATAATAGCATGCTTTAGCACTTAGCTAAGAGTTTGCTAGCATGTTTTAGCATGCTTCTAGTATGTTGTTAGCATGTTTAGCACTTGCTGGCACTTTTTTATATGTTATTAGGAGTCCATAACAGTGTTAAACATGTCACTTCCTGTTGCCAGCAGGTGGCGCTATGACTATAACTGAATATGAGCATGGTCATGTGTTCAGGACAGAACTCTTATCAAACGTGTGAAGTTTGGGGCAGATTGGACATTCCATGCCTGAGTTACAGCAACTTCCTGTTTCATGGCGAAACATCAAAATTTGTCAGGCCGCCGAGGACCCGCCCTTCGACGAAAACTCAAGATCTTCGCAATTTAACGTCGCAAAGGCCTTAAGATTACACTCACCAAATTTGAAGATGATCAGATTAAAACTGTAGGAGGAGTTCGTTAAAGTATGAGGCCTGAAAATGTCAAAAACTGCACAAAAATCTGGGAGGAAGTTCAAAATGGCTGACTTCCTGTTGGGTTTAGGGCTATGCTCCAAGAGACTTTTTTGTAGGTATTAGGTCATTACATGTATGTACCGAATTTCGTGCACGTACGTGGAACGTTGCGGGAGGCGCACTCCGTTGAACTTTTATAGGTGGCGCTATCGAGCCGTTTTGCCCCGTCCAATTCTGAAACCTATATCAGATGTAAATTTTCGCCAGTTCTGACGCGTGTGCAAAGTTTCGTGAGTTTTCGCGCATGTTTAGGCCCTCAAAAATGCAATTCAATGCGGAGAAGAAGAATAATAATAATAATTAAAGCTGCAAGCAGCGATGAAAGGGCCCTCGCACCCGTGCCATCAACACTCGGTGGCTTTAGGAAGACAGAGCATGGTTGGGAAATGTACATTTAAGGAGGTATATATAGTAAGAGTATGTCAAAGTCAGTTACAAAATGTTTTGTATAATGGTGATAATAGCATGCTTCATGACTCAGCTAAGTGTTGCTAGCATGTTTAGTGTGTTTCTAGCATGCTTAGTACACAATAATTATGTGGTTAGTACTGCATTACTGTGTTAACCATGTCAGTTTCTGTTGCCAGTAGGTGGCGTTATGACTATAACTGAATATGAGCTTGGATGTGTGTTCAGGACAGAACTCTTATCAAACGTGTGAAGTTTGGTGCAAATTGGACATTGCCTTCTTGAGTAACAACAAAGTCATGTTTCATTGAATTAGCATGCTTTAGCACTTAGCTAAGCATTGTTAGCATGTTTTAACATGTTTCTAGCATGTTTAGAACTCAATGGCATTTTTAACATGTTGCTAGAACGGCATCAACGTGTTAAACATGTCACTTCCTGTTGCCAGTTGGTGGCGCTATTACTATAATTGAACATTCTCATGTAGATGTGTTCAGGCCATGACTCTTATCAAAAGTGTGAAGTTTGGGGCAGATTGGACATTCCATGCCTGAGTTACAGCAAATTCCTATTTAATTGCAATAATAGCATGCTTTAGCACTTGGCTAAGAGTTTGCTAGCATGTTTTAGCATGTTTCTAGTATGTTGTTAGCATGTTTAACACTTGCTGGCACTCTTTTATATGTTATTAGGAGTCCATAACAGTGTTAAACATGTCACTTCCTGTTGCCAGCAGGTGGCGCTATGACTGTAACTGAATATAAGCATGGTCATGTGTTCAGGACAGAACGCTTATCAAAAGTGTGAAGTTTGGGGCAGATTGGACATTCCATGCCTGAGTTACAGCAAATTCATATTTAATTGCAGTAATATCATTCTTTAGCACTTAGCTAAGTGTTTGCTAGTATGTTTTAGCATGTCTATAGTATGTTGGTAGGATGTTTAGCACCTACTGGCATTTTTTTATATGTTATTAGGAGTCAAGAACAGTGTTAAACGTCACTTCCTGTTGCCAGCAGGTGGCGCTATTACTATAACTGAATATTCTCATGTAGATATGTTCAGGACAGAACGCTTATCAAAAGTGTGAAGTTTGGGGCAGATTGGACATTCCATGCCTGAGTTACAGCAAATTCCTATTTAATTGCAATAATAGCATGCTTTAGCACTTAGCTAAGAGTTTGCTAGCATGTTTTAGCATGCTTCTAGTATGTTGTTAGCATGTTTAGCACTTGCTGGCACTTTTTTATATGTTATTAGGAGTCCATAACAGTGTTAAACATGTCACTTCCTGTTGCCAGCAGGTGGCGCTATGACTATAACTGAATATGAGCATGGTCATGTGTTCAGGACAGAACGTTTATTAAAAGTGTGAAGTTTGGCGCAGATTGGACATTGCCTTCTTGAGTAACAACAACATCCTGTTTCATTGAATTAGCATGCTTTAGCACTTAGCTAAGTATTGCTAGTATGTTTTAACATGTTTCTAGCATGTTTAGAAGTCAATGGCATTTTTAACATGTTGCTAGAATGGCATCAACGTGTTAAACATGACACTTCCTGTTACCAGTAGGTGGCGCTATTACTATAACTGAATATTCTCATGTAGATATGTTCAGGACAGAACGCTTATCAAAAGTGTGAAGTTTGGGGCAGATTGGACATTCCATGCCTGAGTTACAGCAAATTCCTATTTAATTGCAATAATAGCATGCTTTAGCACTTAGCTAAGAGTTTGCTAGCATGTTTTAGCATGCTTCTAGTATGTTGTTAGCATGTTTAGCACTTGCTGGCACTTTTTTATATGTTATTAGGAGTCCATAACAGTGTTAAACATGTCACTTCCTGTTGCCAGCAGGTGGCGCTATGACTATAACTGAATATGAGCATGGTCATGTGTTCAGGACAGAACGTTTATTAAAAGTGTGAAGTTTGGCGCAGATTGGACATTGCCTTCTTGAGTAACAACAACATCCTGTTTCATTGAATTAGCATGCTTTAGCACTTAGCTAAGTATTGCTAGTATGTTTTAACATGTTTCTAGCATGTTTAGAAGTCAATGGCATTTTTAACATGTTGCTAGAATGGCATCAACGTGTTAAACATGACACTTCCTGTTACCAGTAGGTGGCGCTATTACTATAACTGAATATTCTCATGTAGATATGTTCAGGACAGAACGCTTATCAAAAGTGTGAAGTTTGGGGCAGATTGGACATTCCATGCCTGAGTTACAGCAAATTCCTATTTAATTGCAATAATAGCATGCTTTAGCACTTAGCTAAGAGTTTGCTAGCATGTTTTAGCATGCTTCTAGTATGTTGTTAGCATGTTTAGCACTTGCTGGCACTTTTTTATATGTTATTAGGAGTCCATAACAGTGTTAAACATGTCACTTTCTGTTGCCAGCAGGTGGCGCTATGACTATAACTGAATATGAGCATGGTCATGTGTTCAGGACAGAACTCTTATCAAACGTATGAAGTTTGGGGCAGATTGGACATTCCATGCCTGAGTTACAGCAACTTCCTGTTTCATGGCGAAACATCAAAATTTGTCAGGCCGCCGAGGACCCGCCCTTCGACGAAAACTCAAGATCTTCGCAATTTAACGTCGCAAAGGCCTTAAGATTACACTCACCAAATTTGAAGATGATCAGATTAAAACTGTAGGAGGAGTTCGTTAAAGTATGAGGCCTGAAAATGTCAAAAACTGCACAAAAATCTGGGAGGAAGTTCAAAATGGCTGACTTCCTGTTGGGTTTAGGGCTATGCTCCAAGAGACTTTTTTGTAGGTATTAGGTCATTACATGTATGTACCGAATTTCGTGCACGTACGTGGAACGTTGCGGGAGGCGCACTCCGTTGAACTTTTATAGGTGGCGCTATCGAGCCGTTTTGCCCCGTCCAATTCTGAAACCTATATCAGATGTAAATTTTCGCCAGTTCTGACGCGTGTGCAAAGTTTCGTGAGTTTTCGCGCATGTTTAGGCCCTCAAAAATGCAATTCAATGCGGAGAAGAAGAATAATAATAATAATAATAATAATAATAATAAACAGAGCAATTCCAAGAGGGTCCTCACACCATCGGTGCTCGGGCCCTAATAATTAAAGCTGCAAGCAGCGATGAAAGGGCCCTCGCACCCGTGCCATCAACACTCGGTGGCTTTAGGAAGACAGAGCATGGTTGGGAAATGTACGTTTAAGGAGGTATATATAGTAAGAGTATGTCAAAGTCAGTTACAAAATGTTTTGTATAATGGTGATAATAGCATGCTTCATGACTCAGCTAAGTGTTGCTAGCATGTTTAGTGTGTTTCTAGCATGCTTAGTACACAATAATTATGTGGTTAGTACTGCATTACTGTGTTAACCATGTCAGTTTCTGTTGCCAGTAGGTGGCGTTATGACTATAACTGAATATGAGCTTGGATGTGTGTTCAGGACAGAACTCTTATCAAACGTGTGAAGTTTGGTGCAAATTGGACATTGCCTTCTTGAGTAACAACAAAGTCATGTTTCATTGAATTAGCATGCTTTAGCACTTAGCTAAGCATTGTTAGCATGTTTTAACATGTTTCTAGCATGTTTAGAACTCAATGGCATTTTTAACATGTTGCTAGAACGGCATCAACGTGTTAAACATGTCACTTCCTGTTGCCAGTTGGTGGCGCTATTACTATAATTGAACATTCTCATGTAGATGTGTTCAGGCCATGACTCTTATCAAAAGTGTGAAGTTTGGGGCAGATTGGACATTCCATGCCTGAGTTACAGCAAATTCCTATTTAATTGCAATAATAGCATGCTTTAGCACTTGGCTAAGAGTTTGCTAGCATGTTTTAGCATGTTTCTAGTATGTTGTTAGCATGTTTAACACTTGCTGGCACTTTTTTATATGTTATTAGGAGTCCATAACAGTGTTAAACATGTCACTTCCTGTTGCCAGCAGGTGGCGCTATGACTGTAACTGAATATAAGCATGGTCATGTGTTCAGGACAGAACGCTTATCAAAAGTGTGAAGTTTGGGGCAGATTGGACATTCCATGCCTGAGTTACAGCAAATTCATATTTAATTGCAGTAATATCATTCTTTAGCACTTAGCTAAGTGTTTGCTAGTATGTTTTAGCATGTCTATAGTATGTTGGTAGGATGTTTAGCACCTACTGGCATTTTTTTATATGTTATTAGGAGTCAAGAACAGTGTTAAACGTCACTTCCTGTTGCCAGCAGGTGGCGCTATGACTATAACTAAATATGAGCATGGACATGTGTTCAAGAGATAACTCTTATCAAACGTGTGACGTTTGGGGTAGATTGTACATTGCCTTCTTGAGTAACAACAAAGTCCTGTTTCATTGAATTAGCATGCTTTAGCACTTAGCTAAGTATTGCTAGTATGTTTTAACATGTTTCTAGCATGTTTAGAAGTCAATGGCATTTTTAACATGTTGCTAGAATGGCATCAACGTGTTAAACATGACACTTCCTGTTACCAGTAGGTGGCGCTATTACTATAACTGAATATTCTCATGTAGATATGTTCAGGACAGAACGCTTATCAAAAGTGTGAAGTTTGGGGCAGATTGGACATTCCATGCCTGAGTTACAGCAAATTCCTATTTAATTGCAATAATAGCATGCTTTAGCACTTAGCTAAGAGTTTGCTAGCATGTTTTAGCATGCTTCTAGTATGTTGTTAGCATGTTTAGCACTTGCTGGCACTTTTTTATATGTTATTAGGAGTCCATAACAGTGTTAAACATGTCACTTCCTGTTGCCAGCAGGTGGCGCTATGACTATAACTGAATATGAGCATGGTCATGTGTTCAGGACAGAACGTTTATTAAAAGTGTGAAGTTTGGCGCAGATTGGACATTGCCTTCTTGAGTAACAACAACATCCTGTTTCATTGAATTAGCATGCTTTAGCACTTAGCTAAGTATTGCTAGTATGTTTTAACATATTTCTAGCATGTTTAGAAGTCAATGGCATTTTTAACATGTTGCTAGAATGGCATCAACGTGTTAAACATGACACTTCCTGTTACCAGTAGGTGGCGCTATTACTATAACTGAATATTCTCATGTAGATATGTTCAGGACAGAACGCTTATCAAAAGTGTGAAGTTTGGGGCAGATTGGACATTCCATGCCTGAGTTACAGCAAATTCCTATTTAATTGCAATAATAGCATGCTTTAACACTTAGCTAAGAGTTTGCTAGCATGTTTTAGCATGCTTCTAGTATGTTGTTAGCATGTTTAACACTTGCTGGCACTTTTTTATATGTTATTAGGAGTCCATAACAGTGTTAAACATGTCACTTCCTGTTGCCAGCAGGTGGCGCTATGACTATAACTGAATATGAGCATGGTCATGTGTTCAGGACAGAACTCTTATCAAACGTATGAAGTTTGGGGCAGATTGGACATTCCATGCCTGAGTTACAGCAACTTCCTGTTTCATGGCGAAACATCAAAATTTGTCAGGCCGCCGAGGACCCGCCCTTCGACGAAAACTCAAGATCTTCGCAATTTAACGTCGCAAAGGCCTTAAGATTACACTCACCAAATTTGAAGATGATCAGATTAAAACTGTAGGAGGAGTTCGTTAAAGTATGAGGCCTGAAAATAGCAAAAACTGCACAAAAATCTGGGAGGAAGTTCAAAATGGCTGACTTCCTGTTGGGTTTAGGGCTATGCTCCAAGAGACTTTTTTGTAGGTATTAGGTCATTACATGTATGTACCGAATTTCGTGCACGTACGTGGAACGTTGCGGGAGGCGCACTCCGTTGAACTTTTATAGGTGGCGCTATCGAGCCGTTTTGCCCCGTCCAATTCTGAAACCTATATCAGATGTAAATTTTCGCCAGTTCTGACGCGTGTGCAAAGTTTCGTGAGTTTTCGCGCATGTTTAGGCCCTCAAAAATGCAATTCAATGCGGAGAAGAAGAATAATAATAATAATAATAATAATAATTAAAGCTGCAAGCAGCGATGAAAGGGCCCTCGCACCCGTGCCATCAACACTCGGTGGCTTTAGGAAGACAGAGCATGGTTGGGAAATGTACATTTAAGGAGGTATATATGTAGTCAAAGTATGTCAAAGTCAGTTACAAAATGTTTTGTATAATGGTGATAATAGCATGCTTCATGACTCAGCTAAGTGTTGCTAGCATGTTTAGTGTGTTTCTAGCATGCTTAGTACACAATAATTATGTGGTTAGTACTGCATTACTGTGTTAACCATGTCAGTTTCTGTTGCCAGTAGGTGGCGTTATGACTATAACTGAATATGAGCTTGGATGTGTGTTCAGGACAGAACTCTTATCAAACGTGTGAAGTTTGGTGCAAATTGGACATTGCCTTCTTGAGTAACAACAAAGTCATGTTTCATTGAATTAGCATGCTTTAGCACTCAGCTAAGTTTTGTTAGCATGTTTTAACATGTTTCTAGCATGTTTAGAACTCAATGGCATTTTTAACATGTTGCTAGAACGGCATCAACGTGTTAAACATGTCACTTCCTGTTGCCAGTTGGTGGCGCTATTACTATAATTGAACATTCTCATGTAGATGTGTTCAGGCCATGACTCTTATCAAAAGTGTGAAGTTTGGGGCAGATTGGACATTCCATGCCTGAGTTACAGCAAATTCCTATTTAATTGCAATAATAGCATGCTTTAGCACTTGGCTAAGAGTTTGCTAGCATGTTTTAGCATGTTTCTAGTATGTTGTTAGCATGTTTAACACTTGCTGGCACTTTTTTATATGTTATTAGGAGTCCATAACAGTGTTAAACATGTCACTTCCTGTTGCCAGCAGGTGGCGCTATGACTGTAACTGAATATAAGCATGGTCATGTGTTCAGGACAGAACGCTTATCAAAAGTGTGAAGTTTGGGGCAGATTGGACATTCCATGCCTGAGTTACAGCAAATTCATATTTAATTGCAGTAATATCATTCTTTAGCACTTAGCTAAGTGTTTGCTAGTATGTTTTAGCATGTCTATAGTATGTTGGTAGGATGTTTAGCACCTACTGGCATTTTTTTATATGTTATTAGGAGTCAAGAACAGTGTTAAACGTCACTTCCTGTTGCCAGCAGGTGGCGCTATTACTATAACTGAATATTCTCATGTAGATATGTTCAGGACAGAACGCTTATCAAAAGTGTGAAGTTTGGGGCAGATTGGACATTCCATGCCTGAGTTACAGCAAATTCCTATTTAATTGCAATAATAGCATGCTTTAGCACTTAGCTAAGAGTTTGCTAGCATGTTTTAGCATGCTTCTAGTATGTTGTTAGCATGTTTAGCACTTGCTGGCACTTTTTTATATGTTATTAGGAGTCCATAACAGTGTTAAACATGTCACTTCCTGTTGCCAGCAGGTGGCGCTATGACTATAACTGAATATGAGCATGGTCATGTGTTCAGGACAGAACGTTTATTAAAAGTGTGAAGTTTGGCGCAGATTGGACATTGCCTTCTTGAGTAACAACAACATCCTGTTTCATTGAATTAGCATGCTTTAGCACTTAGCTAAGTATTGCTAGTATGTTTTAACATGTTTCTAGCATGTTTAGAAGTCAATGGCATTTTTAACATGTTGCTAGAATGGCATCAACGTGTTAAACATGACACTTCCTGTTACCAGTAGGTGGCGCTATTACTATAACTGAATATTCTCATGTAGATATGTTCAGGACAGAACGCTTATCAAAAGTGTAAAGTTTGGGGCAGATTGGACATTCCATGCCTGAGTTACAGCAAATTCCTATTTAATTGCAATAATAGCATGCTTTAGCACTTAGCTAAGAGTTTGCTGGCATGTTTTAGCATGCTTCTAGTATGTTGTTAGCATGTTTAGCACTTGCTGGCACTTTTTTATATGTTATTAGGAGTCCATAACAGTGTTAAACATGTCACTTCCTGTTGCCAGCAGGTGGCGCTATGACTATAACTGAATATGAGCATGGTCATGTGTTCAGGACAGAACGTTTATTAAAAGTGTGAAGTTTGGCGCAGATTGGACATTGCCTTCTTGAGTAACAACAACATCCTGTTTCATTGAATTAGCATGCTTTAGCACTTAGCTAAGTATTGCTAGTATGTTTTAACATGTTTCTAGCATGTTTAGAAGTCAATGGCATTTTTAACATGTTGCTAGAATGGCATCAACGTGTTAAACATGACACTTCCTGTTACCAGTAGGTGGCGCTATTACTATAACTGAATATTCTCATGTAGATATGTTCAGGACAGAACGCTTATCAAAAGTGTGAAGTTTGGGGCAGATTGGACATTCCATGCCTGAGTTACAGCAAATTCCTATTTAATTGCAATAATAGCATGCTTTAGCACTTAGCTAAGAGTTTGCTAGCATGTTTTAGCATGCTTCTAGTATGTTGTTAGCATGTTTAGCACTTGCTGGCACTTTTTTATATGTTATTAGGAGTCCATAACAGTGTTAAACATGTCACTTCCTGTTGCCAGCAGGTGGCGCTATGACTATAACTGAATATGAGCATGGTCATGTGTTCAGGACAGAACTCTTATCAAACGTATGAAGTTTGGGGCAGATTGGACATTCCATGCCTGAGTTACAGCAACTTCCTGTTTCATGGCGAAACATCAAAATTTGTCAGGCCGCCGAGGACCCGCCCTTCGACGAAAACTCAAGATCTTCGCAATTTAACGTCGCAAAGGCCTTAAGATTACACTCACCAAATTTGAAGATGATCAGATTAAAACTGTAGGAGGAGTTCGTTAAAGTATGAGGCCTGAAAATGTCAAAAACTGCACAAAAATCTGGGAGGAAGTTCAAAATGGCTGACTTCCTGTTGGGTTTAGGGCTATGCTCCAAGAGACTTTTTTGTAGGTATTAGGTCATTACATGTATGTACCGAATTTCGTGCACGTACGTGGAACGTTGCGGGAGGCGCACTCCGTTGAACTTTTATAGGTGGCGCTATCGAGCCGTTTTGCCCCGTCCAATTCTGAAACCTATATCAGATGTAAATTTTCGCCAGTTCTGACGCGTGTGCAAAGTTTC
This sequence comes from Scardinius erythrophthalmus, assembly GCF_964197995.2. Taxonomy (NCBI): domain Eukaryota; kingdom Metazoa; phylum Chordata; class Actinopteri; order Cypriniformes; family Leuciscidae; genus Scardinius; species Scardinius erythrophthalmus. Next base: position 23,318,041 of record NC_138235.1, read on the forward strand.
GTGAGTTTTCGCGCATGTTTAGGCCCTCAAAAATGCAATTCAATGCGGAGAAGAAGAATAATAATAATAATAATAATAATAATAATAAACAGAGCAATTCCAAGAGGGTCCTCACACCATCGGTGCTCGGGCCCTAATAATAAACAGAGCAATTCCAAGAGGGTCCTCACACCATCGGTGCTCGGGCCCTAATTAAAGCTGCAAGCAGCGATGAAAGGGCCCTCGCACCCATGCCAACAACACTCGGTGGCTTTAGGAAGACAGAGCATGGTTGGGAAATGTACATTTAAGGAGGTATATATAGTAAGAGTATGTCAAAGTCAGTTACAAAATGTTTTGTATAATGGTGATAATAGCATGCTTCATGACTCAGCTAAGTGTTGCTAGCATGTTTAGTCTGTTTCTATCATGCTTAGTACACAATTATTATGTGGTTAGTACTGCATTACTGTGTTAACCATGTCAGTTTCTGTTGCCAGTAGGTTGCGTTATGACTATAACTGAATATGAGCATGGATGTGTGTTCAGGACAGAACTCTTATCAAACGTGTGAAGTTTGGTGCAAATTGGACATTGCCTTCTTGAGTAACAACAAAGTCATGTTTCATTGAATTAGCATTCTTTAGCACGTACCTAAGCATTGTTAGCATGTTTTAACATGTTTCTAGCATGTTTAGAACTCAATGGCATTTTTAACATGTTGCTAGAACGGCATCAACGTGTTAAACATGTCACTTCCTGTTGCCAGTAGGTGGCGCTATTACTATAACTGAACATTCTCATGTAGATGTGTTCAGGCCATGACTCTTATCAAAAGTGTGAAGTTTGGGGCAGATTGGACATTCCATGCCTGAGTTACAGCAAATTCCTATTTAATTGCAATAATAGCATGCGTTAGCACTTAGCTAAGAGTTTGCTAGCATGTTTTAGCATGTTTCTAGTATGTTGTTAGCATGTTTAACACTTGCTGGCACTTTTTTATATGTTATTAGGAGTCCATAACAGTGTTAAACATGTCACTTCCTGTTGCCAGCAGGTGGCGCTATGACTGTAACTGAATATAAGCATGGTCATGTGTTCAGGACAGAACGCTTATCAAAAGTGTGAAGTTTGGGGCAGATTGGACATTCCATGCCTGAGTTACAGCAAATTCATATTTAATTGCAGTAATATCATTCTTTAGCACTTAGCTAAGTGTTTGCTAGTATGTTTCAGCATGTCTCTAGTATGTTGGTAGGATGTTTAGCACCTACTGGCATTTTTTTATATGTTATTAGGAGTCAAGAACAGTGTTAAACGTCACTTCCTGTTGCCAGCAGGTGGCGCTATGACTATAACTAAATATGAGCATGGACATGTGTTCAAGAGATAACTCTTATCAAACGTGTGAAGTTTGGGGTAGATTGTACATTGCCTTCTTGAGTAACAACAAAGTCCTGTTTCATTGAATTAGCATGCTTTAGCATTTAGCTAAGTATTGCTAGCATGTTTTAACATGTTTCTAGCATGTTTAGAACTCAATGGCATTTTTAACATGTTGCTAGAACGGCATCAACGTGTTAAACATGTCACTTCCTGGTGCCAGTAGGTGGCGCTATTACTATAACTAAATTTGAGCATAGACATGTGTTCAGGCCATGATTCTTATCAAACGTGTGAAGTTTGGTGCAGATTGGACATTGCCTTCTTGAGTAACAACAACATCCTGTTTCATTGAATTAGCATGCTTTAGCACTTAGCTAAGTATTGCTAGCATGTTTTAACATGTTTCTAGCATGTTTAGAAGTCAATGGCATTTTTAACATGTTGCTAGAATGGCATCAACGTGTTAAACATGACACTTCCTGTTACCAGTAGGTGGCGCTATTACTATAACTGAATATTCTCATGTAGATGTGTTCAGGACAGAACGCTTATCAAAAGTGTGAAGTTTGGGGCAGATTGGACATTCCATGCCTGAGTTACAGCAAATTCCTATTTAATTGCAATAATAGCATGCTTTAGCACTTAGCTAAGAGTTTGCTAGCATGTTTTAGCATGCTTCTAGTATGTTGTTAGCATGTTTAGCACTTGCTGGCACTTTTTTATATGTTATTAGGAGTCCATAACAGTGTTAAACATGTCACTTCCTGTTGCCAGCAGGTGGCGCTATGACTATAACTGAATATGAGCATGGTCATGTGTTCAGGACAGAACTCTTATCAAAAGTGTGAAGTTTGGGGCAGATTGGACATTCCATGCCTGAGTTACAGCAACTTCCTGTTTCATGGCGAAACATCGAAATTTGTCAGGCCGCCGAGGACCCGCACTTCGACGAAAACTCAAGATCTTCGCAATTTAACGTCGCAAAGGCCTGAAGTTTACACTCACCAAATTTGAAGATGATCAGATTAAAACTGTAGGAGGAGTTCGTTAAAGTATGAGGCCTGAAAATGGCAAAAACTGCACAAAAATCTGAGAGGAAGTTCAAAATGGCTGACTTCCTGTTGTGTTTAGGGCTACGCTCCAAGAGACTTTTTTGTAGGTATTAGGTAATTACATATATGTACCGAATTTCGTGCACGTACGTGGAACGATGCGGGAGGCGCACTCCGTTGAACTTTTATAGGTGGCGCTATCGAGCCATTTTGCCCCGTCCAATTCTGAAACCTATATCAGATGTAAATTTTCGCCAGTTCTGACGCGTGTGCAAAGTTTCGTGAGTTTTCGAGCATGTTTAGGCCCTCAAAAATGCAATTCAATGCGGAGAAGAAGAATAATAATAATAATAATAATAATAATAATAAACAGAGCAATTCCAAGAGGGTCCTCACACCATCGGTGCTCGGGCCCTAATTAAAGCTGCAAGCAGCGATGAAAGGGCCCTCGCACCCGTGCCATCAACACTCGGTGGCTTTAGGAAGACAGAGCATGGTTGGGAAATGTACATTTAAGGAGGTATATATAGTAAGAGTATGTCAAAGTCAGTTACAAAATGTTTTGTATAATGGTGATAATAGCATGCTTCATGACTCAGCTAAGTGTTGCTAGCATGTTTAGTGTGTTTCTAGCATGCTTAGTACACAATAATTATGTGGTTAGTACTGCATTACTGTGTTAACCATGTCAGTTTCTGTTGCCAGTAGGTGGCGTTATGACTATAACTGAATATGAGCTTGGATGTGTGTTCAGGACAGAACTCTTATCAAACGTGTGAAGTTTGGTGCAAATTGGACATTGCCTTCTTGAGTAACAACAAAGTCATGTTTCATTGAATTAGCATGCTTTAGCACTTAGCTAAGCATTGTTAGCATGTTTTAACATGTTTCTAGCATGTTTAGAACTCAATGGCATTTTTAACATGTTGCTAGAACGGCATCAACGTGTTAAACATGTCACTTCCTGTTGCCAGTTGGTGGCGCTATTACTATAATTGAACATTCTCATGTAGATGTGTTCAGGCCATGACTCTTATCAAAAGTGTGAAGTTTGGGGCAGATTGGACATTCCATGCCTGAGTTACAGCAAATTCCTATTTAATTGCAATAATAGCATGCTTTAGCACTTGGCTAAGAGTTTGCTAGCATGTTTTAGCATGTTTCTAGTATGTTGTTAGCATGTTTAACACTTGCTGGCACTTTTTTATATGTTATTAGGAGTCCATAACAGTGTTAAACATGTCACTTCCTGTTGCCAGCAGGTGGCGCTATGACTGTAACTGAATATAAGCATGGTCATGTGTTCAGGACAGAACGCTTATCAAAAGTGTGAAGTTTGGGGCAGATTGGACATTCCATGCCTGAGTTACAGCAAATTCATATTTAATTGCAGTAATATCATTCTTTAGCACTTAGCTAAGTGTTTGCTAGTATGTTTTAGCATGTCTATAGTATGTTGGTAGGATGTTTAGCACCTACTGGCATTTTTTTATATGTTATTAGGAGTCAAGAACAGTGTTAAACGTCACTTCCTGTTGCCAGCAGGTGGCGCTATGACTATAACTAAATATGAGCATGGACATGTGTTCAAGAGATAACTCTTATCAAACGTGTGACGTTTGGGGTAGATTGTACATTGCCTTCTTGAGTAACAACAAAGTCCTGTTTCATTGAATTAGCATGCTTTAGCACTTAGCTAAGTATTGCTAGTATGTTTTAACATGTTTCTAGCATGTTTAGAAGTCAATGGCATTTTTAACATGTTGCTAGAATGGCATCAACGTGTTAAACATGACACTTCCTGTTACCAGTAGGTGGCGCTATTACTATAACTGAATATTCTCATGTAGATATGTTCAGGACAGAACGCTTATCAAAAGTGTGAAGTTTGGGGCAGATTGGACATTCCATGCCTGAGTTACAGCAAATTCCTATTTAATTGCAATAATAGCATGCTTTAGCACTTAGCTAAGAGTTTGCTAGCATGTTTTAGCATGCTTCTAGTATGTTGTTAGCATGTTTAGCACTTGCTGGCACTTTTTTATATGTTATTAGGAGTCCATAACAGTGTTAAACATGTCACTTCCTGTTGCCAGCAGGTGGCGCTATGACTATAACTGAATATGAGCATGGTCATGTGTTCAGGACAGAACGTTTATTAAAAGTGTGAAGTTTGGCGCAGATTGGACATTGCCTTCTTGAGTAACAACAACATCCTGTTTCATTGAATTAGCATGCTTTAGCACTTAGCTAAGTATTGCTAGTATGTTTTAACATGTTTCTAGCATGTTTAGAACTCAATGGCATTTTTAACATGTTGCTAGAACGGCATCAACGTGTTAAACATGTCACTTCCTGTTGCCAGTTGGTGGCGCTATTACTATAATTGAACATTCTCATGTAGATGTGTTCAGGCCATGACTCTTATCAAAAGTGTGAAGTTTGGGGCAGATTGGACATTCCATGCCTGAGTTACAGCAAATTCCTATTTAATTGCAATAATAGCATGCTTTAGCACTTGGCTAAGAGTTTGCTAGCATGTTTTAGCATGTTTCTAGTATGTTGTTAGCATGTTTAACACTTGCTGGCACTTTTTTATATGTTATTAGGAGTCCATAACAGTGTTAAACATGTCACTTCCTGTTGCCAGCAGGTGGCGCTATGACTGTAACTGAATATAAGCATGGTCATGTGTTCAGGACAGAACGCTTATCAAAAGTGTGAAGTTTGGGGCAGATTGGACATTCCATGCCTGAGTTACAGCAAATTCATATTTAATTGCAGTAATATCATTCTTTAGCACTTAGCTAAGTGTTTGCTAGTATGTTTTAGCATGTCTATAGTATGTTGGTAGGATGTTTAGCACCTACTGGCATTTTTTTATATGTTATTAGGAGTCAAGAACAGTGTTAAACGTCACTTCCTGTTGCCAGCAGGTGGCGCTATGACTATAACTAAATATGAGCATGGACATGTGTTCAAGAGATAACTCTTATCAAACGTGTGACGTTTGGGGTAGATTGTACATTGCCTTCTTGAGTAACAACAAAGTCCTGTTTCATTGAATTAGCATGCTTTAGCACTTAGCTAAGTATTGCTAGTATGTTTTAACATGTTTCTAGCATGTTTAGAAGTCAATGGCATTTTTAACATGTTGCTAGAATGGCATCAACGTGTTAAACATGACACTTCCTGTTACCAGTAGGTGGCGCTATTACTATAACTGAATATTCTCATGTAGATATGTTCAGGACAGAACGCTTATCAAAAGTGTGAAGTTTGGGGCAGATTGGACATTCCATGCCTGAGTTACAGCAAATTCCTATTTAATTGCAATAATAGCATGCTTTAGCACTTAGCTAAGAGTTTGCTAGCATGTTTTAGCATGCTTCTAGTATGTTGTTAGCATGTTTAGCACTTGCTGGCACTTTTTTATATGTTATTAGGAGTCCATAACAGTGTTAAACATGTCACTTCCTGTTGCCAGCAGGTGGCGCTATGACTATAACTGAATATGAGCATGGTCATGTGTTCAGGACAGAACGTTTATTAAAAGTGTGAAGTTTGGCGCAGATTGGACATTGCCTTCTTGAGTAACAACAACATCCTGTTTCATTGAATTAGCATGCTTTAGCACTTAGCTAAGTATTGCTAGTATGTTTTAACATGTTTCTAGCATGTTTAGAAGTCAATGGCATTTTTAACATGTTGCTAGAATGGCATCAACGTGTTAAACATGACACTTCCTGTTACCAGTAGGTGGCGCTATTACTATAACTGAATATTCTCATGTAGATATGTTCAGGACAGAACGCTTATCAAAAGTGTGAAGTTTGGGGCAGATTGGACATTCCATGCCTGAGTTACAGCAAATTCCTATTTAATTGCAATAATAGCATGCTTTAGCACTTAGCTAAGAGTTTGCTAGCATGTTTTAGCATGCTTCTAGTATGTTGTTAGCATGTTTAGCACTTGCTGGCACTTTTTTATATGTTATTAGGAGTCCATAACAGTGTTAAACATGTAACTTCCTGTTGCCAGCAGGTGGCGCTATGACTATAACTGAATATGAGCATGGTCATGTGTTCAGGACAGAACTCTTATCAAACGTATGAAGTTTGGGGCAGATTGGACATTCCATGCCTGAGTTACAGCAACTTCCTGTTTCATGGCGAAACATCAAAATTTGTCAGGCCGCCGAGGACCCGCCCTTCGACGAAAACTCAAGATCTTCGCAATTTAACGTCGCAAAGGCCTTAAGATTACACTCACCAAATTTGAAGATGATCAGATTAAAACTGTAGGAGGAGTTCGTTAAAGTATGAGGCCTGAAAATGTCAAAAACTGCACAAAAATCTGGGAGGAAGTTCAAAATGGCTGACTTCCTGTTGGGTTTAGGGCTATGCTCCAAGAGACTTTTTTGTAGGTATTAGGTCATTACATGTATGTACCGAATTTCGTGCACGTACGTGGAACGTTGCGGGAGGCGCACTCCGTTGAACTTTTATAGGTGGCGCTATCGAGCCGTTTTGCCCCGTCCAATTCTGAAACCTATATCAGATGTAAATTTTCGCCAGTTCTGACGCGTGTGCAAAGTTTCGTGAGTTTTCGCGCATGTTTAGGCCCTCAAAAATGCAATTCAATGCGGAGAAGAATAATAATAATAATAATAATAATAATAATAAACAGAGCAATTCCAAGAGGGTCCTCACACCATCGGTGCTCGGGCCCTAATAAACAGAGCAATTCCAAGAGGGTCCTCACACCATCGGTGCTCGGGCCCTAATTACAGTAATATCATTCTTTAGCACTTAGCTAAGTGTTTGCTAGTATGTTTTAGCATGTCTCTAGTATGTTGGTAGGATGTTTAGCACCTACTGGCATTTTTTTATATGTTATTAGGAGTCAAGAACAATGTTAAACGTCACTTCCTGTTGCCAGCAGGTGGCGCTATGACTATAACTAAATATGAGCATGGACATGTGTTCAAGAGATAACTCTTATCAAACGTGTGAAGTTTGGGGTAGATTGTACATTGCCTTCTTGAGTAACAACAAAGTCCTGTTTCATTGAATTAGCATGCTTTAGCACTTAGCTAAGTATTGCTAGCATGTTTTAACATGTTTCTAGCATGTTTAGAACTCAATGGCATTTTTAACATGTTGCTAGAACGGCATCAACGTGTTAAACATGTCACTTCCTGTTGCCAGTAGGTGGCGCTATAACTATAACTGAATTTGAGCATAGACATGTGTTCAGGCCATGATTCTTATCAAACGTGTGAAGTTTGGGGCAGATTGGACATTCCATGCCTGAGTTACAGCAAATTCCTATTTAATTGCAGTAATAGCATGCTTTAGCACTTAGCTAAGTGTTTGCTAGCATGTTTCTAGTATGTTGCTAACCTGTTTAGCACTTGCTGGCTCTTTTTTATATGTTATTAGGAGACCACAACAGTGTTAAACATGTCATTTCCTGTTGACAGCAGGTGGCGCTATTACTATAACTGAATATTCTCATGTAGATGTGTTCAGGCCATGACTCTTATCAAACGTGTGAAGTTTGGGGCAGATTGGACATTCCATGCCTGTGTAACAGCAAATTCCTATTTAATTGCAGCAATAGCCTGCTTTAGCACTTAGCTAAGAGTTTGCTAGCATGTTTTAGCATGTTTCTAGTATGTTGTTAGCATGTTTAGCACTTGCTGGCACTTTTTTTATATGTTTTTATATGTCCACAACAGTGTTTAACATGTCACTTCCTGTTGCCAGCAGGTGGCACTATGACTGTAACTGAATATGAGCATGGTCATGTGTTCAGGACAGAACGTTTATTAAAAGTGTGAAGTTTGGCGCAGATTGGACATTGCCTTCTTGAGTAACAACAACATCCTGTTTCATTGAATTAGCATGCTTTACCACTTAGCTAAGTATTGCTAGCATGTTTTAACATAAGCTAGCATGTTTTAACATGTTTCTAGCATGTTTAGACCTCAATGGCATTTTTAACATGTTGCTAGAATGGCATCAACGTGTTAAACATGACACTTCCTGTTGCCAGTAGGTGGCGCTATTACTATAACTGAATATTCTCATGTAGATGTGTTCAGGACAGAACGCTTATCAAAAGTGTGAAGTTTGGGGCAGATTGGATATTCCATTCCTGAGTTACAGCAAATTCCTATTTAATTGCAATAATATGCATGCTTTAGCACTTAGCTAAGAGTTTGCTAGCATGTTTTAGCATGCTTCTAGTATGTTGTTAGCATGTTTAGCACTTGCTGGCACTTTTTTATATGTTATTAGGAGTCCATAACAGTGTTAAACATGTCACTTCCTGTTGCCAGCAGGTGGCGCTATGACTATAACTGAATATGAGCATGGCCATGTGTTCAGGGCAGAACTCTTATCAAACGTGTGAAGTTTGGGGCAGATTGGACATTCCATGCCTGAGTTACAGCAACTTCCTGTTTCATGGCGAAACATCGAAATTTGTAAGGCCGCCGAGGACCCGCCCTTTGACGAAAACTCAAGATCTTCGCAATTTAACGTCGCAAAGGCCTTAAGATTACACTCACCAAATTTGAAGATGATCAGATTAAAACTGTAGGAGGAGTTCGTTAAAGTACGAGGCCTGAAAATGGCAAAAACTGCACAAAAATCTGAGAGGAAGTTCAAAATGGCTGACTTCCTGTTGTGTTTAGGGCTATGCTCCAAGAGACTTTTTTGTAGGTATTAGGTCATTACATGTATGTACCGAATTTCGTGCACGTACGTGGAATGTTGCGGGAGGCGCACTCCGTTGAACTTTTATAGGTGGCGCTATCGAGCCATTTTGCCCCGTCCAATTCTGAAACCTATGTCAGATGTAAATTTTCGCCAGTTCTGACGCGTGTGCAAAGTTTCGTGAGTTTTCGAGCATGTTTAGGCCCTCAAAAATGCAATTCAATGCGGAGAAGAAGAATAATAATAATAATTAAAGCTGCAAGCAGCGATGAAAGGGCCCTCGCACCCGTGCCATCAACACTCGGTGGCTTTAGGAAGGCAGAGCATGGTTGGGAAATGTACATTTAAGGAGGTATATATAGTAAGAGTATGTCAAAGTCAGTTACAAAATGTTTTGTATAATGGTGATAATAGCATGCTTCATGACTCAGCTAAGTGTTGCTAGCATGTTCAGTCTGTTTCTAGCATGCTTAGTACACAATAATTATGTGGTTAGTACTGCACGGTGTTAACCATGTCAGTTTCTGTTGCCAGTAGGTGGCGTTATGACTATAACTGAATATGAGCATGGATGTGTGTTCAGGACAGAACTCTTATCAAACATGTGAAGTTTGGTGCAAATTGGACATTGCCTTCTTGAGTAACAACAAAGTCATGTTTCATTGAATTAGCATTCTTTAGAACTTAGCTAAGCATTGTTAGCATGTTTTAACATGTTGCTAGAACGGCATCAACGTGTTAAACATGTCACTTCCTGTTGCCAGTTGGTGGCGCTATTACTATAACTGAACATTCTCATGTAGATGTGTTCAGGCCATGACTCTTATCAAAAGTGTGAAATTTGGGGCAGATTGGACATTCCATGCCTGAGTTACAGCAAATTCCTATTTAATTGCAATAATAGCATGCTTTAGCACTTGGCTAAGAGTTTGCTAGCATGTTTTAGCATGTTTCTAGTATGTTGTTAGCATGTTTAACACTTGCTGGCACTTTTTTATATGTTATTAGGAGTCCACAACAGTGTTAAACATGTCACTTCCTGTTGCCAGCAGGTGGCGCTATGACTATAACTGAATATAAGCATGGTCATGTGTTCAGGACAGAACGCTTATCAAAAGTGTGAAGTTTGGGGCAGATTGGACATTCCATGCCTGAGTTACAGCAAATTCATATTTAATTGCAGTAATATCATTCTTTAGCACTTAGCTAAGTGTTTGCTATTATGTTTTAGCATGTCTCTAGTATGTTGGTAGGATGTTTAGCACCTACTGGCATTTTTTTATATGTTATTAGGAGTCAAGAACAGTGTTAAACGTCACTTCCTGTTGCCAGCAGGTGGCGCTATGACTATAACTAAATATGAGCATGGACATGTGTTCAAGAGATAACTCTTATCAAACGTGTGACGTTTGGGGTAGATTGTACATTGCCTTCTTGAGTAACAACAAAGTCCTGTTTCATTGAATTAGCATGCTTTAGCACTTAGCTAAGTATTGCTAGCATGTTTTAATATGTTTCTAGCATGTTTAGAACTCAATGGCATTTTTAACATGTTGCTAGAACGGCATCAACGTGTTAAACATGTCACTTCCTGTTGCCAGTAGGTGGCGCTATTACTATAACTGAATTTGAGCATAGGCATGCGTTCAGGCCATGATTCTTATCAAACATGTGAAGTTTGGGGCAGATTGGACGTTCCATGCCTGAGTTACAGCAAATTCCTATTTAATTGCAGTAATAGCATGCTTTATCACTTAGCTAAGTGTTTGCTAGCATGTTTCTAGTATGTTGCTAACCTGTTTAGCACTTGCTGGCTCTTTTATATATGTTATTAGGAGACCACAACAGTGTTAAACATGTCACTTCCTGTTGACAGCAGGTGGCGCTATTACTATAACTGAATATTCTCATGTAGATGTGTTCAGGCCATGACTCTTATCAAACGTGTGAAGTTTGGGGCAGATTGGACATTCCATGCCTGTGTTACAGCAAATTCCTATTTAATTGCAGCAATAGCATGCTTTAGCACTTAGCTAAGTGTTTGCTAGCATGTTTTAGCATGTTTCTACTATGTTGTTAGCATGTTTAGCACTTGCTGGCACTTTTTTATATGTTTTTATATGTCCACAACAGTGTTTAACATGTCACTTCCTGTTGCCAGCAGGTGGCACTATGACTGTAACTGAATATGAGCATGGTCATGTGTTCAGGACAGAACGTTTATTAAAAGTGTGAAGTTTGGCGCATATTGGACATTGCCTTCTTGCGTAACAACAACATCCTGTTTCATTGAATTAGCATGCTTTACCACTTAGCTAAGTATTGCTAGCATGTTTTAACATTAGCTAGCATGTTTTAACATGTTTCTAGCATGTTTAGACCTCAATGGCATTTTTAACATGTTGCTAGAATGGCATCAACGTGTTAAACATGACACTTCCTGTTGCCAGTAGGTGGCGCTATTACTATAACTGAATATTCTCATGTAGATGTGTTCAGGACAGAACGCTTATCAAAAGTGTGAAGTTTGGGGCAGATTGGACATTCCATGCCTGAGTTACAGCAAATTCCTATTTAATTGCAATAATAGCATGCTTTAGCACTTGGCTAAGAGTTTGCTAGCATGTTTTAGCATGTTTCTAGTATGTTGTTAGCATGTTTAACACTTGCTGGCACTTTTTTATATGTTATTAGGAGTCCATAACAGTGTTAAACATGTCACTTCCTGTTGCCAGCAGGTGGCGCTATGACTGTAACTGAATATAAGCATGGTCATGTGTTCAGGACAGAACGCTTATCAAAAGTGTGAAGTTTGGGGCAGATTGGACATTCCATGCCTGAGTTACAGCAAATTCATATTTAATTGCAGTAATATCATTCTTTAGCACTTAGCTAAGTGTTTGCTAGTATGTTTTAGCATGTCTATAGTATGTTGGTAGGATGTTTAGCACCTACTGGCATTTTTTTTATATGTTATTAGGAGTCAAGAACAGTGTTAAACGTCACTTCCTGTTGCCAGCAGGTGGCGCTATGACTATAACTAAATATGAGCATGGACATGTGTTCAAGAGATAACTCTTATCAAACGTGTGACGTTTGGGGTAGATTGTACATTGCCTTCTTGAGTAACAACAAAGTCCTGTTTCATTGAATTAGCATGCTTTAGCACTTAGCTAAGTATTGCTAGTATGTTTTAACATGTTTCTAGCATGTTTAGAAGTCAATGGCATTTTTAACATGTTGCTAGAATGGCATCAACGTGTTAAACATGACACTTCCTGTTACCAGTAGGTGGCGCTATTACTATAACTGAATATTCTCATGTAGATATGTTCAGGACAGAACGCTTATCAAAAGTGTGAAGTTTGGGGCAGATTGGACATTCCATGCCTGAGTTACAGCAAATTCCTATTTAATTGCAATAATAGCATGCTTTAGCACTTAGCTAAGAGTTTGCTAGCATGTTTTAGCATGCTTCTAGTATGTTGTTAGCATGTTTAGCACTTGCTGGCACTTTTTTATATGTTATTAGGAGTCCATAACAGTGTTAAACATGTCACTTCCTGTTGCCAGCAGGTGGCGCTATGACTATAACTGAATATGAGCATGGTCATGTGTTCAGGACAGAACGTTTATTAAAAGTGTGAAGTTTGGCGCAGATTGGACATTGCCTTCTTGAGTAACAACAACATCCTGTTTCATTGAATTAGCATGCTTTAGCACTTAGCTAAGTATTGCTAGTATGTTTTAACATGTTTCTAGCATGTTTAGAAGTCAATGGCATTTTTAACATGTTGCTAGAATGGCATCAACGTGTTAAACATGACACTTCCTGTTACCAGTAGGTGGCGCTATTACTATAACTGAATATTCTCATGTAGATATGTTCAGGACAGAACGCTTATCAAAAGTGTGAAGTTTGGGGCAGATTGGACATTCCATGCCTGAGTTACAGCAAATTCCTATTTAATTGCAATAATAGCATGCTTTAGCACTTAGCTAAGAGTTTGCTAGCATGTTTTAGCATGCTTCTAGTATGTTGTTAGCATGTTTAGCACTTGCTGGCACTTTTTTATATGTTATTAGGAGTCCATAACAGTGTTAAACATGTCACTTCCTGTTGCCAGCAGGTGGCGCTATGACTATAACTGAATATGAGCATGGTCATGTGTTCAGGACAGAACTCTTATCAAACGTATGAAGTTTGGGGCAGATTGGACATTCCATGCCTGAGTTACAGCAACTTCCTGTTTCATGGCGAAACATCAAAATTTGTCAGGCCGCCGAGGACCCGCCCTTCGACGAAAACTCAAGATCTTCGCAATTTAACGTCGCAAAGGCCTTAAGATTACACTCACCAAATTTGAAGATGATCAGATTAAAACTGTAGGAGGAGTTCGTTAAAGTATGAGGCCTGAAAATGTCAAAAACTGCACAAAAATCTGGGAGGAAGTTCAAAATGGCTGACTTCCTGTTGGGTTTAGGGCTATGCTCCAAGAGACTTTTTTGTAGGTATTAGGTCATTACATGTATGTACCGAATTTCGTGCACGTACGTGGAACGTTGCGGGAGGCGCACTCCGTTGAACTTTTATAGGTGGCGCTATCGAGCCGTTTTGCCCCGTCCAATTCTGAAACCTATATCAGATGTAAATTTTCGCCAGTTCTGACGCGTGTGCAAAGTTTCGTGAGTTTTCGCGCATGTTTAGGCCCTCAAAAATGCAATTCAATGCGGAGAAGAAGAATAATAATAATAATTAAAGCTGCAAGCAGCGATGAAAGGGCCCTCGCACCCGTGCCATCAACACTCGGTGGCTTTAGGAAGACAGAGCATGGTTGGGAAATGTACATTTAAGGAGGTATATATAGTAAGAGTATGTCAAAGTCAGTTACAAAATGTTTTGTATAATGGTGATAATAGCATGCTTCATGACTCAGCTAAGTGTTGCTAGCATGTTTAGTGTGTTTCTAGCATGCTTAGTACACAATAATTATGTGGTTAGTACTGCATTACTGTGTTAACCATGTCAGTTTCTGTTGCCAGTAGGTGGCGTTATGACTATAACTGAATATGAGCTTGGATGTGTGTTCAGGACAGAACTCTTATCAAACGTGTGAAGTTTGGTGCAAATTGGACATTGCCTTCTTGAGTAACAACAAAGTCATGTTTCATTGAATTAGCATGCTTTAGCACTTAGCTAAGCATTGTTAGCATGTTTTAACATGTTTCTAGCATGTTTAGAACTCAATGGCATTTTTAACATGTTGCTAGAACGGCATCAACGTGTTAAACATGTCACTTCCTGTTGCCAGTTGGTGGCGCTATTACTATAATTGAACATTCTCATGTAGATGTGTTCAGGCCATGACTCTTATCAAAAGTGTGAAGTTTGGGGCAGATTGGACATTCCATGCCTGAGTTACAGCAAATTCCTATTTAATTGCAATAATAGCATGCTTTAACACTTGGCTAAGAGTTTGCTAGCATGTTTTAGCATGTTTCTAGTATGTTGTTAGCATGTTTAACACTTGCTGGCACTTTTTTATATGTTATTAGGAGTCCATAACAGTGTTAAACATGTCACTTCCTGTTGCCAGCAGGTGGCGCTATGACTGTAACTGAATATAAGCATGGTCATGTGTTCAGGACAGAACGCTTATCAAAAGTGTGAAGTTTGGGGCAGATTGGACATTCCATGCCTGAGTTACAGCAAATTCATATTTAATTGCAGTAATATCATTCTTTAGCACTTAGCTAAGTGTTTGCTAGTATGTTTTAGCATGTCTATAGTATGTTGGTAGGATGTTTAGCACCTACTGGCATTTTTTTATATGTTATTAGGAGTCAAGAACAGTGTTAAACGTCACTTCCTGTTGCCAGCAGGTGGCGCTATGACTATAACTAAATATGAGCATGGACATGTGTTCAAGAGATAACTCTTATCAAACGTGTGACGTTTGGGGTAGATTGTACATTGCCTTCTTGAGTAACAACAAAGTCCTGTTTCATTGAATTAGCATGCTTTAGCACTTAGCTAAGTATTGCTAGTATGTTTTAACATGTTTCTAGCATGTTTAGAAGTCAATGGCATTTTTAACATGTTGCTAGAATGGCATCAACGTGTTAAACATGACACTTCCTGTTACCAGTAGGTGGCGCTATTACTATAACTGAATATTCTCATGTAGATATGTTCAGGACAGAACGCTTATCAAAAGTGTGAAGTTTGGGGCAGATTGGACATTCCATGCCTGAGTTACAGCAAATTCCTATTTAATTGCAATAATAGCATGCTTTAGCACTTAGCTAAGAGTTTGCTAGCATGTTTTAGCATGCTTCTAGTATGTTGTTAGCATGTTTAGCACTTGCTGGCACTTTTTTATATGTTATTAGGAGTCCATAACAGTGTTAAACATGTCACTTCCTGTTGCCAGCAGGTGGCGCTATGACTATAACTGAATATGAGCATGGTCATGTGTTCAGGACAGAACGTTTATTAAAAGTGTGAAGTTTGGCGCAGATTGGACATTGCCTTCTTGAGTAACAACAACATCCTGTTTCATTGAATTAGCATGCTTTAGCACTTAGCTAAGTATTGCTAGTATGTTTTAACATGTTTCTAGCATGTTTAGAAGTCAATGGCATTTTTAACATGTTGCTAGAATGGCATCAACGTGTTAAACATGACACTTCCTGTTACCAGTAGGTGGCGCTATTACTATAACTGAATATTCTCATGTAGATATGTTCAGGACAGAACGCTTATCAAAAGTGTGAAGTTTGGGGCAGATTGGACATTCCATGCCTGAGTTACAGCAAATTCCTATTTAATTGCAATAATAGCATGCTTTAGCACTTAGCTAAGAGTTTGCTAGCATGTTTTAGCATGCTTCTAGTATGTTGTTAGCATGTTTAGCACTTGCTGGCACTTTTTTATATGTTATTAGGAGTCCATAACAGTGTTAAACATGTCACTTCCTGTTGCCAGCAGGTGGCGCTATGACTATAACTGAATATGAGCATGGTCATGTGTTCAGGACAGAACGTTTATTAAAAGTGTGAAGTTTGGCGCAGATTGGACATTGCCTTCTTGAGTAACAACAACATCCTGTTTCATTGAATTAGCATGCTTTAGCACTTAGCTAAGTATTGCTAGTATGTTTTAACATGTTTCTAGCATGTTTAGAAGTCAATGGCATTTTTAACATGTTGCTAGAATGGCATCAACGTGTTAAACATGACACTTCCTGTTACCAGTAGGTGGCGCTATTACTATAACTGAATATTCTCATGTAGATATGTTCAGGACAGAACGCTTATCAAAAGTGTGAAGTTTGGGGCAGATTGGACATTCCATGCCTGAGTTACAGCAAATTCCTATTTAATTGCAATAATAGCATGCTTCAGCACTTAGCTAAGAGTTTGCTAGCATGTTTTAGCATGCTTCTAGTATGTTGTTAGCATGTTTAGCACTTGCTGGCACTTTTTTATATGTTATTAGGAGTCCATAACAGTGTTAAACATGTCACTTCCTGTTGCCAGCAGGTGGCGCTATGACTATAACTGAATATGAGCATGGTCATGTGTTCAGGACAGAACTCTTATCAAACGTATGAAGTTTGGGGCAGATTGGACATTCCATGCCTGAGTTACAGCAACTTCCTGTTTCATGGCGAAACATCAAAATTTGTCAGGCCGCCGAGGACCCGCCCTTCGACGAAAACTCAAGATCTTCGCAATTTAACGTCGCAAAGGCCTTAAGATTACACTCACCAAATTTGAAGATGATCAGATTAAAACTGTAGGAGGAGTTCGTTAAAGTATGAGGCCTGAAAATGTCAAAAACTGCACAAAAATCTGGGAGGAAGTTCAAAATGGCTGACTTCCTGTTGGGTTTAGGGCTATGCTCCAAGAGACTTTTTTGTAGGTATTAGGTCATTACATGTATGTACCGAATTTCGTGCACGTACGTGGAACGTTGCGGGAGGCGCACTCCGTTGAACTTTTATAGGTGGCGCTATCGAGCCGTTTTGCCCCGTCCAATTCTGAAACCTATATCAGATGTAAATTTTCGCCAGTTCTGACGCGTGTGCAAAGTTTCGTGAGTTTTCGCGCATGTTTAGGCCCTCAAAAATGCAATTCAATGCGGAGAAGAATAATAATAATAATAATAATAATAATAATAATAAACAGAGCAATTCCAAGAGGGTCCTCACACCATCGGTGCTCGGGCCCTAATTAAAGCTGCAAGCAGCGATGAAAGGGCCCTCGCACCCGTGCCATCAACACTCGGTGGCTTTAGGAAGACAGAGCATGGTTGGGAAATGTACATTTAAGGAGGTATATATAGTAAGAGTATGTCAAAGTCAGTTACAAAATGTTTTGTATAATGGTGATAATAGCATGCTTCATGACTCAGCTAAGTGTTGCTAGCATGTTTAGTCTGTTTCTAGCATGCTTAGTACACAATTATTATGTGGTTAGTACTGCATTACTGTGTTAACCATGTCAGTTTCTGTTGCCAGTAGGTTGCGTTATGACTATAACTGAATATGAGCATGGATGTGTGTTCAGGACAGAACTCTTATCAAACGTGTGAAGTTTGGTGCAAATTGGACATTGCCTTCTTGAGTAACAACAAAGTCATGTTTCATTGAATTAGCATTCTTTAGCACGTACCTAAGCATTGTTAGCATGTTTTAACATGTTTCTAGCATGTTTAGAACTCAATGGCATTTTTAACATGTTGCTAGAACGGCATCAACGTGTTAAACATGTCACTTCCTGTTGCCAGTAGGTGGCGCTATTACTATAACTGAACATTCTCATGTAGATGTGTTCAGGCCATGACTCTTATCAAAAGTGTGAAGTTTGGGGCAGATTGGACATTCCATGCCTGAGTTACGGCAAATTCCTATTTAATTGCAATAATAGCATGCGTTAGCACTTGGCTAAGAGTTTGCTAGCATGTTTTAGCATGTTTCTAGTATGTTGTTAGCATGTTTAACACTTGCTGGCACTTTTTTATATGTTATTAGGAGTCCATAACAGTGTTAAACATGTCACTTCCTGTTGCCAGCAGGTGGCGCTATGACTGTAACTGAATATAAGCATGGTCATGTGTTCAGGACAGAACGCTTATCAAAAGTGTGAAGTTTGGGGCAGATTGGACATTCCATGCCTGAGTTACAGCAAATTCATATTTAATTGCAGTAATATCATTCTTTAGCACTTAGCTAAGTGTTTGCTAGTATGTTTCAGCATGTCTCTAGTATGTTGGTAGGATGTTTAGCACCTACTGGCATTTTTTATATGTTATTAGGAGTCAAGAACAGTGTTAAACGTCACTTCCTGTTGCCAGCAGGTGGCGCTATGACTATAACTAAATATGAGCATGGACATGTGTTCAAGAGATAACTCTTATCAAACGTGTGAAGTTTGGGGTAGATTGTACATTGCCTTCTTGAGTAACAACAACATCCTGTTTCATTGAATTAGCATGCTTTAGCACTTAGCTAAGTATTGCTAGCATGTTTTAACATGTTTCTAGCATGTTTAGAAGTCAATGGCATTTTTAACATGTTGCTAGAATGGCATCAACGTGTTAAACATGACACTTCCTGTTACCAGTAGGTGGCGCTATTACTATAACTGAATATTCTCATGTAGATGTGTTCAGGACAGAACGCTTATCAAAAGTGTGAAGTTTGGGGCAGATTGGACATTCCATGCCTGAGTTACAGCAAATTCCTATTTAATTGCAATAATAGCATGCTTTAGCACTTAGCTAAGAGTTTGCTAGCATGTTTTAGCATGCTTCTAGTATGTTGTTAGCATGTTTAGCACTTGCTGGCACTTTTTTATATGTTATTAGGAGTCCATAACAGTGTTAAACATGTCACTTCCTGTTGCCAGCAGGTGGCGCTATGACTATAACTGAATATGAGCATGGTCATGTGTTCAGGACAGAACTCTTATCAAAAGTGTGAAGTTTGGGGCAGATTGGACATTCCATGCCTGAGTTACAGCAACTTCCTGTTTCATGGCGAAACATCGAAATTTGTCAGGCCGCCGAGGACCCGCACTTCGACGAAAACTCAAGATCTTCGCAATTTAACGTCGCAAAGGCCTGAAGATTACACTCACCAAATTTGAAGATGATCAGATTAAAACTGTAGGAGGAGTTCGTTAAAGTACGAGGCCTGAAAATGGCAAAAACTGCACAAAAATCTGAGAGGAAGTTCAAAATGGCTGACTTCCTGTTGTGTTTAGGGCTACGCTCCAAGAGACTTTTTTGTAGGTATTAGGTAATTACATGTATGTACCGAATTTCGTGCACGTACGTGGAACGATGCGGGAGGCGCACTCCGTTGAACTTTTATAGGTGGCGCTATCGAGCCATTTTGCCCCGTCCAATTCTGAAACCTATATCAGATGTAAATTTTCGCCAGTTCTGACGCGTGTGCAAAGTTTCGTGAGTTTTCGAGCATGTTTAGGCCCTCAAAAATGCAATTCAATGCGGAGAAGAATAATAATAATAATAATAATAATAATAATAATAAACAGAGCAATTCCAAGAGGGTCCTCACACCATCGGTGCTCGGGCCCTAATTAAAGCTGCAAGCAGCGATGAAAGGGCCCTCGCACCCGTGCCATCAACACTCGGTGGCTTTAGGAAGACAGAGCATGGTTGGGAAATGTACATTTAAGGAGGTATATATAGTAAGAGTATGTCAAAGTCAGTTACAAAATGTTTTGTATAATGGTGATAATAGCATGCTTCATGACTCAGCTAAGTGTTGCTAGCATGTTTAGTGTGTTTCTAGCATGCTTAGTACACAATAATTATGTGGTTAGTACTGCATTACTGTGTTAACCATGTCAGTTTCTGTTGCCAGTAGGTGGCGTTATGACTATAACTGAATATGAGCTTGGATGTGTGTTCAGGACAGAACTCTTATCAAACGTGTGAAGTTTGGTGCAAATTGGACATTGCCTTCTTGAGTAACAACAAAGTCATGTTTCATTGAATTAGCATGCTTTAGCACTTAGCTAAGCATTGTTAGCATGTTTTAACATGTTTCTAGCATGTTTAGAACTCAATGGCATTTTTAACATGTTGCTAGAACGGCATCAACGTGTTAAAACATGTCACTTCCTGTTGCCAGTTGGTGGCGCTATTACTATAATTGAACATTCTCATGTAGATGTGTTCAGGCCATGACTCTTATCAAAAGTGTGAAGTTTGGGGCAGATTGGACATTCCATGCCTGAGTTACAGCAAATTCCTATTTAATTGCAATAATAGCATGCTTTAGCACTTGGCTAAGAGTTTGCTAGCATGTTTTAGCATGTTTCTAGTATGTTGTTAGCATGTTTAACACTTGCTGGCACTTTTTTATATGTTATTAGGAGTCCATAACAGTGTTAAACATGTCACTTCCTGTTGCCAGCAGGTGGCGCTATGACTGTAACTGAATATAAGCATGGTCATGTGTTCAGGACAGAACGCTTATCAAAAGTGTGAAGTTTGGGGCAGATTGGACATTCCATGCCTGAGTTACAGCAAATTCATATTTAATTGCAGTAATATCATTCTTTAGCACTTAGCTAAGTGTTTGCTAGTATGTTTTAGCATGCTTCTAGTATGTTGTTAGCATGTTTAGCACTTGCTGGCACTTTTTTATATGTTATTAGGAGTCCATAACAGTGTTAAACATGTCACTTCCTGTTGCCAGCAGGTGGCGCTATGACTATAACTGAATATGAGCATGGTCATGTGTTCAGGACAGAACGTTTATTAAAAGTGTGAAGTTTGGCGCAGATTGGACATTGCCTTCTTGAGTAACAACAACATCCTGTTTCATTGAATTAGCATGCTTTAGCACTTAGCTAAGTATTGCTAGTATGTTTTAACATGTTTCTAGCATGTTTAGAAGTCAATGGCATTTTTAACATGTTGCTAGAATGGCATCAACGTGTTAAACATGACACTTCCTGTTACCAGTAGGTGGCGCTATTACTATAACTGAATATTCTCATGTAGATATGTTCAGGACAGAACGCTTATCAAAAGTGTGAAGTTTGGGGCAGATTGGACATTCCATGCCTGAGTTACAGCAAATTCCTATTTAATTGCAATAATAGCATGCTTTAGCACTTAGCTAAGAGTTTGCTAGCATGTTTTAGCATGCTTCTAGTATGTTGTTAGCATGTTTAGCACTTGCTGGCACTTTTTTATATGTTATTAGGAGTCCATAACAGTGTTAAACATGTCACTTCCTGTTGCCAGCAGGTGGCGCTATGACTATAACTGAATATGAGCATGGTCATGTGTTCAGGACAGAACGTTTATTAAAAGTGTGAAGTTTGGCGCAGATTGGACATTGCCTTCTTGAGTAACAACAACATCCTGTTTCATTGAATTAGCATGCTTTAGCACTTAGCTAAGTATTGCTAGTATGTTTTAACATGTTTCTAGCATGTTTAGAAGTCAATGGCATTTTTAACATGTTGCTAGAATGGCATCAACGTGTTAAACATGACACTTCCTGTTACCAGTAGGTGGCGCTATTACTATAACTGAATATTCTCATGTAGATATGTTCAGGACAGAACGCTTATCAAAAGTGTGAAGTTTGGGGCAGATTGGACATTCCATGCCTGAGTTACAGCAAATTCCTATTTAATTGCAATAATAGCATGCTTTAGCACTTAGCTAAGAGTTTGCTAGCATGTTTTAGCATGCTTCTAGTATGTTGTTAGCATGTTTAGCACTTGCTGGCACTTTTTTATATGTTATTAGGAGTCCATAACAGTGTTAAACATGTCGCTTCCTGTTGCCAGCAGGTGGCGCTATGACTATAACTGAATATGAGCATGGTCATGTGTTCAGGACAGAACTCTTATCAAACGTGTGAAGTTTGGGGCAGATTGGACATTCCATGCCTGAGTTACAGCAACTTCCTGTTTCATGGCGAAACATCGAAATTTGTCAGGCCGCCGAGGACCCGCCCTTCGACGAAAACTCAAGATCTTCGCAATTTAACGTCGCAAAGGCCTTAAGATTACACTCACCAAATTTGAAGATGATCAGATTAAAACTGTAGGAGGAGTTCGTTAAAGTACGAGGCCTGAAAATGGCAAAAACTGCACAAAAATCTGAGAGGAAGTTGAAAATGGCTGACTTCCTGTTGTGTTTAGGGCTATGCTCCAAGAGACTTTTTTGTAGGTATTAGGTCATTACATGTATGTACCGAATTTCGTGCACGTACGTGGAACGTTGCGGGAGGCGCACTCCGTTGAACTTTTATAGGTGGCGCTATCGAGCCGTTTTGCCCCGTCCAATTCTGAAACCTATATCAGATGTAAATTTTCGCCAGTTCTGACGCGTGTGCAAAGTTTCGTGAGTTTTCGCGCATGTTTAGGCCCTCAAAAATGCAATTCAATGCGGAGAAGAAGAATAATAATAATAATAATAATAATAATAATAAACAGAGCAATTCCAAGAGGGTCCTCACACCATCGGTGCTCGGGCCCTAATTAAAGCTGCAAGCAGCGATGAAAGGGCCCTCGCACCCGTGCCATCAACACTCGGTGGCTTTAGGAAGACAGAGCATGGTTGGGAAATGTACATTCAAGGAGGTATATATAGTAAGAGTATGTCAAAGTCAGTTACAAAATGTTTTGTATAATGGTGATAATAGCATGCTTCATGACTCAGCTAAGTGTTGCTAGCATGTTTAGTCTGTTTCTAGCATGCTTAGTACACAATAATTATGTGGTTAGTACTGCATTACAGTGTTAACCATGTCAGTTTCTGTTGCCAGTAGGTGGCGTTATGGCTATAACTGAATATGAGCATGGATGTGTGTTCAGGACAGAACTCTTATCAAACGTGTGAAGTTTGGTGCAAATTGGACATTGCCTTCTTGAGTAACAACAAAGTCATGTTTCATTGAATTAACATTCTTTAGCACTTAGCTAAGCATTGTTAGCATGTTTTAACATGTTTCTAGCATGTTTAGAACTCAATGGCATTTTTAACATGTTGCTAGAACGGCATCAAAGTGTTAAACATGTCACTTCCTTTTGCCAGTAGGTGGCGCTATTACTATAACTGAATTTGAGCATAGACATGTGTTCAGGCCATGATTCTTATCAAATGTGTGAAGTTTGGGGCAGATTGGACATTCCATGCCTGAATTACAGCAAATTCCTATTTAATTGCAATAATAGCATGCTTTAGCACTTAGCTAAGAGTTTGCTAGCATGTTTTAGCATGTTTCTAGTATGTTGTTAGCATGTTTAGCACTTGCTGGCACTTTTTTATATGTTATTAGGAGTCCATAACAGTGTTAAACATGTCACTTCCTGCTGCCAGCAGGTGGCGCTATGACTGTAAGCATGATCATGTGTTCAGGACAGAACGCTTATCAAAAGTGTGAAGTTTGGGGCAGATTGGACATTCCTTGCCTGAGTTACAGCAAATTCATATTTAATTGCAGTAATATCATTCTTTAGCACTTAGCTAAGTGTTTGCTAGTATGTTTTAGCAAGTCTCTAGTATGTTGGTAGGATGTTTAGCACCTACTGGCATTTTTTTATATGTTATTAGGAGTCAAAAACAGTGTTAAACGTCACTTCCTGTTGCCAGCAGGTGGCGCTATGACTGTAACTGAATATAAGCATGGTCATGTGTTCAGGACAGAACGCTTATCAAAAGTGTGAAGTTTGGGGCAGATTGGACATTCCATGCCTGAGTTACAGCAAATTCATATTTAATTGCAGTAATATCATTCTTTAGCACTTAGCTAAGTGTTTGCTAGTATGTTTTAGCATGTCTCTAGTATGTTGGTAGGATGTTTAGCACCTACTGGCATTTTTTTATATGTTATTAGGAGTCAAGAACAGTGTTAAACGTCACTTCCTGTTGCCAGCAGGTGGCGCTATGACTATAACTAAATATGAGCATGGACATGTGTTCAAGAGATAACTCTTATCAAACGTGTGAAGTTTGGGGTAGATTGTACATTGCCTTCTTGAGTAACAACAAAGTCCTGTTTCATTGAATTAGCATGGTTTAGCACTTAGCTAAGTACTGCTAGCATGTTTTAACATGTTTCTAGCATGTATAGAACTCAATGGCATTTTTAACATGTTGCTAGAACGGCATCAAAGTGTTAAACATGTCACTTCCTGTTGCCAGTAGGTGGCGCTATTACTATAACTGAATTTGAGCATAGACATGTGTTCAGGCCATGATTCTTATCAAATGTGTGAAGTTTGGGGCAGATTGGACATTACATGCCTGAGTTACAGCAAATTCCTATTTAATTGCAGTAATAGCATGCTTTAGCACTTAGCTAAGTGTTTGCTAACATGTTTCTAGTATGTTGCTAACCTGTTTAGCACTTGCTGGCTCTTTTTTATATGTTATTAGGAGACCACAAGAGTGTTAAACATGTCACTTCCTGTTACCAGTAGGTGGCGCTATTACTATAACTGAATTTTCTCATGTAAATGTGTTCAGGACAGAACGCTTATCAAAAGTGTGAAGTTTGGGGCAGATTGGACATTCCATGCCTGAGTTACAGCAAATTCCTATTTAATTGCAATAATAGCATGCTTTAGCACTTAGCTAAGAGTTTGCTAGCATGTTTTAGCATGCTTCTATTATGTTGTTAGCATGTTTAGCACTTGCTGGCACTTTTTTATATGTTATTAGGAGTCCATATCAGTGTTAAACATGTCACTTCCTGTTGCCAGCAGGTGGCGCTATGACTGTAACTGAATATGAGCATGGTCATGTGTTCAGGACAGAAACCTTATCAAAAGTGTGAAGTTTGGGGCAGATTGGACATTCCATGCCTGAGTTACAGCAACTTCCTGTTTCATGGCGAAACATCGAAATTTGTCAGGTCGCCGAGGACCCGCCCTTTGACGAAAACTCAAGATCTTCGCAATTTAACGTCGCAAAGGCCTTAAGATTACACTCACCAAATTTGAAGATGATCAGATTAAAACTGTAGGAGGAGTTCGTTAAAGTACGAGGCCTGAAAATGGCAAAAACTGCACAAAAATCTGAGAGGAAGTTCAAAATGGCTGACTTCCTGTTGTGTTTAGGGCTATGCTCCAAGAGACTTTTTTGTAGGTATTAGGTCATTACATGTATGTACCGAATTTCGTGCACGTACGTGGAACGTTGCGGGAGGCGCACTCCGTTGAACTTTTATAGGTGGCGCTATCGAGCCATTTTGCCCCGTCCAATTCTGAAACCTATATCAGATGTAAATTTTCGCCAGTTCTGACGCGTGTGCAAAGTTTCGTGAGTTTTCGAGCATGTTTAGGCCCTCAAAAATGCAATTAAATGCGGAGAAGAAGAAGAAGAAGAATAATTAAAGCTGCAAGCAGCGATGAAAGGGCCCTCGCACCCGTGCCATCAACACTCGGTGGCTTTAGGAAGACAGAGCATGGTTGGGAAATGTACATTTAAGGAGGTATATATAGTAAGAGTATGTCAAAGTCAGTTACAAAATGTTTTGTATAATGGTGATAATAGCATGCTTCATGACTCAGCTAAGTGTTGCTAGCATGTTTAGTCTGTTTCTAGCATGCTTAGTACACAATTATTATGTGGTTAGTACTGCATTACTGTGTTAACCATGTCAGTTTCTGTTGCCAGTAGGTTGCGTTATGACTATAACTGAATATGAGCATGGATGTGTGTTCAGGACAGAACTCTTATCAAACGTGTGAAGTTTGGTGCAAATTGGACATTGCCTTCTTGAGTAACAACAAAGTCATGTTTCATTGAATTAGCATTCTTTAGCACGTACCTAAGCATTGTTAGCATGTTTTAACATGTTTCTAGCATGTTTAGAACTCAATGGCATTTTTAACATGTTGCTAGAACGGCATCAACGTGTTAAACATGTCACTTCCTGTTGCCAGTAGGTGGCGCTATTACTATAACTGAACATTCTCATGTAGATGTGTTCAGGCCATGACTCTTATCAAAAGTGTGAAGTTTGGGGCAGATTGGACATTCCATGCCTGAGTTACGGCAAATTCCTATTTAATTGCAATAATAGCATGCGTTAGCACTTGGCTAAGAGTTTGCTAGCATGTTTTAGCATGTTTCTAGTATGTTGTTAGCATGTTTAACACTTGCTGGCACTTTTTTATATGTTATTAGGAGTCCATAACAGTGTTAAACATGTCACTTCCTGTTGCCAGCAGGTGGCGCTATGACTGTAACTGAATATAAGCATGGTCATGTGTTCAGGACAGAACGCTTATCAAAAGTGTGAAGTTTGGGGCAGATTGGACATTCCATGCCTGAGTTACAGCAAATTCATATTTAATTGCAGTAATATCATTCTTTAGCACTTAGCTAAGTGTTTGCTAGTATGTTTCAGCATGTCTCTAGTATGTTGGTAGGATGTTTAGCACCTACTGGCATTTTTTATATGTTATTAGGAGTCAAGAACAGTGTTAAACGTCACTTCCTGTTGCCAGCAGGTGGCGCTATGACTATAACTAAATATGAGCATGGACATGTGTTCAAGAGATAACTCTTATCAAACGTGTGAAGTTTGGGGTAGATTGTACATTGCCTTCTTGAGTAACAACAACATCCTGTTTCATTGAATTAGCATGCTTTAGCACTTAGCTAAGTATTGCTAGCATGTTTTAACATGTTTCTAGCATGTTTAGAAGTCAATGGCATTTTTAACATGTTGCTAGAATGGCATCAACGTGTTAAACATGACACTTCCTGTTACCAGTAGGTGGCGCTATTACTATAACTGAATATTCTCATGTAGATGTGTTCAGGACAGAACGCTTATCAAAAGTGTGAAGTTTGGGGCAGATTGGACATTCCATGCCTGAGTTACAGCAAATTCCTATTTAATTGCAATAATAGCATGCTTTAGCACTTAGCTAAGAGTTTGCTAGCATGTTTTAGCATGCTTCTAGTATGTTGTTAGCATGTTTAGCACTTGCTGGCACTTTTTTATATGTTATTAGGAGTCCATAACAGTGTTAAACATGTCACTTCCTGTTGCCAGCAGGTGGCGCTATGACTATAACTGAATATGAGCATGGTCATGTGTTCAGGACAGAACTCTTATCAAAAGTGTGAAGTTTGGGGCAGATTGGACATTCCATGCCTGAGTTACAGCAACTTCCTGTTTCATGGCGAAACATCGAAATTTGTCAGGCCGCCGAGGACCCGCACTTCGACGAAAACTCAAGATCTTCGCAATTTAACGTCGCAAAGGCCTGAAGATTACACTCACCAAATTTGAAGATGATCAGATTAAAACTGTAGGAGGAGTTCGTTAAAGTACGAGGCCTGAAAATGGCAAAAACTGCACAAAAATCTGAGAGGAAGTTCAAAATGGCTGACTTCCTGTTGTGTTTAGGGCTACGCTCCAAGAGACTTTTTTGTAGGTATTAGGTAATTACATGTATGTACCGAATTTCGTGCACGTACGTGGAACGATGCGGGAGGCGCACTCCGTTGAACTTTTATAGGTGGCGCTATCGAGCCATTTTGCCCCGTCCAATTCTGAAACCTATATCAGATGTAAATTTTCGCCAGTTCTGACGCGTGTGCAAAGTTTCGTGAGTTTTCGAGCATGTTTAGGCCCTCAAAAATGCAATTCAATGCGGAGAAGAAGAATAATAATAATAATAATAATAATAATAATAAACAGAGCAATTCCAAGAGGGTCCTCACACCATCGGTGCTCGGGCCCTAATAATTAAAGCTGCAAGCAGCGATGAAAGGGCCCTCGCACCCCTGCCATCAACACTCGGTGGCTTTAGGAAGACAGAGCATGGTTGGGAAATGTACATTTAAGGAGGTATATATAGTAAGAGTATGTCAAAGTCACTTACAAAATGTTTTGTATAATGGTGATAATAGCATGCTTCATGACTCAGCTAAGTGTTGCTAGCATGTTTAGTCTGTTCCTAGCATGCTTAGTACACAATAATTATGTGGTTAGTACTGCATTACTGTGTTAACCATGTCAGTTTCTGTTGCCAGTAGGTGGCGTTATGACTATAACTGAATATGAGCATGGATGTGTGTTCAGGACAGAACTCTTATCAAACGTGTGAAGTTTGGTGCAAATTGGACATTGCCTTCTTGAGTAACAACAAAGTCATGTTTCATTGAATTAGCATTCTTTAGCACTTAGCTAAGCATTGTTAGCATGTTTTAACATGTTTCTAGCATGTTTAGAACTCAATGGCATTTTTAACATGTTGCTAGAACGGCATCAACGTGTTAAACATGTCACTTCCTGTTGCCAGTAGGTGGCGCTATTACTATAACTGAACATTCTCATGTAGATGTGTTCAGGCCATGACTCTTATCAAAAGTGTGAAGTTTGGGGCAGATTGGACATTCCATGCCTGAGTTACAACAAATTCCTATTTAATTGCAATAATAGCATGCTTTAGCACTTAGCTAAGAGTTTGCTAGCATGTTTTAGCATGTTTCTAGTATGTTGTTAGCATGTTTAACACTTGCTGGCACTTTTTTATATGTTATTAGGAGTCCATAACAGTGTTAAACATGTCACTTCCTGTTGCCAGCAGGTGGCGCTATGACTGTAACTGAATATAAGCATGGTCATGTGTTCAGGACAGAACGCTTATCAAAAGTGTGAAGTTTGGGGCAGATTGGACATTCCATGCCTGAGTTACAGCAAATTCATATTTAATTGGCAGTAATATCATTCTTTAGCACTTAGCTAAGTGTATGCTAGTATGTTTTAGCATGTCTCTAGTATGTTGGTAGGATGTTTAGCACCTACTGGCATTTTTTTATATGTTATTAGGAGTCAAGAACAGTGTTAAACGTCACTTCCTGTTGCCAGCAGGTGGCGCTATGACTATAACTAAATATGAGCATGGGCATGTGTTCAAGAGATAACTCTTATCAAACGTGTGAAGTTTGGGGTAGATTGTACATTGCCTTCTTGAGCAACAACAAAGTCCTGTTTCATTGAATTAGCATGCTTTAGCACTTAGCTAAGTATTGCTAGCATGTTTTAATATGTTTCTAGCATGTTTAGAACTCAATGGCATTTTTAACATGTTGCTAGAACGGCATCAACGTGTTAAACATGTCACTTCCTGTTGCCAGTAGGTGGCGCTATTACTATAACTGAATTTGAGCATAGACGTGTTCAGGCCATGATTCTTATCAAACGTGTGAAGTTTGGGGCAGATTGGACATTCCATGCCTGAGTTACAGCAAATTCCTATTTAATTGCAGTAATAGCATGCTTTAGCTAAGTGTTTGCTAGCATGTTTCTAGTATGTTGCTAACCTGTTTAGCACTTGCTGGCTCTTTTTTATATGTTATTAGGAGACCACAACAGTGTTAAACATGTCACTTCCTGTTGACAGCAGGTGGCGCTATTACTATAACTGAATATTCTCATGTAGATGTGTTCAGGCCATGACTCTTATCAAACGTGTGAAGTTTGGGGCAGATTGGACATTCCATGCCTGTGTTACAGCAAATTCCTATTTAATTGCAGCAATAGCATGCTTTAGCACTTAGCTAAGTGTTTGCTAGCATGTTTTAGCATGTTTCTAGTATGTTGTTAGCATGTTTAGCACTTGCTGGCACTTTTTTATATGTTTTTATATGTCCACAACAGTGTTTAACATGTCACTTCCTGTTGCCAGCAGGTGGCACTATGACTGTAACTGAATATGAGCATGGTCATGTGTTCAGGACAGAACGTTTATTAAAAGTGTGAAGTTTGGCGCAGATTGGACATTGCCTTCTTGAGTAACAACAACATCCTGTTTCATTGAATTAGCATGCTTTAGCACTTAGCTAAGTATTGCTAGCATGTTTTAACATGTTTCTAGCATGTTTAGAAGTCAATGGCATTTTTAACATGTTGCTAGAATGGCATCAACGTGTTAAACATGACACTTCCTGTTATAAGTAGGTGGCGCTATTACTATAACTGAATATTCTCATGTAGATGTGTTCAGGACAGAACGCTTATCAAAAGTGTGAAGTTTGGGGCAGATTGGACATTCCATGCCTGAGTTACAGCAAATTCCTATTTAATTGCAATAATAGCATGCTTTAGCACTTAGCTAAGAGTTTGCTAGCATGTTTTAGCATGCTTCTAGTATGTTGTTAGCATGTTTAGCACTTGCTGGCACTTTTTTATATGTTATTAGGAGTCCATAACAGTGTTAAACATGTCGCTTCCTGTTGCCAGCAGGTGGCGCTATGACTATAACTGAATATGAGCATGGTCATGTGTTCAGGACAGAACTCTTATCAAACGTGTGAAGTTTGGGGCAGATTGGACATTCCATGCCTGAGTTACAGCAACTTCCTGTTTCATGGCGAAACATCAAAATTTGTCAGGCCGCCGAGGACCCGCCCTTCGACGAAAACTCAAGATCTTCGCAATTTAACGTCGCAAAGGCCTTAAGATTACACTCACCAAATTTGAAGATGATCAGATTAAAACTGTAGGAGGAGTTCGTTAAAGTACGAGGCCTGAAAATGGCAAAAACTGCACAAAAATATGAGAGGAAGTTGAAAATGGCTGACTTCCTGTTGTGTTTAGGGCTATGCTCCAAGAGACTTTTTTGTAGGTATTAGGTCATTACATGTATGTACCGAATTTCGTGCACGTACGTGAAACGTTGCGGGAGGCGCACTCCGTTGAACTTTTATAGGTGGCGCTATCGAGCCGTTTTGCCCCGTCCAATTCTGAAACCTATATCAGATGTAAATTTTCGCCAGTTCTGACGCGTGTGCAAAGTTTCGTGAGTTTTCGCGCATGTTTAGGCCCTCAAAAATGCAATTCAATGCGGAGAAGAAGAATAATAATAATAATAATAATAATAATAATAAACAGAGCAATTCCAAGAGGGTCCTCACACCATCGGTGCTCGGGCCCTAAATAATAATAATAAACAGAGCAATTCCAAGAGGGTCCTCACACCATCGGTGCTCGGGCCCTAATAATAATAATAATAATAAACAGAGCAATTCCAAGAGGGTCCTCACACCATCGGTGCTCGGGCCCTAAAAATATCTAAATATGCAGGTTTAATTCAAGTTAAAAACAAACAAACACATGAAGCATATTTTTATTCTTGATAAAACCTTTTTTATTATGCATGAAACCAATTATTTGACCATTCTCTTCATTTTTTTAATAATAACAATAAACAAAATATTTTGGCTGAAAATTAAACCTGGTAATTTAGATGTTACCACATTAACCGTCATTTTTATAACTGATAATATTTTTGACAGTGCTTAAAACCTAGGAATTCAACATTCCCTCATTTTATAATAATAATAATATTAATAAATAAATACATAAAATATATTTTTTACCTGAATTAAACCTGTTAATTTAGATATTTTATTTATTATTATTATTATTGATGTTATTATTATTATAAAACCAGAGGAATGTTGGCTTTCATGCACTGTAAAAAATGCTTCATGCAGTAAAATCTAAATTAACATTATATATATGATATCTTCTATATGAAGCATATTCTTTATACCTGATATATATGAATTGATTTTTTTTTTTTTACAGTGCATGTAACATTCACCATTTCCCTGATTTTATTCCCCCGACATAATCCGTAGCTTAAAGACACTACAGTAAGAGAGGACAAAGATCTTCATGTTTTTGGGGTCATACCCATTGTAAAACTCATCTGGGCTATGACGTTACATGCATGCATCCCCTTCAGGCTGACCTTCAACCCCACCGAAAAGCAGATTTCCTGTGGTCCTCAACCTCCTGTTACCCTGCAGGGCATTACAGGGCCTGCTTTGAGCGCTCGCGGACAGCTGGGGAGAGGGAAAGACGGAGCAGGAAACATGAAAGAGGGGATTGTGACAAGCTGGCATGTGGAAATTATGCAGATAAGCTGAAGACAAGGGCAGAGTTGAGCAAGAGAACAGTGATGAAGGAAAAGGAGGAATGAATAAAAAAACTTCCCGTTCAAATATTAGAGGGGTGAAAAAAAGCCATTGAGAAGCTTTTAGAGGAAGACTTTGATCTTTCAAGACGTACATATCTTAGTCCCACATACAGGCCTCATTTCCCATGATTCTCTCTAGGAGTTACATGCTTGTTTTTGTCCCTCATCTGACTTCTACATAGAGGACACAAACTTATCAGACATTTCGATTGTCTATCAGTCGTAATAGATCTGTTTCTTTGCTAATAATGTGTTGTGAAGTTGCATTTCCACAAAGCTTGTTTTGTAAAGTCTTTGAATGCATTTCCAGCCCGGCTGAAGCTGACTGTTCTGTCTGAAGATCGACTGCAGATGAAATGGAAGGAGGCGGAAGGGCCAGTGCAGGGTTACAAGGTCCGTGTGCGGCCCATCACAGGTGAGACCGCTTTAGTTATAGGTAAATGATTAAGATTACATCATTACTTCTTACTAAAAGTACCATGTTAATGTACCTTTTTGTTACTTTTTCTCACTGTCTTATGCTTTACTTGATGGTATTTTTTACATTTGAAGTGCTTTTTTATTGTTGCTGTGGACAAAAACTTTGCATGCAATAACACAGGTACACTCGCGTTCAAAAGTTTGGGGTCAGTATGATTTTTAATGTTTTTGAAACAAGTTTCTTATGTTCACCAAGGATTTATTTATTTGATCAATACAATACCGTGAAAACAGTAATGTTGTGCAATTTTATTACAATTTAAAATAAGTGTTTACTATTTGAGTATATTTTAAAATGCAATTCATTACTGTGAAGGCAAAGCTGAATTTTCAGCTGCCATTATTCCAGTCTTTAGTGTCAAATTTTGTATTACCAATATTGAAAATATTAGTGCTGCTTAATATTATTGTGTAATAAAAAAAAAAAAAACTTCTACATTTCTTTCTGAATTCTTTGGTGAATTAGAATATATACAGTATATATATATATATATATATATATATATATATATATATAGTAACAATGTAATTCTTTACTGTCATTTTTTAACATTTTAATGCATCTTTGCTGAATAAAAGTATTAATTTCTCTCTCTCTCCAAAAAAATAATCTTACCATAAACTTTTGAACAGCAGTGTATGCAATGTGCATTCATAATGTACATAATTTCTCAAAAAGGTGCACACTGATTGAACAACAGTGAGGCGTGAGGCGTATAGCAGCCATGCCTGCTGGCTCCAGGGCACATTAAATACTCCGCTGCTCTGAGGAAACACCCAAATTTTGGCCGCTACACATAACAGAAACTGGATTCCACTGAAGCACTCAGTTTTATTTCATTCACCAGCAGCATTCTGACAGTTTTGAAACAAACTTTTCAGTAAATAAATCAAATTATGTTACTTATGAAGTGGAAGTTGTGATTCCCTATTGTGCCGTGTAAACAAGTAAAACGGCTTCTCGAACAAGAATTTTTTTTGTCCATTAGGAATTGATTGGATCATTGTTTCTATTTTGATTAAAGAGGGCACATGAAAAAAAAAAAAAAAAAAAAAAGGTTTTAGTACATTCTTATCTCACTGAGTAAGCATTCAGAACAGGTGAGGAATGGGAAATCAGGATTTTTGAGAGATGATGGTATGAGGATAGTCATAGCCTTTGCTCATATCACCTCTGTCTGACATTTCATCTTGTTTTTTACCACTCTGTATTTGTCTGTGAAACCCCTTCTCTTCCTCTCTCTCTCTCTCTCTCTCTCTCTCTCTCTCTCTCTCTCTCTCTCTCTCTCTCTCTCTCTCTCTCTCTCTCTCTCTCTCTCTCTCTCTCTCTCTCTCTCTCTCTCTCTCTCTCTCTCTCTCTCTCTCTCTCTCTCTCTCTCTCTCTCTCTCTCTCTCTCTCTCTCTCTCTCTCTCTCTCTCTCTCTCTCTCTCTCTCTGTCTTTATCTCTGTCTCTCTTATCTACTGTTCCGCCCTTGTGCTCAGTTAGGTGAGTCCAGACAGGTCTGTTGCAGTCTCGAGAAAGTTCACACAGCAAAACAAACAGCACGCATGCCCCACAGTGCTCCAGGCAGAGACAGACAGAAATAGGCAATTATGTTTCGTAATAAACTCTCACACTCTGCCGTCTTTTGATATTAGTTTTATAATGGTTACTTTTCTGGAATGAGACACCCTGACATCCCGATATTTTTTTTTTTTTGCCAAAAACAGTCTGAATTTTGTATTTTTTATGGCCATTTTCCACCCTCTGACCAATTGTGAATTGCAGGTTTGATGTGGAGTCATAAGTGAACTGTATTTTAATAACCATGTACTTTGATATCAGCCACTTTGCAAAGCTGCGTTACATTGTGAATTTACAAAATAATCTTCACCGACACATGCTGCTCCAACTGTTAAGATCTGACTGAAATGAGCTTTAAATCTAAATCTTTTTCTTTTCCAGAGGTTCAACAGCCAGAGCTGATGCTGACGACTACACGCGGCCGGGCCACGGTAGCGGGCTTGGACTCCAGACAGGAATACCTCCTCCAAGTCCTGGTGCTCAATGGGACACAGGAGAAACTCGTTGCAAAAAGACGTTTTACCAGTAAGAGTGGAGGATGACAGAACGTTGCTGTGTGGTTCCTGTAACTGAGTTTTTCACCCATTTTATCATCTGCCAGGCTGAAATAATAAGTTTGATTACTTTGGGAAACTAATTATAAATCTCTGCACATCAAGCCACATGATTTGAGGAATCATTCATGTCTGTATCAAAAAGGGTAGAGTACACCTCAAAGTTTAATATCAGCAATAGAGTTTCCCATCCAATTGTTGTTGGAGGTAGGGGAACTTTCTGCGAGAAGCAGAACTCTTTATGTCATAGTTCCCAGCGGTCAGAAGCTGTCAACACAGACCCAAAGTACAGAAACCATTCCTTGTTTTAACACATCACAAACTACACAAACACAGACAGTGTTCAGGGAACTGTCTGTAATTGACACTGTCAAATGGTGGATTCCTGCTGGATTACAGGCTGGGACTTACTCTTGTGTCTTTACAGGCACAAAACACTTTTGGAATTCCCTTTTAAACACAGTAATATTCCACCGAAACGACCACCCTGAAAGAAACCTGATATCAGATGATGAAATGCCTTAGTAAAGAACCTGGCTTTGCATTTGAAATTGTGCATGTGCTGGTCTTTATTTCATAATAGCTTGGTGTTCTCAAAAGATGCAGACTATGCCAAATATCTGTTAAATGTTGGGATTTGAGGTTAGGACAGTAGGTTACTATGTCAAGCGTGCAGGTCTGGACAGGTTTGGATAGAGGGTCATGCTTGCTTGTCTGAGGGGGATTATTCCATTGTTCCTTCATAAAAGCCAAAGCATCCACTCAGTTTTTCCATGTGGATCTGCTTATATATCAAAAAGGTGTTAGTGTTAACAAAATACTCCTTAAACACGATTTACTTGTTTTTTGTAATCTGATTTGCCCAATAGTTTCCAATAAATAAGCAAAAAAAATGTATCATTAATTTGACATTTCATGTATACACATGCTTTATCTGTTTATTTTCATATCCTCCTCCCAGTCATGTTCACTTTCCCTGTTCCTCATTTTCTCACAGTCGATGGATTGCGCGAGGAAGAGCTGATCCGCAGCGGGAACAGGGAGCAGAAGAAGAAAATTCCCTCCATTGGCTCTGGCTCTGGAGAAGTGGATGACGTGACGGAGGCTCTAGCGGCCCTTCCCACTGTGCTCTACCGAGAACCAACGACTACAGGTAGAGGACCCGCAGACATTGTCTGCCAGTTTCCCAGGAGTTAACCATATATGTGTTTGTCAATCACAACCGTTTCAGCATTGATAATAATAAGAAATGTTTCGTGAGCACCAAATCGGCATATTAGAATGATTTCTGAAGGATCATGTGACACTGAAGACTGGAGTAATGATGCTGAAAATTCAGCTTTGCCATCACAGGATTAAATGACATCTTAAAATATATTAAATGAGAAGTTATTTTAAATTGTAATAATATTTCACAATATTACTATTTTTACTGTACTTTTGATTAAATGAATGCAGCCTCGGTGAGCATACCTCAAACATTAGAACATAGTGTATATTTCTTAATATTGTGTTCTTGGCCTAATTATGCACCATTATCATAAATAAAACATTTTCAGTATTTTTACATTGAGGACGTCTGTTAATAAGTAATTGACATTAAAAAATGGCATTTTCAGTGTGAAATATCTGTGTATGCCTGGTTTAGCAGTTTTTACTCTAAGCTCCAGATGTGTGAAACGGTGTTACTAAAATGATGAATTTCTTTGACAAACCAAACATGCTTCTGCCCAACCAGGTGTACAAAGCCAAGGAACTCTGTGCCGACCTTTTGTCCCACGGCCTCTCTGTCATTATGCGTTTTTTACTGGCGGGACTACAGATAGTTGAACTGGCACCAGCTCCTTCACTAACCTATTAATAAGAGTCCATTCACCCCCATACACCTGTAATCAATGGTGCCTTAATGGGACAGGACAGGACAAGGAGGGAGATTCTGTCCACCTGTGCGGGGTGTGGGAATACAGACACCATCACTAGCTCTACTATGTATTTTGATATCCCTCAAACAATCCTCAAATATTCTTCTGAAACCACTTTTTTTTTGTGTATGTGTGTAAACTTTACTTTTAAATACATCTAGGATTAAAGTTTAAAATTCTCCAACTGTGATGGTGTCATAGTAATAATTGTATACTGACTTGCATATGGTCTTCTTGCATTTCTTGTATACTTCATTTTGATTAGTCTCGCATCTATTTAACCATTTATAAACACAATTATATGTACAAATGTGTTGATTGTCATGCACATTTTTGAGTCAAATTCACCCACTTTTAAGGTAATTCAAACTCAGATTCACAGTTATTGTGAATTTTGGATCAATCTGAGACAAGATTGCTTTTTTTTTAGCTGCAGTACATTTAACATTTTTATTTAGCTATTTATCTTTCACTCGTAATGTCTTTCTGCTACTGTAGAGCCTCCTGCTGTACCTGAGCTTGAGCCAGAAGTTGACAGAAGCCCTAAAGAAAAGAAAAAAAAGGACAAGAATCGATCCAAGACTGAGGATAAAAATGATCAAGAAGATAATGGAGGGAAGTCAGTGAGAGAAGAGGTTACCAACACCAACAAACCAAGAAAAACCACCCCAACCCAAACTGTCACAGGTAATAGCACTCACATTTCAGATGATTTAAATCAACCAAATGGACAAACAGCTATTAAAAAGATAATGTACAATGTTATTGACCTCATACATATGCAAATATAAATGTCAAATGCACATTGACTCAGAGTCTCCCGTGATACAGGAACATGTTATGGTCAGTGTTTAACAGAGTTAATGAGCTGTGTTGATGCTTCCTGTGTCTGTATAGTGAGGGCTAATAACAGAATTAGGGACAAACCAGAGTTAATGACACTGTAGGTTGTTATCAAGGCCCCTTGTGTGCCCTCAGGACTGAAATTTGTTCCCTCCTTCCTCCCATCTGTAAAAAACACACGCATAGATTGGAATGCACTGTGGAGGAACACACACATACTGTATATGAATTGACAAAAATATAGGAGCAGAGAGGATTGCTTAATGTTTGCAGGTGTGAAAAGACTCATGAATACCCCTCACAGCAAAATATAATTGCAAACATGCACAGGCTAAGAGACATTAAAAGCCATTCTCACACTCAGTTTATGTTGCCTTATTAAAATAGCAGAGTTTGAATTTTGCCCAATGTGTCTTAAGCTGTTTCCACACGAAAGCCGTTTGAATGCAGTGCTGGCGTTCAGGCAGATCTGGTCCTTCTGGTGGACGGATCCTGGAGCATCGGCCGCACAAACTTCAGAAAAGTGCGTGACTTCCTGGAGGGCATGGCTGTCCCCTTTTACATCGGCCCACAGGGCGTGCAGATAGGTGAGATGCAGAACAAGGCTGCATTTATTTGATCGAAAATACAGTAAGAGCAGTCATAATTGTGAAATATTATTACAATTTAAAATAACTGTTTTCTATTTTAATATATTTTAAAATGTAATTTACTCCTGTGATGGCAAAGCTGAATTGCTGGCATCATTACTCCAGTCTTCAGTGTCACATGATCCTTCAGAAATCATTCTAATAAGATGATTTGCTGCTCAAAAAAAAATTCTTACTATTATCAATGTTGAAAAAATGTATTTACTGTCACCTTTGATTAATTTAATACATCATTACTGTTTAAAAGTATTCATCTGTTGTTGTTTCAGCATTATCTCAGTACAGTGGAGATCCACGCACAGAGTGGCATCTTAATAACTTCACCTCTAGAGAACCGCTTTTGGAGGCCATCAGGAACTTCAGATACAAGGGTGGAAACACTTTCACTGGTAACTAGATATTTTACCCTTTATATTCCTTACTAACCTGATATTAATAAATATTATAAAAAGAAAAGTTTAGACTTAAATGCACCCCTGTGGATGCACATTATATAGTAATGTATTATGATGCTGGGTAACCATAAATACCCATGAGCATTTGTCTGTAATTTATCGGTGTAAATACACTAAACGTTTCTCAGTGATACGCTACTCAGTTTGAGGTTCATTATGAGATGTTTCAACTGTAATTCCTCACCACATAACAAGAGTATGTCCATCAACAAACCGATATGTATTTTTCTAATTTATGCTGCACATGTGGGAACTGTATTAACTGTATTAATAACGGTGCATAAGTTTGCCCAGCACCAACGTGAATGTAACAAACGCTTTTTTTACTCAAAGTAGAAAGAAGGAAAGACAATCTGCATTAATACACAGTTTTAGGTTATAGCTGTTTAGCAGAAGTATTTCAGTACTTTCAATACAGAAACTTACACAAGTTGTGATTCTGAGGAGCAAGCTGGTCCAAATAAACTGGGCACTGACCAATCTTTCAAGAGCAAGCGTTTTGCGAATCCTACGTTGAACTGACGTTTGAGGGCAGGTCAAGTTCTTTGCAGGCGGACAACGTACAACATAGGCGGGCATTACGCAAATGTATCTTCTAGTGATGTAAAACCGTAAAGCAGTGGGATTCGAAACCCAAGCGACTCGTAAAGGCGGTTCAGAGTCGATTCTTTCTTTTGGGAGACAATAACTTTATTTATCGTGCACTTTTGACTACAACTTTGCAGAAAGTTTACATTCACAAACAGCTATATTACACACTGCATGAAAGGGAATATTTGAACAACTATAATAGGGGCACTTTAATATCTATTGAACATTTATGTCTTGTATCATATTGTAATTGTCACCATTTATAAGCAATTATTACATGGCTTGGTTGAATTCTAATGTAGAATGCGGTCTGTTAGTTCTTGATAACAGACCGCTGCTAAGTATAACACACCGTTGCCATGATAAACAGAGCGTTGCTATGGACGCAGGATTCTAACCGTAGAGACGGAACGGACTATTTACTTTAGTGGAAGCAATACAATCGTTTTTAAATCAATAAACTCATTTTTTAATCAATATTTTGTCAAATTATTGATTTATTTGGTAGGTAGCCATGTAATAAGCGGTATAATGTAGAGCGAGGCGTTTGTTATAGCGAATACAACCCCGACAGGCTGATCAGGACCCCGACGCGAAGCGTCTACATTATCCCTTACTTATGTTTCCTGTGGTAAAGAGGGTTTCAGCATTCCAAAGAACACCTCTTGCCCATTGTAAAGTCACTGAAATGCACAGCATCTTGTGGCTTATTGTTTTTTGTCTAATAATCTTAGTCCGCTTAGTCCAGATTCTTTTATGAAACCAATAATTGAATTTGTCTGCAAATGTGAACTACTTCCCTGTCAATTTTAACATCATGATGTCTGTACCTAAGGTCAGGCTTTAATCCATGCTCTTGAGAACAATCTAAAGGAGGAGGTAGGGGCACGGCCCAACACCCCACAATTCCTGCTGCTGTTGACTGATGGGAAATCTCAGGATGATGCCATTGCTGCAGCCAATAGGCTGAAGAATGCCGGCGTGGAGATCATTGCTATAGGTTAGAGCCTCTCTTTGCAAATGGCACATGGAGTGTAATGAATTTAAGAGAGGCTATGAAGATGAACACTGTTTGCTAATGAATACACTACCGTTCAAAAGTTGGTGGTTGGTAAGATTGTGATGTTTTTTAAAAAAGTCTCAAGACTGCATTTATTTGATTAATGCAGTAAAAACAGTGATATTGTGATATATTATTACAATTAATCCAGTCTTCAGTGTCACATGATCCTTAAGAAATGATTCTAATATGCTGATTTTCTACTCAAGAATCATTTTTTACTATTATCAATGTTGATACAAAAAAATGTCTTTACTGTCACTTTTGTTTTGATCAATTTAATGCATCTTTGCTGAATAAAAGTATCTTTTTAAAATAAAATACTGTCCCCAAACTTGTGAATGGTAGTGTGTGTGTATGTGTATGTTTATATATATATGCTATTACATATTTAAAATGACCTTTGTTGTAGTTATGTATATATACACATATTTATGTTTTTTTTTTTATTTCTTTTCCACTCATGTCCAGGTGTGAAAAATGCAGATGAGGCAGAGTTGAGGCAGGTGGCGTCTGAACCACTGGAGTTGAATGTATATAACGTGAATGATTTTCCTCTGCTCAGTAAACTGGTGGGAAGACTA
The DNA here is from genome assembly GCF_964197995.2 of Scardinius erythrophthalmus. Taxonomy (NCBI): domain Eukaryota; kingdom Metazoa; phylum Chordata; class Actinopteri; order Cypriniformes; family Leuciscidae; genus Scardinius; species Scardinius erythrophthalmus. Next base: position 23,358,903 of record NC_138235.1, read on the forward strand.
GCACGCATCCTCTGTGGCAAGATTGAAGACCGTATAAAAGCGAAAAGTAGGTCAATCACACACACATTTGTTTTCATTGTATTGATCCTACAAATTTCTTCTATGCCCTTAAATGAAACGTCATGCATCTTTTGTAAAAAGGAATGGAGCGACCCACTGAGGACCCAGTTCTGTCCTATCCCAGCCCGTCTGATCTGCAGTATGTAGGACTTGGCTCGCGAGAGGTGCGTCTGCGTTGGACGGCTCCCAGCAGAGGTGCCCAACAGTACAGAGTCGTGTATCACACAGCTGAAGGACAGAGTCTGAAAGAGGTGAGCCAAGTGTCCAGCACTAACATGTCTGCGTAGGTTAGACTAAGAGTTGGCATCTACCGGCCATTGATCCACACTTGAGGCTGTTTTCCTGTCATTATGTAAAAAGCTATAATTTCTTATTTTATATTGTCTTTGGAGCACTAGGAATTGAGGAAAGGTTGGTTTGTTGGCGCCACCTACAGGACATTGTCTCTGCTGTAGTTATAATTGCATTCAGAAAACTCACTTCATGCATGCATGGTAGTCATGTTGTTGATTGATCGCAGGTGGTGGTGAATGGATCGGACTCCACGGCACTGCTGACAGGACTGTCCTCCCAGACGCAGTACCACCTGTCCATCTTCCCCGTCTATGAGAACAATGTGGGCTCTGCTCTCAGAGGCACATTCACCACGTGTGAGTTTCAGCATTGAAAATGCTCATTGATAACATTTCCTTATATATGCTGTTCCAAGACCACATTGAAAATCTGGGATTCAAAACTTGGAAATAAGGAGGAAATTGAAATAAAAAAATGTTATGATAAAAAATTAATTCTGCACTATATCTAAGTTACTAATCAAATAAGCACATTTGTGACATTGATCATGTGAGTTTTTGAACCTTCAGTCAGATATGCTTTCTTCTACTTTCTTCTTCTTCTGTGATTCATCTCAAATCAGTCTGAAGAACATGTCCATCAGGTTCCTCACAAACTTGTGGAGTTCATGCAGTTCAAGTCGTTCTGAAAATTCATGCTGGTTTTTCTGAAACCTTTCACTCATATTTTAATGCTGCTATTTTGATTTAATGAATGCTCTCCTTTTTTAAAGTACCATTGGCGATACCTGAAGCTCTAGAAGTCACCGCCTCCTCCCCCAGCAGTCTGCGGGTGCGCTGGCAACCAGCCGCAGGAGCCACACAGTACATGGCCTTATACTCAGCCCTTAATGATGGAGAACCTGATGATGCCAAAGAGGTGTGAGTCTGGAATCCTGTGATGTCTCACTATGTGGCTCAGGGTCTCTAATTATGTTACATTGGTTTGATGCCTTTCCTGTGCTCTTGTATTTTGTGCCAGGTGAAGTTTGGACCTGCTCAGACGGACGTGGAGTTGGTAGATCTGATGCCGTCCACAGATTACTCAGTCACACTTTATGCTTTGTATGATGAGGACCCTAGTGACCCAATCACAGCCATCGGAACCACATGTAAATATCGATTCATTATCAGCATTTACATAGAAATGTATCTACCTCTATCTGAGGTCTGTGCGCAACTGATATTTTTCTGCTCACACACACTTTTGTCCGCTTCCCACGATGACATTTTTTTTTTCTTTTCACACAAATATGGTGTGACAGGTCTTTATAAAATGCTAAATTATATAAACATTTACTCACCATCATGTCATTCCAAACCTGAATGACTTTCTTTTCTTTTGTGGAACATAAAAGAAGATATTTTGAGAAATGTCTTAAACCAAACGGTTCTAAGAACTGTAAGGAACGTCTCATTCCATCTGTTCTTTCTCTCATCTGTCTATTTTTTTTTCAGTCCAATTGCCATCTCCTCTCAGTTTGCAATTTCCCATGGTCAGTCATAGCACTCTGAAGGTCACATGGGTCCCTGGAGCTGTCGATGTTCCTGCCCACCGCATCATCTACAGCACCAATCACGGCAGTGATGTCAAGCAGGTAAGCAGATCCCAAAAGTCTTTTGTTAGGTTTTTGATGAGGTTCTGATGTCCCAAACAGTCTTTCTTTCTTGTCGTGGTTTTAGTTACGTTTAATAGTTTGTAGTCAGTAAGATTTTTTATTATTCAGCAGGGATGTATTAAATTGGTCAAAAGTGAGAGTAAACATCATATTGTTACAAAAGATTTTCATTTCAGTTTCCACAAAATCGACAAGAAATATTTCTTGAGCACAAAATCAGCATATTAGAAAGATTTCTAAAGGATCATGTGACACTGAAGACTGGAGTAATGATGTTAAAAATTCCATCACAGGAATAAATTACTTCAAATAGAAAACCATTATTGTAAATTTTAAATTTTAATAACATTACATAATATTACTGATTTTACTGTATTTTTGATCAAATAAATGCAGCCTTGGTGAGCATAAAAGACTTCTTTCAAAAACTTTTTAAAAAATGTACCAAACTCAAACTTTTGAGCTGTAGTGTACAGTATGTACTCATTCTCTCTGTTTCTCAGGTGGAGGTCAAAGGTGTGAACACAGTGTTGCTGCAGAATCTGTCTTCCCTCTCCAGGTATCTGGTATCAGTCCAGTCACTCTATGAAAAGGGCCTGTCCACTCCTGTCACAGCCAATGTCACTACCTGTAAGTTACACACATTTTTGACTAGTTTTGTTTTTTGTCTTCAGTTTGGAAGATTGTTGCTTAAATGCTCTTTGATATTTCAGTGAGGGTCCCGGCTCCCTCAGATCTGAGAGTCACTAACTTCTCCGGCAGTGACATAACAGTGCGTTGGGAAGCCGCGGCGGACGATGTGGTCTCTTATCTCATCAAATGGATCTCCCTCAGTGGAGGAGACCTCAGGCAGGTTCGCTCCAACTCTAGCTTCTAGAGATTCTACTGATTGAAATAGTTTTGATGACTACCTGAATTTAGTAAGAGTAATTTGGTAATAGATGGTCATTCATGGGTATATTCCAGCTGACAGTAGATGGAGAGAGTGAGGGGGCAATCTTGGAAGAGGTTGAGGAAGATAAGGAATATCAGATTTCACTCTCTGCATTATATGCCGATGGGGCTCAGAGTGAGGCTGTGGCCATACGATACAGCACCTGTAAGTATATAAACTCATACGCATATAAAAAAAACTTTGACCACAATACATAAACAACTTTGTTGCATTTTTTTGCGCTGCTTTAGTGTCTGGAGGTGGTCCGAGCAGTTTATCCATCTCAGAGGAGACAGCAGTCAGTATGCTGGTCACCTGGGTTCACCCCAACGCCCATGTGCTTCAGTACCGTGTGTCATACACTCCTATCAATGGGGAAACGAGGGAGAACACAGTGAGTGCTTTTTGAAGAGTGAAACATTTTATTTTGTATTGCCTTTGTGTAGTTGAATTGCCTTCTCTCCATTAAAAATGCTCCATATTGAGGGACCTTATTGCTGTTATAGAGATTTGTGGTGGGCTATTATAGGAACCACTCAGAACAATGTAGTGACCATTTACAAAAGGCACTTAAAGGAGTATGTGACAAAAAATGTTTTGGCCTAAAAACCGCGTGACATTGCTTAGAGCACCTTTAAAACCACTTACGTTGCCTGAGCAACCGCATAATAATAATAATAATAATAATAATAATACATTTTATTTGTAAGCACTTTTCTGAGTACTCAAAGACACTTTACATAGAATAGAATCATAAAAGCAAATATTTTCTTCAGACAATGTAAAGATCTAGTTCTCAACAACTAAGTGAAAAAATGAAATACAAATAAAAAATATAATTGGATTGTTTTTGACACCATATATTATGAAATCTTACAACTCATCCTGATTAATTATAAAAAAAAGTCAAATGATATAGTGTTCAAAGGTTTGGGGTCTGTAAGAATAAAAAAAAAAAGAAAGAAAGAAATGAATATGTTTATTTAGCATGTATGCATGAATATGATCAAAAGGGACAGTAAAGACATTTATAATGTTACAAAAGATTTGTATCCTATATATTACTTTCCATTCATCAAACAAATAATGAAAAAATGTATCACGGTTTCTAGAAAAATATTAAGCAGCACAAATGTTTTCAACATTGATAATAATATGAAATGTTTCTTGAGCGTCAAATCAGCATATTGAAATGATTTCTGAAAGATCATGTGACACTGAAGACCGTGGGCACTATTTTAACGATCTAAGCGCATGGTCTAAAGCGCACGGCGCAAGTGCAGTTAGGGCTTGTCCGAATCCACTTTTGCTAGTTTAACAACGGGAAAAATGGTCTGCGTGCCCAGCGCATGTTCTAAAATGGTTGTCTTTATTCTCTTAATGAGTAATTGGTGTGTTTGGGCGTAACGTGCAATAAACCAATCAGAGTCTCATCTCCCATTCCCTTTAAAAGCCAGTTGCACTCATTCTATTTATTATTTAGTTGCGCTCATGCCATGGCGGATTCGCTATTTACATGGCGAATTTACAAGCGTAAAGACTGAACGCTTCTCCAGAGAGCAAACGGATCTGCTCATGTGCGAAGGTTAAAAGTTTTAAAGGTTAAAGCGCACAAGCAGACCATCTACGGGACAAGCCGGATTCCACCATATCTTTATGTTCACAATATTAATCTTTTACATTGTAATCCTTTTATTTTTAATATTTGCCAATTGGCATGTTTGTGTGCTGCTGCGTGTCCCTGTGTGTTTAATAAGCAGAGTGTACGCGCATTTTGGACCCGCCTATAGGCGCATATTACTAACGCACTCTTTAAATAACAAAATAAATATTGAGCCATTGACTTTAGAGCAGGTTTCAGTTGGTCAATGGCGCAGTCTATTTCTGTTGCCTCAAAATAGCAACGCGCCAACAATTCGCCTGAACACATCTCGTTTTCAGACCAGCACGCCCATGGGCGCACAAATGCATTTGCTATTTAAACAACGTGGCGCAGGACGTGAAAATAATAACTGCGTCAGGCTGAAACTAGCAAAACAATTACGTCGCGCATGGTGCTGCATCCGCCGGGTGTATGATAGGGCCCACAATGCAGTAATGATGTTGAAAATTCAGCTTTGCCATCACAGGAATAAATTAATTTTTAAATTGTATTCAAATAGAAAACAGTTATTTTAAATAGTAATAATATTTCACATAATAACTGTTTTTACTGTATTTTTAATCAAATAAATGGAGCCTGGGAGAGAATAAATGACCTCTTTCAAAAACATCTTACCAATATGTTTACTCTACTATAGTATTACCTTAAAGTATTACTCTATTATACTTTGTGTATATCATATATTAGGATATTATTATTAAGATATTAGATATTTTTTTATATTTTAAATCTATTTAATTTGTATAACTTAATATTTTATCATTTTAATTTTATAATTATAATTTTACAACTTTTGCAGCTCTAAAATACTAAAAATAAAAAAAACTAGAAAAGCATTGATAAGACTAAACTGAACCAAAAAATCATGAAAAAATGAAAAGGAAAAATAGAAACAAATAATGAATAAGTATAATCAACCAAAGAATAAATAGATTTAAAAAATAGAGGTAAAAACTAAATTCAAAATAACATTAACAACCCTGGAACTTCTCACTATTTCTTCATTTGTTTGTTGTGTTATAAATATGGTGCGGTGTAATGTTGTCATGTTGGTTATTTTTAACAGGTGTCATTGCCAGGCAGCTCTAGACGCGTCCAGCTGCAGAATCTGCAGCCTGACACTCGTTACAGTGTGCTGGTGACTGCTGAGTACCGCAGCAGAGAGGGCGGCAGTGCCTCAGCCCAGGGGAAAACCAGTGAGACACACACACACACACACATCAAATGCAGTATCTTTAATGTGTACTGACCAAGTATGTACTTTGCACTTCACACTGCACTGCCAGACAGTGTCTTGTTCTTAATCATGTGTTTCTCCGCACAACCAGCCAGCCTGCGGGTGAGCAGCGTGAGCGTGGTGCGGTCTGACCACTCCAGTATATGTGTGTCCTGGAGGCCCGTACCAGCAGTCAGTGGTTATCGCGTAGTCATCCAGGCCCTCAGAGGTACCAGCTCTGAAATGAACCATCATAATGCATCATGAACTTTTTTTGTGTGTGTGGAAAACTAGGCAGTTTGTTTTGTGTCATTTATTTCTCACTCTGTACGTTTGTGCTCAGATAAACAGACTAAGGAGGAGATCGTAGATGCTACCAGCAGCAGTCACTGTTTCTCTGAGCTGCAGTCTGAGACGGTGTACCGCATCAGTGTGCACTCCCGTCTGGGAAGAGTAGAGGGTGCTGCTGTTACCATCCTTCACCCCACAGGTCAGAATCCTGTGTGACACATATTTTAGCCCAAAAAAACAACTGATGTTATTTTTTGCTCAAAGGTAATAGCATGTAATTCTCTCATAAAGCAACTGCTCCGGTGAGAATTCAGGTTCCTCCTCGTCTGCATCCCATACAAAGAGAAGGTAAGAGTTTAGGGCAATTTATACTAAACACAAATATTTTCATGAATATTCAGTGCAAAGAAGATTTTTAATAGAAACAATGCATACGTTTTTGATCTATTCATATTAAACCAATTAATTTGACATCAGAACAACATTTTTCTTTGGTGATTGGATCATTTTTTATTAATCAAGCTATGGAAACTTACTGAATGCAAATGTACCGCAAGCAGTTCGCTTTGCTTTTCCGCTTCACTTTTGGTGTGAACAGGCCTATACGCTGCTTTTGGTAAAAACACAGCTTTCTTTAAACATAACATGCTGTCTTTCTTTCTTTCTCAGTGTGTCCTGAGATGACAGTCAGAAATCATGTGATTAAAGGTATATTCATATTTTTGCATACTTGCATTGAATTTTTGGTGTACATATGATCAATTCATGCATTTCCTGAGAATCAAATTCATGACCTTAACTTTTTAATCTCAACAACCAAGAAAGAAGCCTACTGCCTTTCTCAGAGAGCAATATTATGCTAATGCAGGGCTCAACAGTAAGATTTTGTCTGTTTGCCCAGTCAGGCCAATATTTTAGGTGCAATATTTTTTTTTATTTCTCATTTTAATATAACTCATTTCATTTAATAGAATATAATTAATATAATTAATATAATATTTTGTTTAAAAAAAAAAGTTGTTTTTGCATTTAATATTTATCTTAAAATAAAGTATTTTTAACATTACTTAATATAAATTTGATCAAATATAAAATTTTCTTTACAAATCAAATTAGCTGGAAATTATAGTTCTTTTCATTGTTTTAACAGGAAACTCCATCCTTATATTCATAAACTCTCTCATATAAACCTCGAGTTAACAGGCTATCCTTTTTGTTTAGCCCTGAACTGTGTTAGAAAACATGATTTTGTGTGTGTGTGTGTGTACATGTGTTTTCTAGGTTTCAACATGATGGAAGCATTCGGTCTTACTCCGAGAGCTCACTCTACTATTGAGGGTGTGGCAGCTGAACCTTTCATCTTCAGCACCTTGCCCAGTTACACCCTCTATAGAGACGTACAGCTGACCCAGAGCACAGGGTAAGAACCACAAGCACACATATCATTAAACAGTCCAGATACACCCTGCAGTCACTGCTCACACCCTGCGTGTCTATCGCAGCTTTATCCACCCGGCTGGATTTTCTCCAGAACACACCATCAGCATAGCCTTTAGGCTCTTGCAGGATTCACCCCGGGAACCCTTCGCCCTCTGGCAGCTCACGGACAATGACTTCCAGCCCAAGATGGGGGTGGTGCTGGACCGTAAGCGCCTAGACATTTTGAAGATAAATTCAAGAATGGTTTGAATTCAAAAGCCAGACTATTGAATTTTTAAATCCCTAGTCAAATTCATGATATCCTTCTTCTCTGTTCTGTTATTTAGCTGAGAAGAAGCTTCTGCTGTATTTCAGTCTGGACTACAGAGGAGAGATACAGGAACTGACCTTTGACCAGCCACAAGTCCACTCGGTTTTCTACGGCAGTTTTCATAAGGTTTGTGCGAAAGTTACTGGTTTCTGACAAGCTTTACAGAATGTCCCACTGGTTTCTAACCATAACTGGTTATTATTTGTACGTGTGCAGTGTGGCATTTCAAAGCATTGTTATCTGCCATTTGTTTTAAAATTGAAGGTGCAGTAAGCAATTTTTTTTAGATATTTGAAATCACCAAAACAAACACGCCCTTACCCAAAAGTATCACACCCCATCTTCATAACTCTGTCCCCAAATTAAGAAACGCACTATAGGCTTGTTCGACTTGAACCGGCGCTGCATAGACTGATTGGTGGAGGACATCAAAGTACCGCAAGAGCGATTAGAGAGCAGACGGCTCCGTACGCCGGTTCAAGTCGTGTAACCCATTTTGAGTGGACACGGCCCTTACTGCTGATTGGCTGAATTGTGTTTTGGTGCTCTGTCCTATCCACTTTCAACAGCTTTTCTCAGAAATCACTTACTGCACCTTTAAACAATAACTTGAAATCAGAATGGAGGCTAATGCTTGTGAACAGCAACAAAAAAGAGAAAAGCTTCATTTGAAAGTTTAGGGGTAACAATTCAGCTTATATCCTTACAGATTATAAGCGTCCCACCTTTTACTGTTTTTTTGTTTGTCGAGAATTTCAATAAAATTGTGTTTAAAAACTGTCTAAACACACTAGTCCTCCTTAGAAAAGAGCAAATGCTTGTCTGAGAAATGTTAGATAGCAACAGTTGCTAAGGTAGTATTGGTCAGATATGGTTTAAGGCGGGACTTGGAGAAGAGTCTTTTAGTAAGGGAAGAAAAGAGATGCAAAACTAAAGCTGCCTCTGATTCTTTTTCTCTCTTTATCTGATTTGATGGGCAGATCCATTTGTCAGTCAGTCAGGTGAGCGTATCACTGTCTGTCGACTGCCAGCGGGTTGGTGAGAGGCCCGCGCGTCCCTTGGGAACTTTGCCTACTGATGGCTTTGAGATGCTGGGCAAACTAGTGAGGACACGTGGACCTCACAGCGGATCTGCAGCTGTGAGTCTCACTTCATGACCACAAACATATTGTTCACTTCAAAATATACAAACAGTACATGTAGTATCACTACCGTCCAAAAGTTTGGGGTCGGTAAGATTTTTAAAAATGTTTTTGAAAGAACTCACCAAGGCTGCATTTATTTGATCAAAAATAAAGACAGTAATGTGAAATATTATTACAATTTAAAATAAACGTTTTCTATTTCAAAATATTTTAAAATGTAATTTATTCCTGTGATGGCAAAGCTGAATTTTCAGCATCATCACTCCAGTCTCCAGTGTCACATGATCCTTCAATTGTGCTGCTTAATATATTTTGGAAACCGCTATTCACGTTTTCATTATTTCTTTGATGAATCAAAAGTTCAAAAGACAGCGTTTATTTGAAACATAATTTTAATTTAATAAAAAAAATTGTAACATTAAAAATGTCTTTACTGTCACTTTTGATCAATTTAATGCATCCTTGTTGAATAAAAATATAAATTTCTTTAAAAAAACATCTTGCTGATCCCAAATATAACACACACACATATTAAGGCATTGTGTATTGTATTTTTCTCTAGTTTCAGCTGCAGTCCTTTGAGATCGTGTGCAACACTACTTGGGCATCAGAAGACAGCTGCTGTGATCTGCCCTCACAGGTACACAATCATTCTAGGTTGAGTTAACATCTCAATATGGATGGCACTGACTTAGTGTAGTGCAGGATGCCTTAAAGTTGCTTCACTCTCTGTTCTCTAGAGAGACGAGGAGAGCTGTCCAGCCCCTGCTTATGCTTGCACCTGCACCACCGACATCCCTGGAGCACCTGGAGACATCGGGCCACCTGTGAGACTACAAAGCTGCATTTTCAAACCGACGCTGACATTAGATAGCTTGTGTAATCATTTTAATAGTTGGTTGGAATAATTAGTTTTATGATAATTAATAGTGTTATGATTTGCCTGTTTTCAGGGGAGACCTGGCCTTCGTGGGGAGAAGGGAGAAAAGGGAGAGTTGGGCCAAAAGGTAGGGCAACTCGCATGCAGACTTGGTGGGGTTTGAACCTACAACCCACACCACCACATTTTTCTTCAAAAATTCAAAATGTTTGGGGTGGGTAAGATGTTTGAAAGAAGTCACTCATGATCAACAAGGCTGCGTTTATTTGATCTAAACAGTAAAATCTGTAATATTGTGAAATTTTATTAAAATTGAAAATTCCAGTGATTTTTCAGCATCATTACTCCAGTCTTCAGTGTCACATGATCCTTCAGAAATCATTCTAATATGCTGATTTTGTGTAATTTTCAATGTTGAAAACAGTTGTGCTGCTTAATATTTTTGTGGACACTTAGATGATTAGTAAATTCAAAAGAACATTTATTTGAACCAGAAATATTTTGTAATATAAACATAAATGTCTTTCCTGTCAGTTTTAATCAATTTAATGCATATTTGCATATGACCCTTTTCTGCATCTCTTCAGGGTGAGGTGGGCCCACCTGGTAAACCGGGCCCTGAAGGCGGCTTTGGTACTCTTGGATCTGCTGGTCCACGAGGAATAACCGTAATGGGCAAAGTGGTATGTCTACACTTGTTCTACAGAGAAGAGCTAATGCATATGAGCATTTGGAACTGATTAAAACTCTCTCTTTGTCTATATAAGGGTCCACCAGGAGCAAGAGGGGAAAAAGGAGAAATCGGAAGACCTGGGAGTCAGGTGAGCTTTTAGGCCATGTTTGTAGCGGATCATGTTAGAGGTGTTTTCATGCTGATTTCTGGTATATCTCACTCTTTCTTCACTTTGTGTTCGCAGGGTTTACCAGGGCCTCCTGGTCCGAAAGGTGAAGAGGGCATCCCTGGTCCTAAGGCAAGTCTCTGTGTGGCTCAAGGCTGTTATTTTCCTATGTGCATTTGAAATGTTTAGTCTGTCATTCATCTTTCTGTCTATAAATTTCCCACAGGGGACCAGAGGAGTGGAGGGTAATATCGGCAGCCCAGGAATCACAGGACCAAGAGTAAGACAGCCTTACCTATATGCATTCATTGAGGATCTAATGCATGCTTTTATTGCACTCAATTTAACATCCATGTTTACATTTTTGTAGGGTTTCCAGGGTTTGCCTGGTCATCCAGGGCCAGTGGGAGAGAGAGGGCCTCTAGGTCCTGTAGGGCCCACCGTGAGGAAAACTCAATTACTCTTTATGTCCTTGATCCACATAATCCAGCCAAGATAGAACTCCAGAAAAGATTTTTTATGTAATTGGAAAAAAAAGGATAAAAATGGTTCATGTTTAATACCACATTATTTTTTCTCTTTCACAGGGTCTTTCTGGAAGTAAGGGTGAGAGAGGAGAGAAGGTAGGTTACAAAATGACATGTTTGCTATTTGCAAACGTTAAAACAGATGATTACATTTTATTAATTCTTCTGTTTATTAGGGCGAGCCACAGTCTCTTACCATGATCTACCAGCTTGTTACACAGGCCTGTGAAAAGCTTGTGCACAGTATGTAGTACACTGACTACATCTGCTTTAATTCAATCACAGTAAATGCTGAATTTAAAAAGCAGCTTTGATGGAAATCTTGGCCTGAGTAACTGCATTTTAATTATGAATTAATAATAAATTGTGTTCTAGATGAAGTGCTAAAGTTGGATGCTTTTCTGAATGAGATGAATCGGAAGCCAGTGCCCATCCAGGAACCAGTAGCGCCACCAGGAGAGCCTGGTATACCAGGGGGAAGAGGGTCACCTGGACCCCGAGGCCCTCAGGGTCGACAAGGAAGCAGAGGGGAGTCTGGGAAACTTGGGTACCCTGGTGAGCAGGGTAAGCCTTGACACTTTCTTTTCTCAGGCAAACTCTACATCTGATGGTAGTCGCATTTTGAATTTAAATAATGTACTTAATTCTGTGATTAACTTCTAGGACGTAGAGGTATGCCGGGTGAGAAGGGGTCTCCAGGACCAAATGTGGTGGGACCACAGGGAATAAAGGGTTTTGCAGGTATTGAAATATATTTGTGTATCGCACAGCTGTGTTGGTAAAATTGTTTAATGGGGTAGTCATCATTTTTATCATCATATTTAGGTTTCCTGTACCAAAAATGTCAAAAACACTGCAACAAATTGTTTTTATTAATCAGTGTTTTTGTCGTTTTAAGATATTAAGACTTAAACTATCATTCGGTCTGTTAGATTTCCATATTAATATGTGGAAACCGGGATAAATGTTTTTCAGGATTCTGTGGTGAATCTTATTGACCCCCTACTTTTGAATTTCAGATGCTTTTCTGAAAATAGGTCTTGTTTTTTTACATACTTTTGCTTCTGCACAAACCCCAAATAATGTGTTTGTAATGGTTTAAGTGTTAATTGCACCACTATATGTTTCTGCTTCACCAGGACCTCCAGGTGAAACTAAAACAGGGGAACCAGGTCCCAAAGGAGAGGATGGTAAAGCAGGACTTCCAGGTATTCCAGGAGCTTCAGGTCAGCGAGGTGAAATCGGACCCCCTGGTATATGTGACAACAGTGGATGTTATCAAAGACCCCCGGCTGCAGGTGAAGAAATGCAATCACGACCACCGTGAAAAACAGTGTAGGCTTATGTTCGACCATTTGAGTCTGACCAATTGTCTGTTTTAATCATTTTTTTCAGAGGATCCATACATCGGATATCAGCCTTGAGTTGAGAAGTTGTTTTTTTTACTTCAGCACTGCAGAATCCTCCTTGTAGAAAGACACTTTGCTCGACATAGCAGATAAAGTGATTCTGCCAGACGTTGACTTTGAATGAGCCTTTTGATGGACACTTTTAACTTTATTTTCTCAAAGTGGTAGCTGATCTCAGCTCAAAACACCCATTCTGAGACCACCAAAGCACTGATCATCCTTGACCCTGTCTGTGTTACCCAGTATTCAACCTGATCTGCTGCTACTACACAACAGCAGATTTCATGTGCAGAACTATTTATTCAGCACAGAGGAACTCACAACACACTCAGACTCTATTTTACAGAGACAGACATTTTGGTATCTAGACGAGGAACTAGAGTGTTACTGAACAATATCCGCACTAAGAATGTTTCAACTATTTTACTTTATGTATTTTATTGTATTTAATGCACTATATGTGTTTTAAATGTATATTGTTGAAGGCATGTTACTTTCAATATTTTCCGGTTTCTTGATCTCTTTCTGTTTTTAAAAAAATATGAAATAAGAAATATTTTGCAAGAGCAATCTGTTAATATGAAATACACTGTGATATTATTTTAATTGTCTTTTACATATGCAGAAATGCTGTTCATACATAGTATTTTATAGGATTATATTAAGTGAAATGGTCTTTTGTTTTTAATACATGTTTATGTAAACCTGAATGAAATGAAACTGTTAAAGATCAAAAAGTTGACTCACCTCAGATCTGTCATGCTTTCAATGAAAGTTAATGTTCGCATTCACCTTGGTTTCAGACAAAATAACTAGTTATCACTGCTGTTTACAAAATACAATTTCCACAAGAATAATTTTAGTATGCAAGCAGTAGTGAAAACATGTAAGGTCATTTTCATGAAACTTTTATTGGCAAGCATTTTCTTTTCTTTTTTTGATGTAATATATTTTCAAATGACATGCTTATCAGATCAAATCAACATAGCACAAAATCAGTATTACAGGAGGAAAGCCAAATGACAGATGTCAATGCAATTATTTGTCGTTACAATTGCCAGAAGGTGTACAAACTGCAAATAAATATTTTTTCCATTATTTTTTAACTGTGTGTGCCCAGTAAAGGGTTAATTACTATCAAATGTTGTGTATTTAATTAGTATTTGTAACATTTTGCTTACAACTTCGTACAGTATTGATTTCTTAAAAACTCTCAAGACGGTAACTTATCCATTCCCAGTGTAAAGTGTACCCAACATCCAACTTTACAGCAAATTAAAGCTTTAAACCTTTATGCCTAAATGAATTGTATTGTGAATTGTATTACACGAAATAGTGTACAACTGTACAAGATCATTGTTCGATGCTTTTCACTCACGCTATTTGCGTTGTTTGCTCCGGAACCAAAGAATGGAGGTAGGGGTTTCCACGGACAGCGTATCTGGTGTAAACATCCGGTGTTTATTTTGTCGGAGACGCCAACATGGCGAACCGGAGAGGCAATGCGAAGACCGGGGAGCAGTCTGACAAATATTCTGTTTTGCTGCCAACCTACAACGAGCGAGAAAACCTCCCATTGATTGTGTGGTTGCTGGTGAAGTACTTCGGCGAGAGGTAACATAAACTGTATTGTTGTAATGAGCAAGAACCGGAAAACAACCACTTGTCAGATTGTAGAAGTCCTACTGATGAGCTGTCACTGACATGACACACTAACATTATCACCTGATCAGAGAATCCCCGAGAAGCAAAGATATTCCTTTTGTTTTAAAAAGAGCTTTTGTATTCAAATGAACATGTTTTAATGCAGTGGCTTCAACTACGAGATTATAGTCATTGATGATGGTAGTCCAGACGGAACACTGCAGATCGCCGAGCAGCTGCAGAAGATATACGGCGCTGACAAGATTGTGAGTTGTGCATAATAATAATAATACACTCAACATGATTGACAGCTCGTCGAATGTTGAAAGAAATCATGAAAATATGGCATATCTCTTCGTTTTAGCTGCTGAGGCCGCGAGCACAAAAACTGGGATTAGGTAAATTGGCTCATATGTCTTAGTACTTATTTTAGAGCTACATAGCCTGACTTAAGTTCATGTCATTTCAGGAACGGCTTACATCCACGGCATTAAACATGCGTCAGGAAACTTCGTTATCATCATGGATGCAGATCTCTCACATCATGTAAGCATTCCTCGATACAGTTTTGTAAATCCTGGTATTCAGGATCCCTACCGCCATAATAAAGCTGGAAATATTTGCAACCATTTGTGGTTGGAAATGGGTCTGGAAATGACATGGAATATTATGTCATGAAAAGTTCCATATTGCCTTAAATATTTTTCTAGTTATACTCTTAATTGGTGAAATATCTTGGATATAGTACATGCTTACAAGCCTGAGCAATAGTGAGTAATATTTAATTTGTATAATACATATAATTATGACATAAAAATATGTATTTATGGGATACTAAGTCATCATTATGAGATAAAAAGTCATTGTGAAGACAAATATAAAGTTGTAATTATGATAAAATACTTTTTAATTGCATAACAAAATGATTTTATTTTTGTCAATTATGATTTATCAAATCTTTTTTCTTCTTATGTAGCAGAAATGGGCTTCCTTAGAATCAAAGTGGTTCTCAATATTAGTCTGAATGGCTCCTTATCAGATCTGTTTGAATATGAATGAATTTTTAGGACCACTGAAAATGTCTTGAAAATTGATTTGTCAAAAAGTTTTGGATTGCTTCAAGCATGTTTACTCATATTTTCATAAATTTAAATAAATCATTTGTTTCTGCTTCATTGAGTGAAAGCTTCATGTACACTGAGTGTTTTTTTCTTCTTTCTCACAGCCAAAGTTTATCCCACAGTTCATTGAGTAAGTATTACCTCATGGTTCTGCTGTTAATTCCTTTTTATCTGTGCATTGTAGTTTTGCTATAATAGCATTATCACATGCACTTGTATAGCAGCCACTTACATGGATTTGTTCTTCGATCAGAAAACAGAAAGAGGGTGGATTTGACCTGGTGTCTGGCACAAGGTACAGAGGAGACGGTGGTGTGTATGGATGGGATCTGCGCCGGAAACTCATCAGGTATTTGGCTTGAAATTTCAGCTGACTGAGGAAGTCAATTTTGTAATAATTGCCAAATATACTAGAAATTTCTCATCATTTTGAAACCCTATATATATTGTTTATTACTGCCACTTATACACATATTCTGCCACACATCTATGTTCATGTGTAATGGATTTTATGGCACTAGATTGCTTAGTTTTGTTGTGGCGATTGTTTTATTTTTAGTCGTGGGGCAAACTTTATCTCACAAGTGCTGCTCAGACCAGGAGCATCTGATCTCACAGGGAGTTTTAGGTAAGTGCATGTTAATAAAAAATTTTTAAACATCATGTTTTTTATATGACATGATTGTATTACTGCCTCCTATCATGTGTTTCAGGCTTTATAAGAAAGAGGTTCTTGAAAAACTAGTAGAGCAGTGTGTGTCAAAAGGCTATGTGTTCCAGATGGAGATGATTGTCCGTGCGAGACAACTGGGCTATACAGTTGGGGAGGTCAGCACACATCTCTCATCCTGCATTTCCTATAATGTTGTTGTTATAAAAAAAAAACTGGTTTCACAGACAAGACTTAAGCTTAGTCCCAGACTAAAATGCATGTTTGAGCTTTTATA
Source organism: Scardinius erythrophthalmus (assembly GCF_964197995.2). Classification (NCBI taxonomy): domain Eukaryota; kingdom Metazoa; phylum Chordata; class Actinopteri; order Cypriniformes; family Leuciscidae; genus Scardinius; species Scardinius erythrophthalmus. The sequence continues at coordinate 23,375,280 of NC_138235.1, forward strand.
ACTGAAAGCAACTTGTACTGAAATATCTTAAAATATATCAGTGCCATTTTTTTGTCTCAAGAAGCACACCAGCAATGTTTTTTTTTCTAAGGCACGTTTAAAAAGCTACTTAAATGCCCTAAATAAACTCAGGCTTAATCCTGGCTTAATCTAAGCCCTGTCTGTGAAACCGGGCCTAAATGTTTTGAGATAAAGCATTTACATAATAATAATACTGTTGTTATTACTGTGAACTATTACTTTTCATCTAATTTAAAGTATCAGAGTGCTTTGTTTTATGGGTCTCTGAAAGTGGTCTTGTCTGTCTATTACACAGGTTCCTATTTCATTTGTGGATCGTGTTTATGGGGAGTCCAAATTAGGTGGAAATGAAATCGTCTCCTTCCTGAAAGGACTGCTCACTCTTTTTGCCACTACATGACCTTTGACATCATTTGGTTGTGTTTAGTGTTGTGATGTATGATCAGCACTGATCACTGTTGTGAATCTAGAATTCATGCTTTCCTAATAATTAGCTCGTTTTGATGAGTTATATGTCGCATATCAGGCTACAGTAGCTTTTGGATTGCTTGGATTTGCCACCTTCCATTTTTCATTTAGTTTGGTTAATCATTTGACTATATTTTGAAATGTAAATTAAAATGTTCAAAAAAAACTCAATTTTAATAAAAAGGACCAAATTGAGGTAGCTGGCTTTTTTCTGGAGTCGGGCGTGCTAAGGCTTATTTTATATACACTGCATTTTCTAGGCTCTTTAAAAAAGTTTCTTATTGGCATTCTTCCACAAATAACTTTTTTACATCCATGGAAACTTTCCATTGCACAAGAGTTTCTTGATAGTAGAAAAGGATTCTTTAGATTATTAAAACAAGGCTCCAGGCATGTGCTTGCGTCCTTTTTTACTGCCACTGCGACCACGTTGCCCAACTAATAAAAGAGCTGCCGTTTCTGTTTCTGCATACGAGAAACATCAAACGGGAAACAAATGAAAGCGGAACAAAACTGTGCTACTCGTTGGAGCTGCACAGTGCGGACCGTTTATCGGCTCGGAGCTGTAATAGGAAACGCAGCATGAGCTCAGAACAGGCACATGACTAGTGGCTGGTCTGTGTGTGCAATTCCACAAACCTGGAAAACCTTCTTATATAAGTAGTAGGCTTTTTTTTAGAAAGTAAAAATGTAAAGATAAAAAAGTGGTAGGGAAAATCAATAAATTAATCATTTGCTGCCACTGTGAGAATAACATTTAATCAATAAAAAAGTAACTGTAGTCTGATTATAAGTATTTTAAAATCTAATACCAGTAACTGATTACATGCTCTGACCATAACTGTAACCATGGTATTGTGGCAAATATAGGACCCTATTTTAACGATCTAAGCATATGGTCTAAAGCGCACGACGCAAGTGCACAGACTGTAGAGCGTGTCCGAATCCACTTTTGCTAGTTTAACGACGGGGATAATGGTCGGCGCATGGTTTAAAAGGGTTGTCTCTATTCTCTTAATGGGTAATGGGTGTGTTTTGGGCGTAACGTGCAATAAGCCAATCAGAGTCTCATCTCCCATTCCCTTTAAAAGCCAGTTGCGCTCATGCCATGATGGATTCGCTATTTACATGACGAATTTACAAGCGGAAAGACTGAACGCTTCTCCAGAGAGCAAACGGATCTGCTCATGCGCAAAGGTTAAAAGTTTTAAAGGTTAAAGCGCGCAAGCAGATCATCTACGGGACAAGCCGGATTCCACCATTTCTTTATGTTCACAATATTAATCTTTTACATTGTAATGCTTTTATTTTTAATATTTGGCAGGTTTGTGTGCTGCTGCGCGTCCCTGTGTGTTTAGTAAGAAGAGTGTACGCGTGTTGTGGACTCGCCTATTACTAATGCGCTCTTTAAATAACAAAAAAAAAATTGAGCCATTGACTTTAGAGCAGGTTTCAGTTGGTCAATGGCGCAGTCTATTTCAGTTGCCTCAAAATAGCAACGCGCCAACAATGCGCCTGAACACACCTCGTTTTCAGACCAGCACACCCATGGGTGTACAAATGCATTTGCTATTTAAACAACGTAGCGCAGGATGTGAAAATGATAACTGCGTCAGGCTGAAACTAGAAAAAAACACTTTGTTGCGTCTGGCGTTGCGTTGGGCCGGTTGAATGATAGGACCCATAGTGTTTTTACATTATTCATTTCAGGGTTCGTGCAACCTTTTGAGTGTGAAATTCAAGCACTTTTCAAGAACTTTCAAGTGCTTCACACAACTTTTTCAAGAACTTTCAAGTGCTTCACACAACTTTTTCCAGCACTTCAAAGCTTTAAATGTGAATAATTATGTTGCAGGTTGATTAAAAGTGTGCCTCTAAATTTTCAGTAAGGGGCTACAGTGCTCTTAGTAAAAAGCCCTGTAAATTGTTCTTCACAGAAAAAATGGTTCTTTTAAGAACTATTCACTAAAGGTTATTTGGTGAACCCAAAATACTGCTTCTATTGCATTGCTCTGAAAATAGCCTTTTGGAACATTTATATGTTTAGTGATTTTTTTTTAACAGCCTGGGAAAACCCTTCAGAATGAATGTTGTACTTTTATGAGTGGCTATAAAGATGCATTTCATGAAATAAACATTTAATGTTGCAAAATTATTTTGCTTATGCAATGTTTATGGACATAATCATCTGGATGTATAATATTTGTACAATACTTTTAACTAAGGCTTTCTAATCAAACTGGAAAATAAGGCTGTATTATGCACTGAATTTCACACGAGTCAATGTCAGTGTCAAAACCATAGGCTACATCCTATGATGAGACACTGCCATCAATCTAGTGTAGTGTCTACACTATATGACCTATCCAAAAATAAAGATTTTCTCCCATCTGGGTTTAGAGTGTTCAGTCCCAAATGACACCCCAAACTTGTGTAATGTAAGGAATTGCTCTGGATGAGCTTTCTGCTGCCACCACCACGGGGGTATAACTCTTGAGCTCAAGGCCCAGAGAGGGTGGGGGAATCACCATGGCTCACAGTCTGCAACCCCAGCACTTGACATGCAGAAGTAGTCCCGGTGAGTTGCGCATGAGCGCGGTACAGCGCCACCACCCGAACTCATGATGCTCCGACGCTGGCTGAGTACTGAGGCACTGTATACATCCGACTCTCTGCGGGGGTAGATACCAGATGCAGAATTGACGCATACACCTCTACCCAATCAAGTTTCAGCCGATGGCGCCCCCTATGGTTTCATTCCATGTAACTGCACCCTGGGGCTGTTTACACCAATTTCAGGAGCATTTAATAAAAGGCTATATGCAAGCACAGACACACTTGTGCATTTCAGGTAAGCTAAGGTAGAGGGTTAATATTGGATTGGTGGTCGTTTGACACCTCTCACCTCATGATCCCACACCAAACGCCTCTCCGTCGGCACAATGCTTTTTTTATGCTAATCAAACACACATGTCACTTCCGCCCTTTTTCACACGCCATTTTGGATAGTATAGGTACTGGACCGGGTCGTATTGTTTAAGTGGATTGGGATTACGTTAATTGCTGTCAATTATACCGTTCTCGCGCGTCTTGTGTACTGTGCATCATCGCAAACGCAGCACGCGCTCGGCGGTTCACGTTCCTTCTTCTTCCAGGACCACCGTAGATAAGCACAGGCAGTGCTAGATGAGTTGCAGCAGCTCATTCCCGGCAAACAGACAGCTCTGGGTCGGCCCGTGACAGGAGTCGAGCTCCCTCTTTCGGCGTGGTGTGTCCGCCCGTGAAGCGGAGGACGAGGCGCTCAACTCGGTAGGCGGGAAAGTGACATTACGGGCTGCAGCTTGCGGGAGCACGGGCCAGGTAAACTCTCTCATCGTTGTGTGTTTTGGGAAAAGGAAACTGAATCCGAATCAACTAAGAGACCTGCTAATTCGCTTCTAAGACCCGGAGGAAAGCTGGAGGGAGTAAACCCGACCCTCAGGTGGAAAATGTAGCTAATTGATTGTGCCATAACTTACAGTTGAGCAGTTCTCTCAGGTCATGAATTAAAAATAAAGTTTTTATATGTTCTTACCGTTGGAACTGTACCTGAGGGTCTGGTAGCCGAATGGGGGTTATATCATTTACACAGACCCTAAATCAGACAAACTCACTCCAGTTTCACTATTAAAAATCCGTTTGCTATGACAGTTAGGCTAACTCATCACGAATAGCTCGCGCTGCACCGAATCAATTCTTAAAGGGACCTTCACCAAAAAAATAAAACCAATTATGTCATCGTTTATTCGACCCCATGTTGTTCTAAATCCATTTCTTTGATATACTAAATGAAATATTAGATGTTATATTAGTCAGAACGACAGTCAGCGTTCAGGTTTATTGCATGGGAAAAGATGCACTGAATGGTGACTGAGGCTGTCATTCTGCCTGACAGCTCCCTTTGTGTTTCACAGAAGAAAAGAAAGTCGTGTTTTTGGAACAACATGAGGGTGAATAAATTATTTGAATATGATTATTATTATATATTGGTGAACTGTCGCAGTTTTACAAATAACGAACCAAAGTTGGCGCTTACTGGATTTGATGGCGTTTGACATGTCAACAAGCCAAACAGTTCAACGTGTGACTGTTATTGGACTCTAATTGGTCAGTTGTTCTCCTCGTCAGTGTGTTGTCATTTACTTGTGTATTTGGTTTTCCTCTATGCAGTTGATGGTTGGTCTATGAATTGTCAGTGTGGACATTACTTTAGTATTTACCATTCTTGGTAGTTGTAGAATAGATGTAATTTAGCAAATAGCAATGCTTGGATTTATATATATATATATATATATATTCAGTTTTACTTTGGCAGTTGTAGCTGTGGTGTTGGGCCTTTGATGAACAGATGATGCTGAATGTATTTGACAGCATTATGTTTTTCTCATTAACACAGGGTTCATGTTTTTGGATATGGACGACCATAAGATAATTACAACGTGACAGATAACATATATTTTAATTTTCAGTTTTCTAAGTTGAGTTTTGCTGTGTACCAAGTCATCTGTATTCTAGGGGATCATCAAATAACCTCCACACTGCAGAAATGGCTTCCCATGCACTGGCCTCTGCTGTTGCCTCAACAGGAGGCGCCATTCCAGGGTTGTAATGCAGAAGCCTGCACGAAAAAGGGAGTGGAAAAAGGGCAGGCAGAACAGGGAGAGGCTTATATAACATGGAGGAAGAGCTGTTCTCTAGCGCCATCTACAAAGGATGGGAGAAAGTCAGCGAGGAGATGAGAAACGCCTAACCAAAGAGAGCCCCCATTCAGTGCCGAAGTGAAACTGCTGCTCTTTGTTCAAGCAGGGTGTACTGTGTGATGCTTGTCATCAGTGAGGCCAACAGCTGATGCAGGTTTTCCATGAAGACAGGTCAGATAGGTTCATGACCTTTGACCTCAGTTGATCTTTGACCTCATTTCTGAAGGCTGCAGTGGGCAGTTATTTAGCGTTGCGGTTGTGCATGTTTATTTATTCATTTACGATATATTTGTTAGAGCGCAGATCTACAGTGCTAATGCTGTAGAATGTTGGCCACAGATTTGTTGGATGTGTTTGTGTTTTTCAGTTGTGCCATCATATTTTGAAACAGTGCCATCCCAACCAGGAGTACATAGACATCATGCACTGAAGCACTTTTACCTACTTCATGTTTCATTTCAATTTTGCTTTGTTATTACTACATGTAAAACAGATATTATACATATGTAAAATATGTACACTGTAAAAAAAATAGTGTTGGCTTAACTTAAAATAAGGTAAATCATTTAAGTTGGTAAGTGCCTGATGAAGGTTATGAGACCGAAACGTTGCAATAGTGTGTGTGATTTTTCTTTTAGTTTTTTTTTTTTTTTTTTTTGGTTTAACTTAAAAAAAAAAAAGTAAGTAACCTGGTTGCCTTAATTTGAAGTTCATTGAAATTCAAAAAAATGAGTTAATACAATGTAGGAGATTGGTTTGATCAGCAGAAACTCAAAATATTGTGTTATCTGAACCACATAAATTATCTAAGTTGATTTGACAAAAGAAAAAATGTTGTGATAAATCACAAAAATATTTTTTTACAGTGTATATATACCATTCAAAAGTTTTGGGTCAGTAAGATTTAAAAAAGATTAAAGATTAATTAAAGAATTTTTTGAAATAAATTAATGCTTTTATTCAGCAAAGATGCATTCAATTGTGGGAGTAAAGGTGCATCAAAAGTGAGATTTAAGACATTTTTAATGTTAAAAAAAAAATCTATATAAAATAAATGCTGTACTTTTGACCTTTTTATTCATCAAACATTCCTGAAAAATAAAGTGTCATGGTTTCCACAAAAATATTAAGTAGCACAACTGTTTTCAACATTGATAATACTAAGAAATGTTTTTTGAGCAGCAAAAAGCTGATCAATCATGATAAGGCCCTTCTCAATCCATCTTTTAAAGTAGCATCCCAACTAGAGGGTAGAAACTCTGGGATATCTGCTATGATATGCTATTAGGGGGCAGCCCTTGTATTTTCTCTATATTGTATCTTGCTGCAAATTAGTTTCCAATGGTGAAATGTCTCATCTGAATGTCATTCATGTTTAAATTTGTTGGTGGTGGTGTCAGTGAAGTCATAAGACATTAAAAGTTGGAAAACACTGTTGTACAATAAGCGGTATTGTATAGTGTCAAAAGTAAGTTAGCTTTTTGCGTTTTGTGATAAGCAAGTTCATTTTCCAAGGCTGTGATGATGACTTAGAGAAAGAAACTGACTCATTTGTTGTGCTTTAGACCTTTTTCTCTCCTTTTGACCATTTCTCTGACATGAAGCTTGTGTTTATGGTCTGGATTAGGGTACAGTATTGATGGTCAGATTGATAGTGTCACAGTGAGATATTGGCATAATTGATATAACCAGTCAATGATTTTTTTTATTTTATTATTGTTCTCAATACAACAATACAAAATGTGTACCCATTTGTGATGGTAATAATATGATTTATTTCAGGTGACAGAATGTTTCAACTCCCAGTGAACAACCTCAGCAGTCTAAGGAGAGCTAGGAAAAATGTGAAAAAAGTGCTGGGTGACATTGGCTTGGACTTTTGCAGGGAGCACATTGATGTAAGTAATTTTGATGTTTGACTTATTAAATGTCTACATAGGCAAGGAAGTACTACATACTCACTATCATGGACCATATGATTCACAATAAGACAACACAAATTTTGTGTTTCCATTTTACATTCTGTGTCACAGTGGTACTATTTTTTACTAGGGATGCTCCGGTCAAGATTTTTGCAGCTGATACCGACTACCGATTTCTTGTCATCATGAGCGGCCAATCCCGATTGTTCAAACTTTATAAAAGTTCAGTTCAGTTCACATTTGCTTTTCAGTTTGCAATTGCTTTTCATAATACATATTGTTTCAAAGCATATTGTTTCTACATTACAATTTAGAGTGATATGTTATCAGAGGTCACTGTGTCCAAGTAATGTCCATATTTTGGAAATTTATAGGTCTAAGATTATACAAATCATGCAGTTAGGTAACATCATTATTAATTTAAGGAAGAAACAATGAGCTTGTTAAAGTACTTACTGCAAGTTGTGAACATAATGATTACAATACATAGAAAATTTTGCAGTGGTGCCAAGTAAGTGATATTTAGGTATAGTCAAGTACATGGTCTCATTTGATAGAAAACCGTTCAAATTTAGAAGAAAATAGATTTTGATCATGTTTGGAGGTTCTTATGTTACAACACTGAGAAAACCCCTGAAAAAGCCATGCAATTTATTATGTTATTATTCATGCTTGACATGATGACTATTAGAAAGTATGACAAGTCATAGAATTAGTTTTGGGCTTGTTCACAATCATGTCAACTGCATGTGGGTCAAATTTTGTGTTGATATGTTAAAGCAATCAAAAGTTATGGCATTTGGAACCAAGATAGCCTTTTTATCAAAAGTTTAAAAACCTCTAGTCTCCAAACAAGTGATCTGAGTATTTTACTGAACATAAGAACTACTTACATGTGTCAATGCCACAATAAAGCATAAAAATATTTATAATTACATAGAATAAGTACCAAGAATAAAAAAAAAAAACAGAATAAGTAACAAGTAATAAGATCCTGGTTGATGAGTGATCTTCCAGCACTGTTTCAGTTGTGCGCTCCTGTTCTATGGCACATGGTAAATCAAGACCTGTCAATCTGGTCGATCAATCCGAGTGCGCTCCAGCTATAAAACAGTGTCCAAATGTTCTATACACGTCGTCCCTAGTCATACCTGAGATTTAACTTTCAAGTGATGTTGGAAAACATGATATCACTATGTGAGGATTTTCTTAAGATCTCCACAACATTGTTGTATATGGGCTCATGTGAATCAAAATAACCTGCTCTAAATAACAATGTGTGGTTTTACTATGGTTTATGAAAGTTTGGCAAAGCTAAAAAGCAGAATGTGGCGCAATGGTATGTAATCTGTATACTGTTTACATGTGTGTGGGTGGCGACTTTTTACAGTTTTTAAATTGCGATTGTTTTGTGAGATCGGCCAAATTTAGTGACTACCGATCAAGGGTGTACTCACACTAGGCGATCTGAGCCGTGCTCGAGCACGTTTGACTCCCAAAGTCTGGTTCATTTGACTAGTAGTTTAGTTGGGCTGGGTACCAACTATAACTAATTGGACAGTATCAATTTTCAAGTTTCAATTAATTTAAATAATTTGAGTACATTTAGCTTTATAACAAGTCTGATTTTCTCCTTATCAATCACAATCACGCCAGGGCACGGTACATGGTAGGGCTGCACGATATATATACACTATATTGATGTGCGATGTCAAGTATAGGGATCATAGTTGATCGGTTCCTGTTTGATTAATTGCAAAGTTTAACCATCATAGAGTGAAAGTTTATCATTTGCATGTTTTTAAGTCCTGCCAGTTTAAACATCAAGCGCAAAAAGACTGGAACTTGTGCAGTGTTTTCTGTGCATGCAAACAGAGCCATGCAGACAGCACGTGAACACCGAATTCAGTTCTCTTTCTCTAAATTTGAATTTGAACGGACATGGGCACGAAAAATTAAGTCAAAATGCCTGTCTCGGAAAGTATCCTCGTAAACATAGTCGGTTATGAAAATAATTTTTGTAGCTTTAACAAATATATATTGTGTTAATTAATTATATTTAATTTATAAAGTGAAGGCTATGCAGTGTTATTTTACATTTGATTATTCAATGTACCGGAATACAGTTAGATTTACCTGAAAAACTTTCTTTGTTTTGTTGTATTTATCTATGCTTGTAATTTGTTTATTATTTTGATGATAAAAATAATTGCGCATTCCTACAAAATCACCTAGTCTATTCTAGAATGATTAATTCATTACCAATAGAGCTATTCAAATCATCTGGTGAAATTTTCATATCGCTATATATATATATATATATATATATATATATATATATATATATATATATATATATATATATATATATATATATATATATATATATATATATATATATATATATATATATATATAATATAGCGATATGAAAACAATATATATAATATATGCCGATACCGATCTGCGACCAATCGTCAACTCATTTTTACCATTTATCTTTTAATTTGATTTTTTTTTTTTTTTTTTTACGTTAACAGTACATTTCCTGCAAGCACATAGTGCAGTTTCTTTTGTTTGTAATGTAGGCCCAAGAAAACAGAGTTTTTTTTAGATTTGAGATTGACAGAAAAGCTGCCTGCCTTGTTTTTAAAAAAATTCAGTACTTTTGTTGCCTGATATAATTACTATGTCTGCTGTTATGGTGCGTTCAAGTCCTCCTGGGAAGTTCGGATTTACTAGGTGGGAAGTCGTGTTTACGACGGCAGGTGTGTTCAAGTCCCTTTCGTCAGAGTATGATTGCAGTGTACTTTCTCTTAATAAATTACACAAAAATAGAGCAAGGTTCTTAAACTCTACTTCTAGAAAATGAAGAACAAGGAATATGCAACAGGTGTGTTTTGCTTTTTTATGTTTTTAAATTAATTTATGAAGCCACTGTATACTTTATCGTTACATATTATATTGTTATTAGGGATGCACCAATACCACTTTTTCCAGATCGAGTCCGATACCGATACTTTCATTTTTGGTACTTGCTGATACGATACCGTATAACCGATACCTGTAATTTCACTGAATTTGTAATTTTTAAATATATTGGTAGAGAAACCAAAATAATATAAATCATATTAGTTGGCTTAATTTGTTCATCAAATAAATATTTCCTTCAGTTATTTTCATGCTTAATTGAGCCTGCTAAAATGCATTGTATGAGCTTCTGTTACTTTCACTCTTCATTCTATTGCTCTATCATATTGTATCTTTTATTTAATAGGATTTAGAATCTGTGTATCATTCGTTCAGTCGTTTTTTTTTTTATTTAATATTGAAAGTTGAAAAATGAGAAGTTCCTTTTTCATTTTTTCATTTTTTCCAAAAAAACAAGAATTCAGCTTGATTTTTCGTTTTTCGTTCTGAGGTAGAAAAATGAACAATATCGGCGGGCCGATATTATTGGCCGATATTAGGCATTTTCCAAACTATCGGTATCGGCATTTATAATGGCCGATAAATTAATATTTAAAAAATAAAATAAAAGCGGACGAAACACCCTTCAACCATGTTATGAGTGTTGGCGCTGCATAGTTTGTCCACCAGAGGGCACTATACAAGGAAGATCGCTAACATCAATGAGCTTGGAAATCACAATGAACTTATTCTGCCTAAATAAAGTAATGATTACTGTATTTATAACTAGCATATCTGTAGTTCCAGTCTCTGCATTGTAAAATGTAAGTTAGGTACGCGAGGAGTGAACATTTAGACATAGAGAAAAAGTATCAAACATAGCCTGTGCATAAAAGTTAGCTTTTCTTTTACACGTGTGTGAAATCCAAGTGTGCGTTGCTGACTTCGTTTAGCCGCAGCATTAACGAGTCACATAATGTATTTAGTGCATCACTAAGTAGTAGATTTTAGAAGGCAGGCAGCAAATGATGATTGAAAATGGTTTGTTGTAGCTTGATGACTAATAATACAGTCTGCCAAATGTCAATGTTATAAGCTACCTTATAATTACAATGTCAACTTGCTTATCTCTTTACCTGCACTCTTTTAATTCTATCCATCTATTCCATCAAGCTACAACAAACCATTTTCAAGTGAAACGCAGCGCTGTTTCACTTGGTCTAACATTACACTATCACACTAAACTGCATTTGAATGTGTTGAAATGAATGTGTTAGTTTGTCTGTATGAGACTAGCAGTAAGCTAGATCAACATTAGAATAACATACAGATCATATTCTGACATTTTATCATTGTTGAACTATAAAACATTGATTATTATGTAAATGTGCTCACCTGTTTAATAAAGTACATGTAGAAGCGGTCGAAGTCTCGGACATGGAGCTCTCGTTTATATACTGTCTATATGGGAGCTCTCGGCATCTCGAAAACACCGCGTTGATATTGATTCTCGTTTTAGTTCTCCTTTTTTTATCCAAAGTCTGCTTGCCATGGTCCATAATGTTTGAACGAAACAACAACAGCGTGCAAATCGACATTGCGAACTACAAAGTTGTCCGCGTCAGTCGCTTTGGTTACTATCAGACGGCTCTGGTTCATAGCTCTCGTTGCCATGGCAGCACGAGCGGAAACCAGGGACAACGCGGATATGACGGCATTGGTGGCGACAAAACGGAAATAAAGAAATGGGACATTATCGAATTAAATTACAAATTTCTCCTGGTTTGAAAGTTGTTGGAAATAGTCGGGATAATGTAAGTACACAACTAAAAAATATATATATAACATAGATATAGTGATTTTTGCTATTTTTAAAGCAAAAAGTTACATATTGTGCCATTAAATAACGACAAATAACTAATGTTAGGGAAATCTGTTCATGTTTTGTTACGCGTTTCTGGATTTTTTTTTTTTTATATATTTATCGGCCGATATATATCGGAATATCTGATTTTTAAAACCTCTTAAGTGTCACCGGCCCACCGGTGGGCCCAAAATCATTACATATTTAAAACAGTAATATTCTATAATAAACATAAATTAATCTTGACAAACTATATATCATTTGAAAGCTTACAAACTCTAGTTTTCATATTTGGTGAATGATTTCCAAAATAAATTAGAGAGGAGCTGTAATTTATCAATTTGCAACAAGAATATTTTCATATTCCTAAGGCGTGTTAAGACCTTTATTTTGAAATAGTAATGAACATGAAAAATCATGAAAGAATGGATGAAACCTCAGTTTGTTTTCATGCCAAGAGTTCAAAAGATATCATCCATTCAATTATTTTAGAAAAAAATATATTATTATGTTTTTAATAACACATATGGAAATGAAGGCGCCTTTATATGGGCAGTAATGGAGTCTGGTTGTCACCTAGTGAAAATGTTTGGTACTGCGCCCAAACAAAATCTCACTGAAAGCTCATTTTTTGAGATATCAACCTAAAATTTGAAACACAACTTAGTCAGATTTTTGGCTTTGATTTTCTAGCAGTTTTAGAGTCGGCCAGGTTTTAAAAATATATATTTTATATAAAATATGAATAATTAATTTTTTTACATTGTACATTTTCATAAACACAAACTTATATAACTTTTTTTTTGTTTCACTTTCTTAATTTATTTCACTTCAACAAAAATCTGCCAAATGTCTTCTTTAAAACAAGACCAATTTTATGTCTATACTCCAAAGCATTCTTTAATTACAACCATTTAAAGTCGAAATGTGCATTTTCATGTATATTTAAAAAAAGGGGGGTGACACTTAAAGGGTTAAATCACAAAATATTTGTATCGGTATCGGCCTTAAAAATCCTTTATCGGTCGGGCTCTAATTTAAAGTTTTTTTGCTGATAAAAATTAAGCAACATTGTGGAATGCAGTTTGATAATTCCTTATTCTTTTTGGCTATTTGCGAATGCTTCCTCTTTTAATCAAGACATCAATTCTAAAATAATTGTTTAGCTTTATCACCCAGTCCTACATGTGAACCGGTTCTAACACTAATCATGTGTACTTGATTTGCAGTGTCTGTTTTTTTTTCTCAGTACTTTTATTGTTTCTACACCTTTCTCTCTTTTGCACTGAAGTACATGTACAAAAGTATATGATACAATTCTTCTAAAATACTTGATATGGTCTTAATCTTTATTGTATTGAGACAACCATATAAATTCTTTTTCACTCTTTATTTTTATTTTTCCCATACAGGACTATAAGGACTTTGTTCCCAATGAGTTCTACATTAAAAACACTGCATGGGACGATGTGTGTATGTGGGATCCTTCAATGACCAAATCACAAGTGAGTAGTATCTTAAGTGTTACTTAAAGAAAGGAAAATAATATTTTGTCTGTTTGTTTTTGAGCACATCTAAATTTTTCCTTACCCATTTGTCTTCTGTCTTCTTAGGACTACCGCTCAAAGCCTTTCTGTTGTTCAGGATGTACATTCTCCTCCAAGTTTTTCTCTGCCTACAAGAGTCACTTTCGTAATGTGCACAGTGAGGACTTTGAAAACCGCATTCTCCTGAACTGCCCCTATTGCACTTACAATGGGAACAAAAAGACTTTGGAGACACACATTAGACTGTTTCATATGCCCAATGTGGTGCGCCAGAATGTTGGAGGACCTCAGGGAGCAGGGGTTGGTTTGAAAGATGGTGCTCGACTGGATAAGACACGTGATAATATAGAGCAAGCAGTGTACTACTGCAAGAAATGCACTTACAGAGACCCACTATATAATGTGGTGCGAAGGCATATCTACCGGGAACATTTTCAACACGTAGCGGCACCGTACTTGGTGAGGCCTGGTGAGAAAATAACACCACCCAATGGGACAACAGCAGGCTCTGGTACAGGGAGCAATGCTGATTCTGGTGGTGCCAACAGTACGAGCACAGCCATCCACTGCAAACGGTGCCTCTTTGTACCCCGTACCTATGAAGCCCTCGTGCAGCATGTCATTGAGGACCATGAGCGCATTGGTTATCAAGTTACTGCCATGATTGGACACACCAATGTAGTGGTACCTCGGGCGAAGCCTGTGATTATGGTGTCCCCTAAAGCTCAGGGTGATAAGGGCCTCATTGGTGTAATGCCAAAGGGTACAGTAGTGACCGGGGTACGGCCTTTATCCACTCAGCAGCTGAGCCGAATTGTCATTCCTAAAGGAAGTTTGAACTCAAGTGGTCTCCTGTCAGGTGTTCACCTGAAACAGGGGGCATTTGGTCTGAAGCCAGGGACTACACAATCCTTGACCATCGGAGGACAACAGGTTCAGCTCTCAATCCCACAGCAGTCTCAAACAAGCAAACCACAGCTTTCTGCTAGTCTCCGCAGTTCGGTTTCTGCATCTGCATCTGCATCCACTTCCATACTAAAGATCCCTCAGCTGAACTCTCGAGTTCAGGCAGCAGCTACTACGGTGTCGTCTGTTACGTCCAAGAAGGGCAACTCTGTCATCGGCACATCTTACACTCAGAAATGGAAGATCTGCACCATCTGCAATGAGCTCTTTCCAGAAAACGTGTATAGTTCTCATTTTGAAAAGGAGCACAAAGCAGAAAAGGTACCGGCGGTGGCCAACTACATCATGAAAATTCACAACTTCACCAGTAAATGCTTATACTGCAACCGTTACTTACCCAGCGACACGCTTCTTAACCACATGTTGATACATGGCTTATCTTGCCCGCACTGCAGGGCCACATTCAATGATGTGGAAAAAATGGTGACGCACATGCGAGGGGTACATCCCAACGAATCCGTCGGGCCACGGACAGACTCCCCACTTACTTTTGACCTCACGCTTCAGCAGGGAAATCCCAAGAATGTCCAGCTGATCGTCACCACATATAACATGCGGGATGCCCCAGAAGAGTCTGTGGCATTCCATGCCCAAAACAACGCATTACCACCATCATTGCAGGGGAACAAACAGGTTACCACACAAGTCCCAAAGATACCCTCAGATGCCTCAGACGCCATCCCAGCTAAGGCTACACCTCAAGCGGCTGTACCTTATAAGAAGGATGTAGGCAAAACACTTTGTCCTCTTTGCTTCTCAATTCTTAAGGGGCCCATCTCAGATTCTCTAGCTCACCACTTGCGTGACCGCCATCAAGTTATACAAACGGTTCATCCTGTGGAGAAGAAGTTGACTTACAAGTGTATCCATTGCCTTGGCGTCTACACTAGTAACATGACTGCTTCCACTATCACTTTGCATCTAGTGCACTGCCGGGGTGTCAGCAAAACTCAGAACGGCCGGCCTGCTCCTTCTGCAAGAGTTGCACAGGCCCAGGGGGCTGGTCTTAAACGGGCAGGTTTAGCAAATTTAGACCAAACTGAGCCAAAGCGAAGAAAATCCGGAACCGATGACCAGACTGGTCATAGCCCACCACTTTCAACTGACAAACAAGACGACCCTGTAGTCTTTGCCTTGGACCCGAAGGGTTACGAGAATGAGTCCTACGAGACACGAAAAGCTTTCCTCACTCAGTACTTCAACAGGCAGCCTTACCCCACTCGCCAAGAGGTGGAGAAGCTTGCGTCAAGTCTCTGGCTTTGGAAATCTGACATTGCGAGTCACTTCTCAAATCGAAGGAGGAGATGCATGCTGAATTGTGAAACGTTAAACACTCGGGTCCTGCTGGGATTTAAAATGCAAGACATTGTAGATTTGCATCAGCCTATTAACTTTGACTCAAAATGCTATTTCGAGAACCATAAACATGACCATAAAAGACGAACTACTAAGTATCGCATAGGCCGATCTGCAAATGCCATTCGCTTTCGGCAAAGAGCTACAACCAATGGTGACCTGCAGCAGAAGCATGGGACGCTAACAAGAGGTTCCGCCAAAGCCTCGCTTTACTCAAATGGTCAAAAGGCCATCATAGGGAGCAACTGCAATGATTCAATGAAGAGCACCTTAAAACCTGGAGCGCTTGCCAATTCTGAACCAATTGCTGTCGACTCGGACAGCGATAATGAGGTGAATGCGCAAAATGCTAGTCTAAACGCACAGTCGCTTAGTGAGGAACCAGAGACAAATGATAAAGGGGATGGCAGTGACTCTGACATCCAGGAGGATGCCCACAGCGAAAACGGCTATGTGTCGAAAGACTTTTTAAATGAAACAAGGCAACAAAAGGGCGAATGTCAGTCAGGTATCACAAACAAGCTTGAACAATCAGAGACTCAATTAACCAAGCAACAGGTCTGATTTCTGGACAGGGTTAATGCACATGTATACTTTTGCTGTACTTTGATGTACACCAACAATGCTGCCTCATTGAACTTCTGAATCTGGACCTTGGTTACCTTACAGATGGTAACTATAAGGATCTGCTTTTCCCTCAACACCTAAAGCCATTTGAGAAAGGCAAAAAAAAGTCATGTTTTACAGTTTGAAGTATGAAGATGAATGCAAATTGTTTGATTGGGAAGCTGGGGTTGACCTCCTCAGGATAGGCAAAGAAAACCCTCAACATTCACCAAACAATACATGATTTGCCTTCAGTTTGTTTCTTTAACACCTAGAAACATAACCATACTTGTTCATGTTCATTCAGCCGCTATTGTGGCTAAAGGAGTGATTATTAGAACCAACAGGTATTATTACATTTTATGTTATCCTATAGCATTGGTAAGTGTATATTTGTACAGTCTTTTAGATATGTCTAAGGAGATGTGTAGGTGTACTCAATGATAAAAAAAAAAGATTTGCTATACTTTTTGTGCTCATACTTAACGTTTATATGCTCTACATTGGTTCACATAGACAATGGATGTGGCTTCGGTGGCTGTTTTTCCCGTTTACTTTTATTAACAAAAGTATAGCATTTTGTAAAAAAAAAAATATCCAAGTATAAATAATGCAAAATAAAAGAACCTAATCCCTTGCTTTTGTTTTGCCTGTTTATAATTGAAGCATAATTCTTTATAAATATATTCACCATCCTGTAACTTGTGTTTTGCTTCCAGAGCAGCTTTCCATATATCCACATCTGCCCTAACGTAAGAGTATTTGGCATTTAAATTGACCACTGTAGCATTGTGCTAAGTAGACTAGCCTGTGTTTGGTTCAGCCTCCGCTGACTGCTATATTTTTCTTTTTATAGCAGTTACACTTTTCTTTTTTAATTTCCTCCAGCTGGACTCTGTTGTGACCTGGGGTCCAGAATGAGCATCTCTGTTCAGTCCAACTTTCTGTATGTTTAAAATTTGTAACTTTCAGTTATGTTGTTTTTCTTTTGTTTATCCCCTTTATTCTATTTTTCTTTATCACTGCAAGCATTTCTAAACAATAAAGTGCTGTATTGTCCATCTCACAATGCTTCTAACCCTGGTCAGTCTCTATCATCTTTTTCTTTTTCTACTTCTCTTTGACCTTCTGTTTTGCTGGTTTGGACTGCTGCAAACTACACATTTCAGGGTTACATTTTTTTGTGAACTAATGGAAAGTATGATGTATAATATTCAATATTCTCTCTAAAAAGTTGTGTAGGTTGGCCTGATAATTTGAGTAACACTGTTCTTAACCTCAACCTATAACACTTCATAACCCAATTCTCTGATCTCGCTTTTCTTCATTTGCTTGGGCACAGTTTGTAAGGGAGTTGCATATTTTAGTTATTAGAACTTGAGACTTTATGGACTAAAAATACAGTAATGGAGATTTAATTACATTAAAAAAAAACAGCATAGGTTGCATGTGTTCACTTATCTAAGAATAACTTTTGCTTAACACGTCTTCATAAGTCAACATAAAATATGGTTCGCAACCTATTTTATCACTGTAATATAGCATTTCTAAGTAGGATATATACTGGTTTGCTAAAAAGGGTCTTTTAAAGGGATGGTTCAGAGTAATTTCAACCTAGGATCCTGACCTCGAGCCAACCCTTGGTTTTTTTCCCTTGGTCGAACATTATTAAAGCTTATTTAGAGATATCAGCTGAAAGGCTTAGTGCAGGTGCTTATGGATCCAAAGTTGTAATAATGCCCGGAATGGTACCAAACTTCTACAGTAGTACAAGTAGGTTCTGTACTTATAAAACGAGGCATTGGAATGTTTGTAAGTACATCAGGAGTTTATTTAAATAACACTTGCCTGAAGGCTAATGCTACCACTAACCCGGACGTCGAGGTCACTTCTGTGATTTGGGAAAAGCCCATAAAAGTCCTGGCAGAAAGCGATGCATAAGGATGTAGTGTACCGACGTCCAGTTCCAGGAATGCACAAATATTTTGTTGGTAGTACCAGTTTGCAACAATTATTAGTTAACACTAAGTTGTCAACACTTTTCAAAGGACTTTTACAGGCTTTTCCCAAATCACGTAAGTGACCTCAACGTCTGGGTTAGCGGTAGCATAAGCCATCAGGCAAGTGTTATTTAAATAAACTCCTGATGTATTAACAAACTTTCCAATGCCTCGTTTTATGAGTACAGAACCTATTTGTACTACTGTAGAAGTTTGGTACCATTCCGGGCATTGTTAGTGGGGTAATTTACGAGATACAACCTTGGATCCATTAGCGCCTGCACTAAGCCATTCGGCTGATATCTCTAAATAAGCTCTAACTTTAATAACGTTCGACCGAGCCCATGGTTCAAAGGACCCTAGGTTGAAATTACTCCGAACCATCCCTTTAATGACAAGTGGAAAGAGGGAACAGGTTGAAAAACAGAGAGGCTTTTACTTTACACACACAAGATGCCTAAGACTGTCCTCAACTCACTAGGTATGTTTATATGCACACATTTTTATTTATTTATTTATTAGATTGCAACTAAATGTTGATTCAATGAGTCAATGATTGGATCATTATTGCAGTGATTATTTTGTTTCTAGCATGTTATATGTTTGGCAACAGTTCTTGTAACGCTAATTGATGGAGTGTGTAGCTTTTCATTTCTTAAACAACCATGTAGGAAGACACATCACGGCCATATTCCAGGATGACAAAGCCAAGATTCATCAGGCTCAAATCGTGAAAGAATGGTTGGGAGGGAGCATAAAAAATCATTTTAACACATTTGACATGGATTTGCTTACTGAGTCCAGACCTTAAATTCATTTAAAGTCTTTGGGATGTGCTGGAGTAGACTTTGCAGAGTGCTTGACTCTTGCATTGTCAATACAAAATCTGGACCATAAATTGATGCACCTCTTGATGGAAATAACATCACAACACATTTTATTTCAGAATTTTTTTGTCAAGATCTTCACAATTGCAGTCTGTATGTCATGGATTGTACTGACTGTGACCTGGAGGTCAAACAACTCATGACTATTAAAATAATATAATATATTGTAGGGGGTTCAAAATGGAGGGATGCTATGACTGCACTGTCACTCTCAAAGAATTACCTTTTTCTGCTATGCAAGTCTGAGGGAAAGAGAGCAGCATGTGCTCCAGTTAGTGGGTGTGAAAGGGTTGGGGACTGGCGGAGAGAGACTGAAAAGAGACCTATCAGGCTGGCAGATGGAGGCCTGTGCATGTCCACAGAGCAGGATCAAAATGGGGGAGGGGAACACGAGTCTGACTAGAGAAGATCATGAGAAAGTCTGTGGGGAAACTCTATAGTGCCTCCTACAGTTACAGAGGAGCTCTGCCACTTCTGGTGGAGAGGTCCTCCTGACTTACAGTACTGAAACACTGCTGCACATGCTTGAAATCTGATGTTTCTTTTGAGCTATCCTTTTGTTAAGTCTGACATCATACGCCCCCGCTTCTGGGTCCAAATGCTATATGCCCCCAAAAAAGGTGCTAATATACACTTACGATGTGCTACCGAAAAATCCTGATCCTCTCCATACTAATATCTCAGATGGGCGGACAGTGATTCATCTTTTATGAATTGTTAAAATATTGGTGTATGAACACTTGGACTGTAGTGTACACCATAAGTTTTTAATAGCTTATGTGTTTAATAGCTTAATTGTTTAATAGCAATGTGTAATAAATAAACTGAGTTCATAAACAGCTCTTGAGATCGTATTCTCAAGTGAAACGAGTATAAAGGCTTGGATTTGGTCTTCCTTACATCACAACTTAAAGGGGGGGTGAATTACTGTTTCATGCATACTGAGTTTTTTACACTGTTAAAGAGTTGGATTCCCATGCTAAACATGGTCAAAGTTTCAAAAGTTAAGTTGTACGTTTGAAGGAGTATTTTTGTTCCAAAAATTGTCCTTCCGGTTTGTCACAAGTTTCGGAAAGTTTTTTTCGAGTATGGCTCTGTCTTACGTAAGAGAGGGCGGAATTTCCTTATATGGGTCCTAAGGGCACTTCTCCGGTAAGATCGCGGGCGCGCGCGCACTCGTAAAACAGAGCAAGAGAGTGAAAGCAGTTCGCCATCAAAGCGCCCTGCCCGGCTTTTGGGAAGTCAATGTCACCAAAGAAGTGTGTTTTTGGTTGCCAGGGCAAGACAACCCTGCACAGATTCCCAAAGAACCCGGCGTTAAGGCACCCGTGGATGGAGTTTGTTTTCCTGAGCATAACGGAGTTGTGATAGACTGTTGTTCCCTGCATTTCGACGATGATTGTTTTATAAACAAAGCCCAGATCGATGGATTTGCAGATCGTCTAATGCTTAAGGATCGACCAGTCACAATGATAAAGGTTCGCGGTCGTGCGTTGGAACGGTGAGTAAAACTGTTGAACAAATGTCTCTGTGTGTTGTTAGCTATCGGCGCGTTAGCACAGCTTTCGCTTCGCCCACACGGCCCGCCCCCAGCCGCTCGTTTTTTTCCGGAAAGACTCGGTACAGCCAATCTTTCAATTAAAAATATAATAAAACAAAAGACTTTTTGGAGATATGAAGGATGCAATATTACTCTATAGGTACTCAAGATTAACAGGAGATTGAGTGAAAATGAGCATTTCACCCCCCCTTTAACAAGCGGATTCTGTGATGTCAACATATATGGTCATGAATTTATATTAACAGGAATATGAACAAAGTAGCCTAACCAGTGTTGTGGTTGTTCATTTAAAGGGGACATATCATGAAAACCTGACTTTTCCGTGTTTAAGTGCTATAATCGGGCCCCCAGTGCATCTACCAACCCAGAAAACGTGAAAAGTGAGAACCTACTTTGTTTTGGTAAGCCTTTCTCTGCAAGCATGTCAAAAAATAAGCCAATCAGATTTCGCTCCCCTTCTGTAGGTCTTATTATAATATTACCGCAGCAGCCGATTTGCATTTAAAGGGACACACAAAAACAATGCGTTTTTGCAAATATGCTATAATAAATGATATGGGGGGTATTTTGAGCTGACACATTCTGGGGACACCATAGATTTATATTACATCTTGTGAAAAGGGGCATAATATGTCACCTTTAAACAAAACAAAAATTAAACTAAAACTTTTAAAATTCATGTATTTCATATGAAATGTCATGGAAAACTGGAAAATAAATAATTAAATAAATAGAAATATTTAAAATTAAATTGAAAACATACAATCTATTTCATAATAGTAGCCTATATAATAACACTTGACGGTGACTACAGAATTCAACAAGACCTTCAAAATCCAGGCCTCTGGAGTCAATATGATGGATTCATTAAAAAAGTAGGGTACAATACGGTTATCCGAACCACACCTGACCACACGTGACCACAACCGCTCTTGGTTGGTCGTAACCCCAGTGACGGGTAGGTTTAGGGGCGGGGTTGGGGTAGGTCATCACATGTGGTCCGGATAACCGTATAGTACCAAAAGTAGCCTATTAAATGTCAAGTAGATAGACATATTTTAAAATAATTTACCCCACAGTGACCTATTATGTGGCATGTTGTCACAATAAAACCATTATGAAGCAAATATGTTTTGCTTCATAATCAAACAAAACAAAATCACCAAATTACCAGCTTTTGATTAAAATCAACCATGTTTTTATACAGTACTTGTCTGAATATATGTTAGTATAGTTTTAGTATGTTCACATTTAAATAGTTTTTAATATATTTTATTTTGCAATACTTACACATTGAATCTCCAAAATAATGTTGAAACAACTTAAAGACAGTATATATAATTGCATCTTTTTACCACTATGAATGAAGGGCTGTATCACTGATACCAGTACTGATACTAATGGGACCGTTCAGATTTTTACCTGCCTTGCTAAAATGCTTAAAAAAGTTGCATGTAGACATTGCCAAGACGGTCTGCTGAAGTTCAAACTGAGCATCAGAATGAAAGGTAAGTGACTTTGTACCTGGTTGGTGCCAGACGAGCTGATCTACTGGGATTTTCATGCACAACCATCTCTAGGGTTTGCAGGGAATGGGCAGAAAAACAGAAAATATCCAGTGGGCAGCAGTTGTGGGCGAAAATGCCTTGTTGATGCCAGAGTTCAGAAGAGAAGGCCAGACTGGTTTGAGCTGATAGAAAGGCAACAGTAACTCAAATGATCACTCATTACAACCCAGGTCTGCAAAAGAGCATCTCTGAACGCACAACACGACAAACCTCGAAGCAGATGGACTACAGCAGCAGAAGAACACACAGGTGCCACTCCTGTCAGCTAAGAACAGGAAACTGAAGCTACAATTCACACGGGCTCAATAGAAGTGGGCAATAGGAGATTGGAAAAATGTTGCCTGATCTGATGAGTCCAGATTTCAGTCAATCGTTCAGATTGAGATCAAATAAGAGTCAGGGTTTGGTGTAAACAACACGAGAGCAAGGATCCATCCTGACTTGCATCAATGGTTCAGGCTGCTGCTGCTAGTGTAATAGTGTAGGGATATTTTTTGGCACACTTTTGGCCCCTTAGTACTCATTTAAATGCCACAGCCTTCCAGAGTATTGTTGCTGACCATATCCATCCCTTCATGACCACAGTGTATCCCTCTTATGCTCCATTTCACAAAGCTCAAATCATCTCAAAGTGGCTTCTTAAACATGTCAATGAGTCAAAATGGCCTCCACAGTCGCCAGATCCCAATCCAATAGAGCACGTCTGGGATGTGCTGGAACTGGAGACTCGCATTATGGATGCGCAGCTGACAAATTTGCGATGTTAATATGTCAATATGGACCAAAATCTCCAACTCGGGACCATCAGGTGAACCTAAAGTACCTAAGTGGCTGTTGAGTGCATGCATATACTATAGGAATTTTTGGTTTAAGGGATTTGTGTTTGTTTAGTACCTTATGATGACCTCATGAAAACCTTACCAAAGTCACCCACACACTATTCCTTGAAAGGTATTGTTATTGACACGTTAACATTTTCATGGCTGTTATGTTTTTATAGTTTTTTTGTGGGGGTTTTCTGTTTGTTTATTTTCAGAAGAAACTGAAAGATGCGTTAATGGTTATTATTTATATGGCTTCTACTTGGAAAAACATGCACATTTATTTGGGGAGCATGTTGTTTCAAATTTGAAAAAATGAAGAAGAAGAAGAAGTGAGGTCTTTTGGTCATGGTCAGAGCATGGCTAATGTAGGACGCAAGAGAGTCAGGGACTGGGTTATAAGGCTGAACTACTGTGAGGGAAAAAGCTGGCAACTAACCATTAAATAAATACTTTGAAAGGAAACAGACAGCATAAGCTTTGCTGAATGCGAAGAGGTCTTTTGACTCCTCAAAACATTCAAGGACATGCTCAAAGGTTGCTCTAGCTCAGAAGAACTGTGTAAAAGTATGTTATAAAATCTCGTAAAAGCTTCTTCATCTTCAAATATGAGTCAACATTTGTGTGCCTGATTCTAGAGTAAATGTCACCAGGCTTATTTATTCAAATTGAGGTTCTGCATTTTAAAACACACATTTCCCAGAGAACTGCATTGCCGTTATTTGTAAATATTGTTTTCAGTAATTAACATTTAAGTAATTTCCAATTATATAAAATAAATGAAATGTAAAAATATATATATATATATATATATATTATTGTAAATTTAGGTTATATATTCAGCATTTCAGCATTCAGCAGTTATTTTTATAACTAGCCTATACTGTTTTCTGTAAATATCATTTAAGCAATTGCCATTTACCTTTTTAATTATTTTATTAAAATTCTATACATATAAAACAAAATGGTATTGTGAATTTTGATGATTTTTAGCATTTCCTGCAGATTCATTGTTATTTGTATCACTAAACACTGAAATATTAAACTGTAATAAAATAAAATAAATTTAAGATTAATTTTTAAAAATCTCTTGCTGACATATGTAAAAATGTCAGATTCAGGATGAGGTTGTTGTCTATATCACTAGATGGCAGTGTTATAAAAAGGGTGTTGTGCAGGGCCAATGAAATCCTACTTTTGCAATGCAAGGCTGAAAACTAAAGCAAAAGGGAAAATAGGAAGAAAGAAGGGTACTAAAATAAAAGAGCTGATGTTGAAATATGTGTCAGCCTCATGCCCTTATTAAACAAGCAATTGCTGACTCGCATTTAACATCATTTCATTCATCAACATGCACAACAGGTAAGAAAAAGTTACTTTTCTGCTCCAACATTTCTGATGGTATAACAGTATAAGATTTGAATTGATACATGTAGCACTTCTGTAAGATCACTGGCTGTACTGATGTCCAGTGGTGTGTTATAGGTCCCGTTGGCCAGCACTGAGACTGGAGTGCTTATGTAAGGGGGATGTCAGTGGGGCTTTCCATTGCACAGTCGGAACGTTCTCCACTCTGCTCCTGTTTTGGTCCCTAGCCACAAGAGCAATCTGTGCCCCGCTTCGAGTTCCTGATGGCCGGAACTATAAACATGGCCTGTTTACCGCTTCACCTACTAGGATTACATCCACCACATATTTGATATTATCTCTGTCATCGACAAAATGTTTTAAAGAATCCCTTTGCTGTCATTTTGCAGTCAAAAATAAAATAAAAAATACTCTGCTAGATATCAGTGAGCTTTTCTATTTGTAAGGTAAATCAACAATTCAAAGAGTTTTTCAATTCATGCCTATTGATTATTCATTGCATTTTATTCAGAGAGGAGAAGATCGAAATGGAAGCAATGCAATATAAAAAAAACAGGCTTCAGTTATTGAGTCATGAATTATTGATAATTTTTTCTCTTTAAAATTATTCACTATTCACAGCTTTTGCTCATTATGCAAAATTTGTCTGTAACTTGGAGGTGGTGATATGTTTCCATCTTTGTTCATATATCACCTCCTTCATCTAATCCTTCATTTTGCAAATTAGGTTTTTAACCATAGAGACTGTGCATGTGCATTCATTTCACGGACAGTGCCTTGATTATAAACAGTGGTGATATATACAGTATATACAGTAGGGTTACAGTTTATAGGTCTCTCATATCTGGTCAATAGAAACCAGTTTCAGTCAGTCACTCTCATACTGCCTCAACATGACTCCGATCTTCTTCAGCATGAAGCAGAGTCTTTATTCTCTACATAATAAAGCTCAAGGTCAGCGGAATAGTTTGAGGGAAACAACACACAAAAGCAACGGAGAGAGAGAGAGAGAGAGAGGTAAAGGTTAGAGATTTTGCTTGCAAAAAATTTGATGAGCCAAACTGGATACAAAGGAAAAACCTTGAGTGGGACGTGTGCAAATGAAATGTTTTCACGCAGAAACCTGTTACAGACAAATGTAGCATAATATGAGGAAGAGACTGATGCTGCCAGTGAATAATTAACATTCATTTCTGGATAATCTGTGTTTAATATAGCCTATGTAGGCAAGTCAAGTCACCGTTATTTAAATAGCGATTTTACAATACAGATTGTATCAAAAGCAGCTTCACATAATACAACAAAGTTTGTTTCTAGAAGAAAATTGCGTCATCGTCCACCTTAAGTAAGGCAGATCAGTAATATTATTGAATATTAAATGTCCCCACCTAAGCAAGCCAAAAGCCAAGGCAACAGTGGCAAGGAACCAAAACTCCATCAGGTGACAGAATGGAGAAAAAAAACCTTGGGAGAAACCAGGCTCAGTGGGGCCAGTTCTCCGCTGTATGCTATGCTAATATATGTAGTCTATATATTGCACACATCACTTGAGGCCATGCTGTATTGAATATAGGCTAGTGAATATCTAAAATCAATCACATGTTATAGGCTATTCTTAATTTGTAATAGCCTACTGCTTTGGATACAACTGCTAAATGAACAAATGCTAACCTAAAGGGTGTTTTAAGCATCCCCTGCCACTTTATCTGTAGCTATGTAGGCTACACAATAAAGTGCCTTCAGTGCTTAAATTGCTTTTGTAAAACGGTCACCACATAATAAAATTAAGGACACAACTTTTCATTAAAAATGTCACTGCTTTCATACATGTCATATCCGCGTCTCTCGTTTTTTTATATCAAGGTAAATTAAGGCGTGGTCACAACAGCAAACCTTTTTATTAGGCAAAATAAGTCCATTATTCATCATCAGTTCATAGTTTTCATGTGAAATCACAACCTTGAACGTCCATTTTTGTTTAGCGAGCTAGCGCAAAAACATAAAAAAAAAAAATACTTTAAATAGGCTATGTATTTTTTCCATCTCGTAGGCTACTTTCCATTACCATGTCCCCTTAGGGACTCCGTAGAAAATTGGCGAAGACGCTTCTAAAATCACCCGAAGAGACGAACTAATTAGAAAACTATAGCTTTGGCTGGTTTAAAATATTTTACATAATATAATTTATAATGTCATAATCGAGGTTTATTTTTTGATGCACCTGCTGGGTGTACATTTTTTCATCCCTTTTTATGATATCATTTTAAGTAGCCTAAAGTACCGGCCTGTTGTTCTATAATTTTAAATATGTTACTCGGTGGAGTTTAATTAAAGTATTGGAGTTTGAATTTATCTTCGAAGAGACAGACGGCCAGGGACTGAGAGGTAAGACAATTCACTGTGCTATTTTTAACACTTCAATCTTTCCAGTTGTGGGGGGAAACAGTGAGCAATTGATTTCAGGTGTATTATGGGGCTGAATGTACATTATCATTTGCTTGAATAGTGCATGTATGAAACAGTTAAAAGAACCACCTAGTGAGTGAAAGAATCTCCTCTCTGACCCAGTTCATGTGTTCTCTCTTCAGGGTATATCTCATTTTATTAGTGACCTCTAAAATCTGGGGGAAAGACTGCTCTGGGTCTAGATACATTCATTTTCTAATACAACCTGCGTCTTCTGCATATTATAATACAGATTAATAAGGAGATGAAACTGGAACAGAGAAATTCCAGAAGGTACAGTAATCAATTCAGTTATTCTGGGGATATTCTCAATATCTATGAAGTGGCCCTGGTAAAGTTGCACATGTAGGCCTATTTGTTTTTATCTTGAAATAGACTTGTGGTCCTCATTGCCCTTTTTTTCTTCGCGTCTCATTTAAAGTATTTGAACAAAACCGACTGACTGTTTGACTATTTGAAAAAGCTTTTATTTGCCAAATCAAAGTCATGTGACCAGCATGCAGAAGCATAGGCTGCCCCATAAATCCATACTTCCCTACTATAGGTGGAAAACAGCATGCGACAAAAGAAGTTTCAATTCACAGCACAGGTGAGATTCTGAAGTGTGGCTACAATGGACATTTTACTATCCCATGAGGCCATGGGAGGATTTGTAAATGGCAGTAAAGTGACACAATTATTACACATTATTGTTGGTAAGAATGTTGTGCGCTCAGATTATATTCAAACTGCTACACACATTCATACTATATGGAACATACTTTTTTAGCAGTCATGAAGTAAATATTTATTAAAAACAAGTACCTACTCAAGAGAGTATGCGATTTCATTCACAGAAAAATAGATGTTTTGATTGGCGAGAATAAGGGCACATCTTATGGAAGCTTGTTTCCGCCACAAAATAAAAAAAATAAAAGATAATTGCGACTTTTTATCTCACAATTGCGAGTTTATATCTCGCAATTCTGACTTTATTTCTCAGAATTGCGAGATATAAAGTCAGAATTGCGTGTTTTAAAGTCGCAATTGCGTGTTATAAAGTCAGAATTCTGAGATATAAAGTCAGAATTGCGTGTTATAAAGTCAGAATTCTGACTTTTTTTCTCGCAATTGCGACTTTATATCACGCAATTCTGACTTTATATCTCAGCATTCTGACTTTATATCTCAGAATTCTGACTTTATATCACGCAATTGGGAGATATAAAGTCAGAATTGCATGATATAAAGTCGCAATTGCGTGTTATAAAGTCAGAATTGTGAGATATAAACTATTCTGAGGTAAAAAAAAAAAAAAGTCCGTCTTTTTCCCCCCCTTAGAATTGGACTTTATATCTCACAATTCTGAGAAAAGATGTCAGAATTGCGAGATATAAACTCGCAATTATGTGTTATAAAGTCAGAATTGCGTGATATAAAGTCAGAATTCTGAGATATAAAGTCAGAATTGCGTGATATAAAGTCGCAATTGCGAGAAAAAAAGTCAGAATTCTGACTTTATAAGACGCAATTGCGACTTTATATCTCGCAATTCTGACTTTATATCTCAGAATTCTGACTTTATATCACGCAATTCTGACTTTATATCTCAGAATTCTGACTTTATTTCACGCAATTCTGACTTTATATCTCGCAATTCTGAGAAATAAAGTCAGAATTGCGAGATGTAAACTCGCAATTGTGAGATAAAAAGTCGCAATTATCTTTTATTTTTTTTATTTTGTGGCGGAAACAAGCTTCCATAACATCTAGCTCCTTCATTTCATATGTGCAAGTAAAAATATAAGTGTGCGACTGTGCGTGTGTGTGTGTGTGTGTGTGTGTGTACTCCGAAAACTAGATTTCAATGGCCTCCAAGAGGAAAGAGCAGGCTAATTGGAGACCTCTGTCTGAAGATAAGACAGCTTTTGAGCACAAAAGGCCTAAAAATAGTGCTTATTTTTTAGGTGCTCATAGAAATCCCAATAAAGCCAAAAAAAAATCCAGTTTTCAAAATAAATTTCACCTTTTCCAAAATATCAGCCATCACAGAATGTCCCATATTTCCCCTCACCATTTTTTCCATTTGATTAATGAACTCCTCCGACTCACTTCAGTCAATGTGTGCTGGGACAGAATCGCTTAAACCAGCTTTCACTGACCAGCCAATTAATGACTTTAAAGTCACGCTCACACAAATACCTCAGTATTGTCAGTGTGTTCATTTATTGGATTAATGACATTCAGACACAGATGCTGGACTGGACATATCACTTTATGATTTACCTCTATGCTCAGTCAATGTCAGAGTAATCCCTGCCCTACATCCCCATTCAAATATAGCTTCATAATTAAGGCCATCTAGTACACGTGACCAATAACCCATTAGCCAGGGAACGATTCCTTTTAACCGTATTGTACGATCAGAAAACCTGTACCAGACTAAGCATACTGCGTAACTTATTCTGCATCTTTTTAGATTAGAAAATAGCCTTTTTCATATATTTTCTGTAGAAGCTTTGCCTTTACGTAACTAAGTTAATTCAAGGACTTGCAATTTCTATTTGTGTTAGATTTGTATTTGTAGACCGTTAGTTTTACCCCGTTTCAATGGAGCATATTGTTGAGAATCAAATCCGTCTGCTCTTGATCTCTCCGGCACACACCATTTAAATCTATGTTGTCTTTAAGCTACTGCACATCACAGTTGCTGCACATTTTTATTATATATTTTTGAAGGATATTATTTTTCTCTGAAGAAAGCTTTGTCACACAAACCCAAGGCCACAGTGTGAACTCATGTGGGCGAAAGCCAAATTTCACCCTGAAAGGCTATCTGAAAATGACAAATGCATGTTAGTTCCAGCACGGGAACTAACCGTATGATGAATAGCATTGCAACCGCTTGCTTCATCCTTTGATCCCTAATTCAGAAATACATGAACAGATCGGTGTGTGTTTGTAAACCACTGCACAGATTTCTTATTTATGTGCATTGAACAGATTGTCGTTTAAGTCGTGATCTTCTTCGATTGCAACTACATTTGGGCAATATAATGATTACAATTAAATGGTAATGCATGATGCAGGGACACTGTGTGGCTGGTTCAATGGGTGTGCCTGTGGTCCAATTATAGGTTGTCTTACACAGGCCTGTGCCAGTGGGGCCATTTCCTCCCTTCTTAAAACCCAATAGCTAATTATACAGCTTTTGATTTTATGGACCATGGGTCAAAGACAAGTCTGACGAAAGGCTTTGTTATATTTTATTTTGGTGTTTTATGTCTGTGCATTCAATGGAACCACTAAAGAATAATAGGTAACACTCTATTTTACAGTGTTTTTGTTACACATTACATGTAGCTACTATAGTAATAATGCATTATACATAATGACATGCAACTAACCCTACAACAAACTAACCATAACCCTACAAGTTCACATCGTTAATTAATATTACTCAGTACTTAAATGTATAATTACACTGTAATAAGGACAACTTAAAATAAAGTGTAACCAAAAAAATAGTATTGAAAAGTCTTTATCCAAGACAAAAAAAATGTGTCACTATCAAAGTCACACTGTGGCTTTATACAACAGTTTAAATCCTCAAATCTGATTGGCTGAGCGGCATTTCACTATCTATGTACACGTTCCAGACCGTCAGACTATATGACTGTGTCCGAACGCAATCGCTCAGTTGTTCACTCATTCACTATTGTATTTTTTCACTGTTCATTTGTCACACATTTATTGTATGTTCATAATAAAGAGAAAAAAACAACTATAGTTGTCATGTTTATGATATTTATTATATTAAAAATAGCCTACACTGTCTTATTTGTCTGTAAAAAGTTACTCATACATTTGTAAAAGTCTTTCACCGTCTCATGTTGCAATATGGAAAATAGTCTGTTGTCAAGTGTACATCGATTGTACACTTGAAATCAGAGTGCATTGTCTGTATAAAGAGTATAGGAATGTAAGGAAATTATGTTGTTCACTCAGAATTCAGACACCACTACAAAACCTGATATAGTGCACTATATAGGAAATAGGGAGCGGTTTTGGATACAGCAAATGTGTCAACTGATTCATTCAAAAAAGCTGATTCATTTTATTTAGAAACGAAACAACTGACTGTCTTTATGAATGAGTCACTGAATCATTCATTCAACTGATTCCTTCAAAAAAGCTGATTCATTTTATTTAGAAACAAAAGAACTGACTCTCTTTATGAATGAGTCACTGAATCTTTCATTCAACTGATTCCTTCAAAAAAGCTGATTCATTTGATTTAGAATCGAAACAAGTGACTGTCTTTATGAATGAGTCACTGAATCATTCATTCAACTGATTCCTTTAAAATTGCATTTTCTCTTGCTTCATTCAAACACAACTGCTGCCATTTTGTGTCTCAGTTATTGAATAAGGAAACGAAACAACTCAGTTATTGAATAACAGAAACGAATCAACTGACTGTCTTTATGAATGAGTCACTGAATCATTCATTCAACTGATTCCTTCAAAAAATCTGATTCATTTGATTTAGAAACAAAACAACTGACTCTCTTTATGAATTAGTCACTGAATCATTCATTCAACTGATTCCTTCAAAAAAGCTGATTCATTTTATTTAGAAACGAAACAACTGACTGTCTTTATGAATGAGTCACTGAATCATTCATTCAACTGATTCCTTCAAAAAAGCTGATTCATTTGATTTAGAAACGAAACAACTGTCTTTATGAATGAGTCACAGAATCATTCATTCAACTGATTCCTTTAAAATCGCATTTTCTCTTGCTTCATTCAAACACAACTGCTGCCATTTTGTGTCTCAGTTATTGAATAAGGAAACGAAACAACTCAGTTATTGAATAACAGAAATGAATCAACTGACTGTCTTTATGAATGAGTCATTGAATCATTCATTCAACTGATTCCTTCAAAAAAGCTGATTCATTTGATTTAGAAACGAAACAACTGACGCTCTTTATGAATGAGTCACTGAATCATTCATTCAACTGATTCCTTCAAAAAAGCTGATTCATTTTATTTAGAAACGAAACAACTAACTGTCTTTATGAATGAGTCACTGAATCATTCATTCAACTGATTCCTTCAAAAAAGCTGATTCATTTGATTCATTTGATTTCTAAATCAAATGAATCAGCTTTTTTGATTCCTTCAAAAAAGCTGATTCATTTGATTTAGAAATGAAACAACTGACTGTCTTTATGAATGAGTCACTGAATCATTCATTCAACTGATTCCTTCAAAAAAGCTGATTCATTTGATTTAGAAACGAAACAACCGACTGTCTTTATGAATGAGTCACTGAATCATTCATTCAACTGATCCCTTCAAAAAAGCTGATTCATTTGATTTAGAAACGAAACAACTGACTGTCTTTATGAATGAGTCACTAAATCATTCATTCAACTGATTCCTTCAAAATCGCATTTTCTCTTGCCTCATTCAAACACAACTGCTGCCATTTTGTGTCTCAGTTATTGAATAAGGTGAAGATGACCTCAGAGGACTTAACTATTAATGTTATTGTCATATTGATGGTTGCTTTGTATATTGTAGGCCTAAAATATAATTTTTCTTAGCTGAATCCCAGATTAATATATGTACAGGTAACATTATAAAATAGTTTGAATCACTATTCATGTACACATTCATTTGTTTATTAAGTGTATTTATCATTATTATAAGCAGCAAGATAATGTAGTCAATCGGTCACATTATCACAAAATAAAATACATTACATTATCCCTTACATTTACAGTTATTATTATTATATCCATATCTTAGATATCTACTACAGCTCTGTGTTGCTAGCCATAATGAACTCCTTGAGGCTAAAAGTGTGTGTTTAGCACAATGAGCTTTGATGTTGAATTTCTTTCCACATTATGTTGCATTACCATCTAAATTAGAGCACATTAAATTTTCTGTTCTGATCTGTCATGCAGTTATCATGGAATGACATGATAGTTGTTTTCTTGAGAAAACAAGAATAATTGAACATATTCGCATTCGAAAGCGGAAGCTACATATGCACGGGGTTAGTTCCTGCGTAATTACACAGCCATCTGTCCGTATCCCATTGGCACACTATAGACCTTGTACAGCATCGCTGCCCTGATCTCTGTGTGGTTCAATGGTTCACCCCATTAAGAAGAAACTAGCTCTTCTCAGAGAGACATAATGGCTATAGACTGGAAGAAAGGACTTCTCATTTTCCAATCTGACTGATGAACTTCATAATGGCGTGAGACCATGCAGTACCAAACTCATTGGTACATGCTGAGATGCCAGTATTATTTCATTTGTGGAAGACTACTGGTATGTCTAAAGCTTTAATGACAACATAAAACCCATAAAACCCCACAAAAGTCATTAAGAAACTCCATTATATTACCTTTTGTCAGAGCGAGAGCCTGTAAAATATTAAAGTAAAAACAAAACTGGACACAAGAGTGAGAGATTTTCACCACCCCACCATGCTTTTCATCTGATGCGCAGATAATGAAATGATGTTTGTTGCAGTTTAATCCGATGTAGTAATCCTGTCGCTTGCAATCTGCTAGTGCTTCTCAATCCTAGTCCTGGAGGGTCCAGCTCTGCACATTTTGAACGTGACACACCTAGTTCAGGTCTTGCAGTCTCTACTAATGAGCCACTGATATAAATCAGGTGATAAATAAAATCCCAAATGTGCAGTGCTCAGGTCCAGGATGGAGAACCAGTGATTTAGCCACTGCAAATCCGTTCGGATGCTATTTAATACTTACAAACTTAAGCACACTGTCCCATCGATTACAGAAAAACAAACATAGTCAATTTAGTCAAATCTGATAGGGCCTATGTGTGTGTGTGTACAATTATGCATAAAAAGAGAGGAATATGTATAATGGTGTATTGGACATAGCATGTTTGCTTTTTATTGATTTATGGATTTATTTATTTTTATGAAGGCTCTGCTAAATTGCGGGGGCCCACTGATTAAGGGGCCTAAAAAGATCCAATAGAGTATAGCCAACTCATTTGGTACAGGGAAGAGAAGGTCCATAATATGTAGTCCCGGGCCCTGTGAATTTTAGAGATGGCTCTGGCTGCAAGCAAAAATAGTTGGCTCTAAAATCTCATCCGTTGTGGGAACCGGTCAATGCTCAAAAGTGAAGTGGCTTATGAAACATGTTTTCAATTATGATCTAAAAATGTAGAAATGTTTGTGCGAGGGTTTCTGAGAAAATATCAACACTAAATACAATAGAAGTCAATGGAAACGTCTGTGTGTGTGTGTGTGTGTGAGAGAGAGAGAGAGAGAGAGAGAGAGAGAGAGAGAGAGAGAGAGAGAGAGAGAGAGAGAGAGAGAGAGAGAGAGAGAGAGAGAGCAAACTGGAGGGAGGGAGGGAGAGATTCAGTGATCCAGATGAAAGCAGAGATTATTTATTTCTCTGGGGAAGAGAGAAAGAGAGAGGGAGGGAGGGATAGACAGCAGCATTGCTCGCATAGTCTTGTCAGAACTGCGCCGATCTAATGCGTCTCTCATAAACGAGCCATTAACAGCCGATCAAGGGCTCGCAGTCTTCAAAGTTTGGATTTCCTCATCCATCCCGTGCGTACTCTGTGCCAATCCGAGCAGGTAAAACAACTTCAGATCTTTTGGTATATTGTCTTTGATTTTTGTTTTATGTCTTTCCTCTAAAGCGTTTCCTCTTTATCGAATAGCACCGCAAAACAGGCGGAACATCTGTTGAAACAAACTAGGACATCATGATTTCTTTCATTTCGACCCATGTTCAAGTTTACAGATTGCGATAGAGTTTGTGAGGGAAGCAGTCGTGAAGATGCCGAATAAACATCTACCTGTCGGTGAACGTGTGAGGCTGAGATGCTGTTTCTCTGCGCGCGATTGCCTCAAGTGTTGCGTGTTTTAATTATTCCTGTAGTAGCCTAATTAGAGCCTTGACCGCATTTATACCGAAAAGTTGTTTAACACTTGATTTTCAGGATACCCTTTAAAAAAGAAAGAAAGAAGAGTGAGAGCGCAAGAGAAACAATTGAGCTTTGCGATTAGCGACGTTGCATCGTCGCGTGAGATTTTCGAAACTGTTTTGAGAGCAGGTGATAGTGCCGAGCAATGTAACGATAAAAAGCCATGGAAATCAAAGCGAGACGGTTTTGAAATAACAAATTTAGTATTAATAAGGCACATACTATGACATCACGTTCCCTAATGGGTTTATCAACTTGTTTTTGTGCTTAGTGATCATCACTCATGGCTCTTTTTTGTTCTTATCGCATTTTTTCCTGTTGTCATGTTGTGATATATTCATCCATTTATTGTACAAGTAGGCTTAACTCGAGAGTGCTTGTTTAGGGCTGAGAGAAATTCAGGGTCAGTAAAGCCTGTGTGCAGCTTTGCTATACTAGAGGGCCAAATGAAATGACCTCACAATAATAGTGACATAACATGTTTAACATGTTGAAAACCAAGTACATTTTAAGTGGGTTTGAAAAGGCTATTTGAAAGGCTCAAAAGATTTCCTTCTAATAAAGTCAATCTGTTTTAGGGGTAGTGTAGGTTATATTAGTATAAAACATTTATGTGATGGTTTCAATAATAGATTCAAAAGTCTGTATGCGTGTGTGTTCTGAATGCATAATAAAATATCCACAAGCACACACTGACATTTTGATGACATTTTAAATTTTTAAAATAAAGTTACTGACTTTTCCAAAACAGGTGCAACTCCAATGGAAATAAAAATGGTTGTTTTTTTGGTTTTGTTACACTAATTCAAATGTATTGTATTTTTGGAATCCCACACATGTAGTGCTCTGTCAATAATGTTTATTATTGTTTTCAGTCATTCATAATAACCAGAGGACTTCAACCTTATTCATGCAAAGGGTTATGGTGTTTGCATTGCGAAGGCATTGAAATACTCATTACTGCATTTTACTTTTGGTCAAATTTGTTTAAATATTGAGGTTTTATTTGATCATCATGTCATATTTTATTTATTTTTTATTTTTTACAAAACTTAATTTAATTAATCAAAAATTGGCAGACCCACTATGGTGCCATCACTGCAGTAGAATAACATATCCCTGTTTAAAACCTCTGGTCTTATTATTATTATTATTAGCCCATTGAAGACATGCAGACTCCGTGGCACATCAAGTCTTTATTAATCGGTTCTGTCAATTGCTAGACACACTGAAAGAAATCCAGTGCTTTGTAGACGGAAAACATTAGACGAATTACATCTGAGATCTTTATTATATTAACATTTCAGCTAAACTTCAGAAATGAAATCATGAAAATGAGGGATTTGGTATGTGTTTAACATTTATATGCAGAGCCCATCTATTTGATGGCAGTACTTCTGTTCAGTAACATCCTGCCTTGCTGTTTGAGGGTGCAAAGATCACTGTCGAACCTTCTAGAGCTTTCAGCTGCAGGTCGTAGATGCTGAAACGGAGAACGTTTTACCCCGTGCCACACTTAAATAGCCTTTTCAGCCAGAGAGGTGTTTGTGAAAGTGACAGACGCACCCACAGGTGAGCTGTGAACTCGACAGAAATTTTGCACATCCTTTTAACACATAGCAGCATGATGCTGGAATTCCTAGCTAACACTCATTTACAGGATTTCACAAATGCTAAGCCTCAGAACAGATCTGTAATAAACGGTTAATGGCCATGACGGACTCCAATTCAGAATGTGCCAAAAAAATGGAGGTTGAGTGGAAAAGCAAATGGGCCACAGAGGATTAGCAATAAAAATAAACAAACAAAACATAAAAAAGTTGGTCATGTGGATGCTGGATTCCATTACAAGAATGAAACAGGGGTCAGCTACGGGGTAGAGTAGTAATCTCTGCTAGGATGTTTTTTGGCCTTTTGTCTTTTTTGAAGTTATATTTTGTCCTTTCTGCCATTATTTGAAGAGGATAGTGGATAAGAGAGGAGAATAAGATCAGGAAAGGACCCTGAGCCAGGACTCTAACTTGGGTAATTCAGTCGGAGTGCTTCCCGTAAGGATATATGCTACAGTGTAAAAAATATCCAGTTAAATTGACCAAAAAGCAGCTGTGGTTGCCAGGAGTTCACCATAATAAATGTGGTGACGATGTTTCAGTTATTGCAGGATGGCATATTGTACACTCATCGGCCACTTTATTGGGTACACCTTGCTAGTACTGGGTTGGACACTTTTTTGCCTTCAGAACTGCCTTAATTTTTCTTTGCATAGATTCAACAAAGTGCTGGAAACCTTCCTTAGAGATTTTGGTCCATATTGACATTATAATATCATGTGAGGCAGATTTGTCAGCTCCACATCCATGATGAGAATCTCCCATTCCACCGCTTACCAGAGGCGCTCTATTGGATTGGGATCTGGCGACTGTGGAGGCCATTTGAGTGTAGCGACTCATTGACATGTTCAAGAAACCAGTTTGAGATGATTTGAGCTTTGTGACATCCCAGCTAACAGGGAACGTTCCTATAACTTTCACTAACAATATGTAAAAGTTAGTTAAAAACTTCCCTGAAATAATGTTTCTGGAATGGTCTTATAATGTTCTTTATACATAAAAAAACGGGACGTTTTCAACGTTTAAAAAACATTCAGAAATTATGTTTTCATAACCTAATGGGAATGTTAACAAAACATTCTAAGAACATATTTTTGTTAGCTGGGATGGCGCATTATCCTGCTGAAGTAGCTATCAGGGATGGACATGGTCTGCAACAATACTCGAGAAGGCTGTGGTGTTTAAATGATGCTCAATTGGTACTAAGTGGCCAAAAGTGTACCAAGAAAATATCCCTACACTATTACACCACCAGCAGCCTGAACCATTGGTGCAAGGCAGGATGGATCCATGCTTTCATGTTGTTTACATCAAATGCAGTCCCTACCATCTGAATGTTACAGCAGAAATCAAGACTCATCAGACCAGGCAACATTTTTTCCAATCTTCTATTGTCCAATTTTGATGCGCTTGTGTGAATTGTAGCCTCAGTTTCCTATTCTTAGCTGTCAGGAGTGGCACCCGTTGTGGTCTTCTGCTGTGTAGCCCATCTGCTTCAAGGTTCGAAGTTTTGTGAGAGATGCTTAGATATTCGTGTTAACAAACAGTTCAACAGGTGTACCTAATAAAGTGGCCGGTGTGTGTATATTTTACTTAAAACCTTATCCCCTGGCTTCACAGACAGGGCTTAGATTAAGCCAGTAGTAGTAGGCCTTAGTTAAATTAGGACATTCAAGTATCTTTTATAAACCTGACTTAGAAAAGATCATAACTGGTGTGCTTCTTGAGACAAAACAATGGCACTGACATGTTTTAAGATATGTCAGTGCAAGTTGCTTTCGGTTAAGACAGCTCAAACATAGTCTACATTTTAGTCTGGGACTAGGCTTAAGTATATGAAAGTGATATATATGAGACTAATAATCTTATATACCAAGCCTACTTGGACTATCAATAACAGAAAGCCACATGATGAATTAGAGTTAATCATAATTGACCAGTATATAAAACACAGCCAATATTCCTATAGAGACTGTGCACTTGGTCATACACACAAAAACAAAAGATGCAAAACATACATGATGCTAAAATAATGCAGCAAACATTAACTAAATAACATAAAATGTCACACAAAATGCCCTAATGTACATACTGATAACAAAAATGAGAAAGCAAAACTATTTATATAAAATATGTTCATATGTGATGTTTTGGATCTTCTGGGAATGTCCTTATACTGTTTTATTTTACATTAAATGATACGGCAATCTGTAGTTTTTACTTGCAAAAAGATAAATAAATTTCAAAGTATTTTACAGTAAAAAATGTAATGCAATGTAAATAATTTAAAATTACACATGTATGGTATAGTAACTTAAAATAAACCAATTAACAGGTTTCTACTATAGCAATTTTCACAGTTTTTTTTTTTTTTACAGTGTACCTGCTATAACTTACCTGCTATATCTGTCAATCACTTCAACATTGTGTAGTGACACTAGTGGTTGCATTTGGGAGCCTCAAACACCTCTAATACTTCAGGAAAGGCAAATGAGAATTGGCGAGTTGAATTTGCATGCCACTCCTCTGGGCATATGGGTATAAAAGGAGATGGCTTGCATCCACTCATTAATTTTTTCTTTGGGGTCGAGAAGAGAGAATCATCTGTGATTCTCTCTCTATTCACCTCTGCCTAGAAGCTTTGTTGGATTTCTACGACGCATTTCATCGGTTCTCTCTCCCATACGCATAGCTAAGTGCAAAAGAGTTCCCCTGCAGGGTGCTTTAATGAGCAACTAGAAAGAGAAATTTCCAAATGAGAATATTCTCTAACAAGAGAATTTCTCTATAAAAGAGAGACTTCTTCTAAAAGAGCAAACATGGACAAAGAGCGCCTTTTTAAAGATGCTTTATCGTGCATGTATTTCTGTATGTGGTCGACACCCATCTCCATCAGATGGCTTCAGTTTGGGGCATGCCCAGGCTAGAACAACTTTTGTGGATGGTACATGCAAACATATCAAGAGTATGACCATGGAAACTTTGTGGTTGTTAGTCTTGTGACATTCCTGCTTTTCTAAGAAGAAAGTCACCTCGTTTGAGGGTTTGTTTTTGCCTTCTGATGTGAATGACTCACCTGGGCCCAACCAGCAGGTGGTTGCACAGACTGAGTCTGATCCTGAGATGGCTGCTGTGCTTGCTCGGGCTACCACAAACATCAGGCTCGAGTGGATTCCTCCTGCCCCGAGCATTCACGATAAGATTATTGGTTTCTGGGCTTGGAGCGCCGCTCCGCCCCAGTTACTTTCTTCCTAGTGGTGCACGAGGAGCATAGTTGTGGAAAGTTTCTTTTTACTGCCAGAACACGCTTCACAGGTTCTTCCAAAAATGCATTTTAATGTGTGTTCGCCATCAAGATTGGTTTGCGGTGATAGACCTGAAAAGACGTGTACTCTCCCTGCTGTAGAACTCTCTCTTTTTCTCTGTGTGAAGTTGGACTCAGTTACTATGATGGCAAGTCTCATTGCAGAACGCGGAAAGTTTAGGCTGAAAAGCCAGAACTTATTCAAAAACAAGCAGTCATATGGTTTAATAGAACAAAACTGTTAAAATACATAATATAAACAATCATCTTATGTACATTGTACATTATGCATTGTAACAAATGCCTGCAGAGGTGTTGTTACACTTTACAGCAGATCAAATCCTTGTTTAACGGCCCCCTAAAATCAATTATTTTTTTATTTTTTTTTTTGCTTTTTTTAGTAGATCTCATTAAATGACAAATTAAACCCAATGTACTATTGAAATTGATTTCTGGACATCATAATGTTATTTTTCCGAATTTTTTTATTGTACACATACACTCACCTAAAGGATTATTAGGAACACCTGTTCAATTTCTCATTAATGCAATTATCTAATCAACCAATCACATGGCAGTTGCTTCAATGCATTTAGGGGTGTGGTCCTGGTCAAGACAATCTCCTGAACTCCAAACTGAATGTCAGAATGGGAAAGAAAGGTGATTTAAGCAGTTTTGAGTGTGGCATGTTTGTTGGTGCCATACGGGCCGGTCTGAGTATTTCACAATCTGCTCAGTTACTGGGATTTTCACGCACAAACATTTCTAGGGTTTACAAAGAATGGTGTGAAAAGGGAAAAACATCCAGTATGCGGCAGTCCTGTGGAAGAAAATGCCTTGTTGATGCTAGAGGTCAGAGGAGAATGGGCCGACTGATTCAAGCTGATAGAAGAGCAACTTTGACTGAAATAACCACTCGTTACAACCGAGGTATGCAGCAAATCATTTGTGAAGCCACAACATGCACAACCTTGAGGCGGATGGGCTACAACAGCAGAAGACCCCACCGGGTACCACTCATCTCCACTACAAATAGGAATAAGAGGCTACAATTTGCACGAACTCACCAAAATTGGACAGTTGAAGACTGGAAAAATGTTGCCTGGTCTGATGAGTCTCGATTTCTGTTGAGACATTCAGATGGTAGAGTCAGAATTTGGCGTAAACAGAATGAGAACATGGATCCATCATGCCTTGTTACTAGGGCTGGTCCGAATACCATTTTTTGAGCTTCGAAGCTTCGGTAGTAATAAACATCGAATATTCGAAGCTTCGAGAGAGGGGGCTGAACATATTCTTCTCTCTAATAAAGGCAGAAATCTCTATGTGTCTGTCTGTCCGTTTGCATTATTATTATTTCGAGAACCGTTCATCCAATCGACTTCAGTGCAGTGTGCATGTGGTGCAATATAGATGGACACGCGAGACGCGACACATTCAGAATTTAAACTTTTAGTAAAACTACAGAACAGCGGGAAGCGGCGCGCCTCACGCGGGCAGGGCTTATATTCTCCGAAAACGGACACTGCAGTGATATAAAACGCACACACACAGGCCTGTTAAATTAAGCAATACTTTTAAGGTAGTCTAATATTTTTCTGACTAACAAATTACTGACATAGTAAAGGGTAGATTTAAACAAATAAAAAACGAAATTTAAATAAAGAAAAACGAAATTTAAATAAAGAAAAAACGAAATTTAAATAAAGAAAAACGAAATTCAAATAAAGAAAAACGAAATTAAGTTAAATTAAAAACGAGATTAATTTAGATTGATAATAACGGGTAAAAAGGCTAATACATTTTGTTTCTATTATTCTATTTTCCACAATGTCAAAGCAACGCAGCTTAACCCAAAACACAAGCTCAGGCATGCACTTCGGTCCATACAAACTCCGCTGTTCTGCTCTAGCCAGAGATACTCCCGTTGCTGGAACACTTAAGCGTCGTTCTATTTCTAGCATGCACGTTTTCCGCGTGGCTCAAGCCGCGCCTGAGACGCATCTCACGCAGACAGTGTGCAAACTCCAACATGGGAGCCGGTCCAACATGGGAGCCGGACACGCCACGCAGCCAGTGAATCGCCGGCCTTATTCAAGCGCGAATGAGAACCGTTTCGCGAGGGATCCCAGGTGTGCAAAAAAACAACAACAAAAAAAACAACAACGAATATTCGAATGTCAAATTTTCAAATCGAATACCAACCCACCGAACGATTATTCGAATATTTGAATATTCGGGTCCAGCCCTACTTGTTACCACTGTGCAGGCTGGTGGTGGTGGTGTAATGGTGTGGGGGATGTTTTCTTGGCACACTTTAGGCACCTTAATGCCAATTGGGCATCGTTTAAATGCCACGGCCTACCTGAGCATTGTTTCTGACCATGTCCATCCCTTTATGACCACCATGTATGTACCCATCCTCTGATGGCTACTTCCAGCAGGATAATGCACCATGTCACAAAGCTCGAATCATTTCAAATTGGTTTCTTGAACATGACAATGAGTTCACTGTACTAAAATGGCCCCCACAGTCACCAGATCTCAACCCAATAGAGCATCTTTGGGATGTGGTGGAACGGGAGCTTCGTGCCCTGGATGTGCATCCCACAAATCTCCATCAACTGCAAGATGCTATCCTATCAATATGGGCCAACATTTCTAAAGAATGCTTTCAGCACCTTGTTGAATCAATGCCACGTAGAATTAAGGCAGTTCTGAAGGCGAAAGGGGATCAAAAACAATATTAGTATGGTGTTCCTAATAATCCTTTAGGTGAGTGTATATTGTACATATCTTAGCATTGTATAGCAACCTCCTCCCCCCCAGACACCTATCCCACCCACTTTTTAAAACAAAATTACGCCACTGGTTGGAGATGTGTGTTCGGTTGCTCGAGTTTTATTCTGTTTTCCAACTGTAATCCATGTTTTCCACATTTATTCACACCTTTACTATTGAATCCAACGTATCATCAGCGCTCGGATTTGCTTCCATGGTGCTGTCAAGTACCGACTACCATCTTGCAGTCTGTGAGGTAAACTAAATGCTATTAGCTATTTGAAAAGGGGGGGGGAGCCATTCAATATATCCCACATAGCTTCCTGTTTCAGTGGAAATTACATCAACGCATCATACAAAGCTGTGCGTTCCAAGGCACTTCAGTGGGCCTTTAATATTGGCCAAACAACATTTGATTCAAATATTTACTTAGTCTTTAATATTTGGCCACTTCTTTATGACAGAAATGCTACAGCCATTGTAATTTCATGAACAAGAATATGTGGACATAAAAACATGCAAACTCAGAACAAAGATTTAAACTTTTATTTTGAAAACGGGATGAAGTTTGCATATTTAGAAACATATTGATGTATTCTCGTGTGTTGGTGTAGGTTTATAAATAATTTACCTTACAAATCTGATGAAATGGTGCACACTGCATTCCCAGATGAACGTTATAAGCAACCCAAACTCACAGCATATGCAGAGAAGGAGTCTGAGACACACTCCACACATGTGAATGATAACAGTTCATGTGGAGCAGCATTTACTGTGAACGAAGCCCAGGCCCAGTTCCAGAATTAAATCACTGAGGATGCTTCTGAAATTTCTGAGGGTGTTCTAGTACAGTGCAGATGTAGGCTAAACAACAGCTCCACCACAGCAGTGTACAGTGAGACATTTAAGAATATACCCGAATATATTTTTCTTGTAATCTATTAGTCTGCATTTATATTGCTTTAATGCATTGCTATTTTAACGTCATATTTCTGTCCCTTGCAGATTGAATCCAGCATTCATATGCAAATGTCACTTGCAAAACTTTGCAGCATGCAGTTGACCGCCGGACCTCTTAGCAGCATGAAAAACAATAGTTTTAATCATTGGATTATATAGGCTGTAGCTTCGAAAGCGAGTCAAGACCGCTCCATTTACAACCACTTAAACGCTGTCATTTTGTCAGTTCATCGTGATCTCACAAAGTTCCGTTATAATCACTGAAGCTGCCAACAATTCACAATAAATCTCTTACCTACATTGTGTCTACACCTTGTTTGTTAATGAGAGGTTTTGCGAACCTGCATAACTCAGCACTGAATTAAAACTCTGGCATTTTGAGCGGTAAGTGGATTCTGACTAACTTAAACACCTCTGATTGGCCATTGCGTTCAAGAGATCAATAACTATGTTTGTGATTGGCCAAATTGCTCACCACAGCAAAAACACGTTGTACATAAATACATTTGACGTTCTCCAGCTCACAAACCGAAATATGCACTGGAGCATTTGCCAAATCTGTTTCGCCAATATATTATTACAGTATCAACTGAGGGTGCTCTTGCTTGTGTTTGGGGGTATTTAGCCCTGACCGGGCCTGACAGAGCCGCTCTGAGGTGATCGCAACCTACACGCATGTAAATAATTAAAGCGCATATATTAAACCCGCAGGGCATATATTTATTTAATTGAATCACAGTCTTAGTGAATTCACAATCGTACTATGATATAGTATGATTCCCTTAGAAAATTCCCTCCAGACACGTCCAACACAGGCAGGGGTGCTATATGCAACATGCATACAGAATCTACAGTATATGCAACGTCCAGTGCCTGGACAGGACCTCGACTTCGTTGGCACATCAACTGCCTCGAGTTTCTGGCTGTATTGCTGGCCCTGTGGAGGTTTCAGCTGTTGATCCAGGGTAAGCATATGTCAGTAGGGTTGAACAACACACCGGCAATAGCATATAAATCACCAAGGTGGTTTATGCTAACGTTGCATGTCACACCTCGTCTGCCTATCTCCTTCTTTGGAGTCAGCAGTGTCTTAAGTCCCTGCGGGCTACTCATATCCCAGGCAAACACAATCGTGCAGTGAATGTGCTGTCACGATGGGTGACACTTCAGGGAGAGTTCATTCCCAGGTGGCGATTCCT
Organism: Scardinius erythrophthalmus; assembly: GCF_964197995.2. Taxonomy (NCBI): domain Eukaryota; kingdom Metazoa; phylum Chordata; class Actinopteri; order Cypriniformes; family Leuciscidae; genus Scardinius; species Scardinius erythrophthalmus. The sequence continues at coordinate 23,420,196 of NC_138235.1, forward strand.
CAGAGTCGATTTGGAGAAGCACAGTTAGACCTGGTAGCTCCCCCAGGAATCCTCCCACTGCCCGCTGTGGTATTCCCTGACTGAGACCCCTCTTGGTACAGACATGCTGGCACAAATCTGTGTTTTCCCCAGTAAACCTGTTTGCATGGACATTGTACAAATTCAGGGGGGACAAAGAACAGGTTATGTTGTTTGAGCCGTTCTGGCCCACTCGAAGCTCTTGACGACAGACAACCCCAACCCGCCCCTACCCCGACTTGAAATTCAACGAGGGAGGATCTTTCTTCTCAGGGACAGGGCACAATTTGGCACCTACACCCAGACCTCTGAAACACTCCACGAGGTGGCTATATGCTTTAAAGGGCCGTCTCTTCGCGGATGGGTAGTTAGATCAGTGCTTCATTTGGAGAAGTGGCTGTCCGCTCCACCCTAAAAGTGCATGTGGCTGCTATAGCGGCACAACACAATGCAGTGGGCGGTAAGTCCTTAGGAAAACTCATGCTGAATATCAGGTTCCTCAAGAGGCGCCAAGAGGTTAAGTCCTCCCAGAAAAAGGCAGTGCTTCCTTAGCATCCTGTAGTCAGAGACTGGCTCCACGCTGATACTATAAGCAGTCTTGAGCCTGATCATTACATGGGTAGGAGATCTTTGTGAAAAACCAGGTGGCTGCTTCTTATTCCCTCCTGGGACCTCTCTGTAGACTTGATTGTCCTACATAGAGCCCCCAGTTGAACCTTCTAGAGTCAGTCGAGTTAAGCACCCTCTCATTGTAGATGGCCCCCCTGACTGTGCTCACTTCTATCAACAGGGTTGAGAACCTGGCTGCAGGAGTCCTCTGTCAGTGAAACATGCGTTGAGTTTGGCAGGCATACTCTCACGGCTTGGGTACGTGCCCAAGGTTCTCATTACTCCTTTTAGGGATCAGGTGGTGAACCTGAAAGCTATGCAAGCTGAACCTGTTGCTATGTCCAATATGCGCTCTGCCTGTGTACTTGGACCGCACAGAGAGCTTAAGACACTCTGAGCAGCTCTTTGTTGGTTTTGGGGGACAGCAGGGAGAGCTGTCTCCAGACAAAAAGAGAGATTGTCCCACTGGATTGTGGATGCCCCCTGGGTCCACGAGGAGTCTTGCTTCCTCCTGGGGACTGACAAACGATGCCTCTCTAAACAGACATCTGTATGGCACCTATACAGATGTCGACACCTAATACCTCGCGAGATGTTACAATATCCATGTTGAGCCGGTTTCGTCACGAGTATTTTCAGTTATGAACAGGTAAATTTCGGGCAACTGGCCGGGAGTAATGCTTGCACAGAGTTCCTTTCCCTTAATAATAGCACTTTTTTGGCCCACATGAGTTTGCTGTTCGGCAAACCCTGTACATTTTTCTAACCTTCAGCACCTATCAGTCACCAAATTCAGCAGTGGAATTCACAACCAAGCCCATTACTCTCATAAGTGGTGTAATTTGTTGAGAGGCTGGAGGTAATAGAACCCAAGATAAGGGCTGAAATGATTCAGAGCTTCATCCAGTAGAAACACATATAATGATGCTGACATTCGGGATATCGGCGGACTCTGGGGTTCTTTTATATGAATTCAGTGCACCATTATGCCAGTATAACAGTGAATGGGTGTCTTGCACAGTTTAAGATGTTTCATTTGTTTTGATCAGGTCTAATGTAATTTTAAGCCAAAATCGTCAGTCACTGTAAAAAGATGGAGTGATGTTCATAGGCATCTTGGAAACCTCAGCTGGGAATTTAATCTTGTCTGGTTGCTTGTCTTGACTTGATTTCATTGCCACCTTTGTGAGAGTCCCCCGATCAGACAGATTTAACCCTTTTGGATGGGAGGATATGCATCTTTAGTGAGACGGCTGTCATTTTGAGCCCAATTACGCGGACTCACCTGAAAAGGGGTATAACATGAGTAAGTGCTGGCAACCTTGAGCTAGACAGAGTGGAGAAACTCTGCGAGGAACATATGCTAGCGAGTTCACATTTTTCAAATGGCTTGTTATCGGTGTGGAAACATTACATACTATAGTCTCCATAACACTAGTGGAGGGAAATCACAATCAATGAGTCACAAATAAAGCTCTATATGCAATCGGTTATTTATAAACATGTTAATGCCCATTAGCACTGTGACACACAACATTGTTTTCACCTCTTGGATGCTGCCAATTAAGTGGTTACTTAATTTTGGAGACTCATCACAGCAGTTACCCTCAAGATCTGAGATAAATATATTCAGCGAAAAATAATGCATACAATCCACAATATGAGCATTATACAAAGCCTTTCTGTTCAGTTTCTAACCAGTGAGCATTCAATCTGACTCCTGTGGGCCACCTTGATGCTAGACTACATATAGCAAACACTTTCAAGTTAGATTCGTACCTTTTGCCCACACACAACACACCTCCCACAGATGCGTTTTGTAAATGGATGGGTGTATTTCAGTACTCCAGGCGTCTAAGTCTCTTGTCCAACATTCAGCTCATAAGCTCATCGCTGTTTGCAGTTTTAAGCAAATGAAGTAAACACGTTAATCATATCAGCCTACAACAAATGAGCTATTCTCCTTGATGGATTTGTAATCTCTATAAACACCCCTACTATAATGATGAATGAAATAGGATTCATAAGAAGCTTGTGAAACATATTCTCATAGGTTTTATTGCTCATATCTAATCAGCTTTACAATAACTATAAAATTGTGATTTGGACTATTTTATGTGCAGTCTGAATAGATACAGGGTGCTTTAAGAATAAACTTAGACAAGCACACTTGCCACTCTGATCTCATTAGTATTTTTAGGTATTCAAACGAAATGGTGACATATGCATTGTTTGGATATATATAATGAAACATAATTATATGGATGTATTGACAGCACCTAAAACATAAATGTCTTTAGGAATGTAAATTTGTGTCTTTACAAATCCTTTATATTATATTTATTTGTTAATATTTAATTATATTTAAATGCATGTGAATATATTTATATAGTGTACTATTATTTAGATACAACAATAATAATTTTATTATAATAATAATAACAACAAATTCTTATATTCAAATAATAAATTCTATATTAAATTACAAACAAATAATAAATTGATAATTTGTTACAATATACTATACATTTACAGTATTTACACATTTTTAAGGAAATAAAATAAAAAATAAAATAATTATTCCGTAATGTAATTTGTTTTAAAAGTTAGGCTTGGGTAAAGTGATGGAATCCTTCAAAATCAGTTACACTACTCTAGAAATAAATAAATATATAAAGGTGTTGAACAAATTCAATATTCTATTAAACTAAAATATTCTACTGTAACATTTTTAAGTCAGTAATTGTTAGTTCATAAAATATTTGTGTTTTAGCTGCTGTAAAAAAAGAAAAAAAAAAAGGAATCCACACCCCAAATGGTAGATAGACTGAAAGGTTTTTATTATTATTATTATTATTGTGCACAGTCACTTTTATGTTAGTGCACTATGGTATTCTGTTGTGCCTTTATACGAGAATCTTCAGTAAAATACTACTTTTCAATGGATCTTGAACTTTGCATTTTTTGGTGTACGGATTCCTTTTTTAGTTTTTTCATGTTTTGTAAACTGAATCTATGCACCAATCCAATCGATGCTGGCAATACATTAATAATGTAAATATATGTCTGCTAACAACACTTAACATACAAATACCTGCGAATACTAATGTCATATTATAAACACATCCGCACTCATTTACACTCATACACACATCACCAATTAGCACGTTAATTAATGGACATGAATTATGTATGTTTTAATATTCCTGTTTCTCAAACAGTACTGTAGAGCATGTTGCTAACAATGCCATGGACATGAGTTTAATTAAAGGCATGATAACTGATAAAATATAGAATAAGTGTAAGTTAGGATAAAAGTATGTTTGTATGTGCATTAAGAGAAGAATAATTCAGTGCAGAGAGGCCAAGTAGGAAATATATTTCTTGATCTTGTTAGAAGATGTTAATCGTTGCTTTTAAGTGCCCCATTACCCTAGCAAATGCCCTCATTCATGCCAGCTGAGGTTCTTTTCCACAGCCGTCAGTGAACCCTCTCTGGGTTCATAAAGAGTTAAGCTTAGAGCTTACATCACTGCTGAGATGCCATGATCTGCTGCAGCCGCGTGTTGAACACCAATAATTTCCACCCCCTGTTGCACTCCTCACAATCATATTAAAGAAAGATAATATAACATAATTGTTTTTACTAATATGCATATGTATAGGCTACAAACAAAGAATGAGTTACTCCCCTTAAGACCACCATAGCCAAGCCATAGAAGTGTCATGATAGCCCCTTTAGCAGAAAATAACACAGGAACAGAGTGGCAATTATATTGTTATTGAGATACACCGACAACGAAGCCATTACGAGGGTCATGTGAGTCTTAACGCTCAAACATTCTCTTTCTCTCCATCAAATTTCTTTAATCATCTATAATTTGAAGAGCGCTTTCCACCAACTCCACCTTGCTTAGGCACCTTTTTTAGCATAATTTTGTTTCCGATTGCATTGAAATAGACAGAGCGGCTTCCACTTCACCATTTGCCATAAAACAAAGCAAAAAAAGAGAAAAATAATTGTGGATGTTGGGGGTGCAGGGCTTTGTGAGCGAGATATGCAAGTTGAGGCTTTCAGCATCACAATGAAGACTTGCGCTTTTGTGATGGGCAATGCTTTCTATTGTATTCAAAGTGCGGTAAATACATGCGGGATACGGGAGCAAACAAATCAGTGATGAGGACCCTTCCCTGTAGCCTCGTTTTGTCCACCATTGCTCCCAACTTGAGGATAAAGAAAGATGGAAAAAGAGAATGGAGAATGAGATGAGGAACAAAAAGAGATGAAGCCATTGCCATTGAAATCTTTATTCTCATTATGACAGCGGTGCTGGTGCGCTATACATACTCTTCATTTTAATGCTGCCCCACACTGAGCCACTAATATCTTCCTCTTTCTGTTTATTTATCTAGGGAGGGGGAAATAAAAACATTGCAGAACTGGAAATTTAATCACTGCTGTTGTTGGTGTCATAATATAAATGTCTGATAATCTAATTCTATTTATAAGAAAGACAGTGATAAATCACTGCTCTTTTTTTAAACTGATATCATTGAACGGGCAAGGTGTGCTATTCAGCTTATAGCAAACCACAAAACAGAGCATAATTTGGAGCCTTTGTTCATGTTCTAAAAGAAGATTTGGTAAATTGTAAGCCTTCAAATTATTAAACAGCTGTGTAAATGAATTTTTGTGTATTTCTGCACCTTTGTTGGCACCAAACAGAACTGACATCGCCTTAAAAGCAATAGTGAACATTCATACCTTATCAACTGTTGCCAGCCAGCATTTTTCTTAGACAAGCTTTTGCTCTGCGATTTAAAAGATATGTCCAAAGATACATAATATTTAAATCAGACTTTAAATAAAAAGTTTATTGTCATAGATCAGTGTTATTTTAGTATCATAATGAGAGACTATTATAGGGTTTTATATATATATATATAAATATATATATATAGAAGAAGTTTTTAATGTCTATATACTTTTTATACATTTTTTATTTCAGTTTTAGTTCTAGATATTTTAGTACAGTTAAACTAAATGAAAATGAGAAATGTTGCTTTGGCAACTAGCAGAAATAACATTTAAAAAAATTGTTTTTGTAATATTTTGTTTCAAGTAATAAAAATGTTCTTTTATGGTTTTAGTTAACTATAATAACCCTGTCATTGTCGTAGAATCATTAAGAACAGTTCTGTTATTATGATTTGAAATCACCAGCAAATGTGGCTGCACTTTTTATCCATTGATTGTGAGAAGCCATTTTAGTTGTGCAACTGCATAATTTCACTTTTTTTTAATGAAAAATATCAGATAAAACTTTTTTGCAATCTACTTTTACCATTTTATGAGCACATTTTACATAAAACCATGCAGAAACCAATGTTTCTGTGTCGGGCTGGTATGTTCAAATAGAGCATTTTTTTTAAAGCGTATTTAACCAAACCATATTTTTGCATGTTTTTCTGCATATTAAGCTGGGTTAGGAGAAAGTATTTAAATCAACAAAATTGCACACTTTATTTAAATTTCATTGAGTTAATGTTGCAACGTAGCAGATGAAAAATCATATTCCTTTTTCTTCCAGCCGTAAAAATAAATGATTGATGTTTTAATATAGCTGTACAGTCAAACAATGTATTGTTTTAACATTTTCACAATCTGACTCATGTGTTCTGTCCTCCTACAGACGTTCTTCGTATTCTGCCCTTTGGCCTCTTGTCTCCTTGTTTTTGATCACTTTGTTTTCCCTCCTCCTGTCCTCCTTTCTGCTGTCTTTCCCGACCAACTTCTCTCTTCAAAAGCATTTGCCCATCCGTGATAGCAAGTCAACCGCTGTAGCATCATACGCACAGTCATGCGCACATGTACGCTCTGTTGTTAATGTATTCTGTTTAAAACCCATTCACCCCTCAACACACTTCTACACTCTGTCCCTCTCTGGGCGTACTTTAAATAAACCTTTGATGTCTAATCTAATGTTCTAGATATGTACGAGGCTGAGACGATCAACTACTACAGTACTGACAGAGAGGAGTGCTATTGCACAACGCATTATTGAAGTATCAAGCGAATACAATGGAAGTAAAGGGAAATGAGCCTGCAATGCCTTTCACTGACCTGATTTTAGATAATCCACCTACTTAAAACTCTGAATCGTCACCCCTTGGTCCTATATTTGGCTGCTTTGTAACGATGTGCCTTAGGTTAGAGTATGGGAGATGACGCTAATAGCTAAACTGTTAGCGCTGTGAGTTTTTGTGTTGGTGTGACAGGCGGCAATGACAGTTTACAGCGAGAGGAAGCAGCCAAACTCTCCAGATGGGCAATTTTCAGTGACTTTGGCCCGCTGATTCACTTTCCTCTGTGTCGGCGCTTCTGACTTCCAGTCAATGTGTTTTTCTTCATTGAGGTAGCACTGTGCTATTTTGCAAATGAGCTGTTCATAATACATCTCTTGAGGGGACAAACATCAGAATCTGTATTAAAACAAATTAATGAGTTAAGTACCCTTTGCGATAGTGTGGGAAATTTTTCAGCCCGATGGTTAATTTCAGTCTGTGGGCACAAAGAGGATAAATGACATTGAGAGTTTTCGCAACATGGCCACCGTAATCTTCATTTCAATCATCAGATCTCGCTTCGCAAGGGAGCGGATTTTACTGCTGAATATTTTACACTTGCCTTTCATTTTCCCGCTCTGGTGATCTCTTGCAGCTTCTCTGGTCTTCGATCTCTGAAGCTGATGCCTTTAGCAGAGTACTTCTCCCTTCATTACACTCTTCTAACATGTGACTTCTCTAAAAACATTCTACTGTAAAGTTTAAATTTGAAGAACTGAAGTTGGCTGCCTTTTATATTTAATGTTACTTTTTTCTAATCAATTTTATTCATAAATATTTCAGATTAAAATGTTCATTAAAATCTGAGTGCAGTTGAGGAAATTTGCTGCACAAACCGAATTTGGCAGCCTGTTGATTGACATTTGTACTATGATGAGGGCAGGACACATTAGGACTAGGTAAAAATATACATTTTCCAGTTAATCACATCTTGCTTTGAACAGACAAAACGTCTGTGTGCTGCGAAATAATGGGCATAAAACATGGTCTTTCTATTAAGTTGGTTTTGAATGGCTGCATGCAATAGTATAAGGGTTGACTGTAATCCGATTAATGAACAAATTATTCTTTTGAACTGGTTCTTTGTAGTGAATCAAAAACATATAATATGAGCTGTAGCAGTATTGTAGAATATAGACCCTATATCATGAAGGGTGCAGGCTGATAGGTCCTTTACATGCAATCTGCATTACCACATAATACAAGCTGATTGGACTCAGCTGATCCTGCAGCCAATGAAATTGCTTGCTCAACATTTAAATACTGTGGTCAAGCCTGTCTCAAGGGTTGTATCATCACTCTCTCACTGAATCATCTGAAGTGTTTTCTCAGTCAGTAAAACAGACAGTATCGAGATAACATCTAGCACTGTTTTTCAGGAGTTTTCAGATTTAAAAACGTTTAAAGGGGGGGTGAAATGCTATTTCATACATACTGAGTTTTTTACACTGTTAAAGAGTTGGATTCCCATGCTAAACATGGACAAAGTTTCAAAAATTAAATTGTACGTTTGAAGGAGTATTTCTGTTCCAAAAATGCTCCTTCCGGTTTGTCACAAGTTTTGGAAAGTTTTTTTCGAGTATTGGCATGTGTGACGTCAGATGGGGCGGAATTTCCTTATACGGGTCCTAAGGGCACTTCTCCCGGAAGGACGCGGGCGCGCGCGCAACCGTAGACCAGAGCGAGAGAGCGAAAGCAGTACGCCCATCAAAGCGCTCTGCTCGGCTTTAGGGAAGTCAATGTCACCAAAGAAGTGGGTTTTTGGTTGCCAGGGCAAGACAACCCTGCACAGATTCCCAAAGAACCCAGCGTTAAGGAACCAGTGGATGGAGTTTGTTTTTTTCAGAACATCAACGGAGGTTGTGCAAGTTGTTCTTTGGATTTGCAGATTGATCGAGCAGTCACAATGATAAAGGTTCTCGGTTGTGCGTTGGAACCGGGCGGTGAGTAAAACTGCTTCTATTGTCTCTGTGTGTTGTTAGCTCGGCGCGTTAGCACAGCTTTAGCTCCGCCCACACGGCTCGCCTTCAGCTGCTCATTTTTTTCCGGAAAGACTCGGTACAGCCTATCATTCTTTTATAAATATAATAAAACTAAAGACTTTTTGGAGATATGAAGGATGCAATACTACTCTATAGGTACTCAAGATTAACAGGAGATTGAGTGAAAATGAGCATTTCACCCCCCCTTTAAAACATCTAGAGATAGAGTAGGCTACACTCGTCCAGCAGTACCGTTGCTCTCACTGATGGTCTGAAAGGTGCCTAATAGTTAGGCTATGCTTTTGTAACTTATTAGTGATAAATAAAAACTCTTTGTGAGTACTGTCAGTTGAAATCCTGCTGGCGTCCATGCTTTCTCCATCCATGCAATAAATGCACAACATTGTTGAATGAGCATGGATTTCTAGCAGATTTACATGAACTTCTCTAGCCTGGTTAAAACCAGACCATTCTCAGTAGTAGCTGAGTTATGGTCTGGCAAAGCTTCATTAATAACTCATTTCCAAAGGGGCGTCACCAACGGACGTCGCTCAAATGTCGTTATTATTCGCAATCCAATATTATTCGCTATCCAATTCGCAATTGGATAGACCTAAAACCAATCAGAGCGATCGTCGTCGTGTAAAGCCCGCCTCAACGTTTCTGATTGGTGCCGCGATTTCGACGGATTAGAAATGGGCTTGAATGAGCTCTTCGCCAGACAAATCTAAATTTGCCGGAAGTTGTCTGGGTTTTCCCAGGCTAGAACTTCTCAGGTAATATCTATGGTTTGACCCATTTCAGAGGTGGCCAAAATCAGAATTTAAAATGGACTAAATAAAGCTCTCTTTATGAACTTGATGTATGTTTTTAACAAGCAAAATAATACAGCATCACGATACACAGTCTTACTTTTAGCTATGTCTTTTAACTATGATAGTATTTCCGAAGGACAAAAATTAATTTTAACTATTGGCTTTACATCATCAAGTCAGCTGTCACTTTACTTTGGCGAAGGGCCCTGGGGAGGTGCGAACCCCTGTACGGTCGCACACTTGGCACAGGTCTTGCAACTGCTCTGAGTCTGGTTCCTCTGAAACTATCTACTCTTGCAGTGGCAGCGTATCTTACATGCTCACAGCAGCGTGTCCACAGAGGATATTGTGTTTAGTATTATACTGTATATGTGAAAATAAATATAAATAAATAGCAAATGAACTGCATATAAAATTGTGTAATGTACCAACTTAGAAGGTTCCTTGCATAATACAACATTAGCTGAGAAATTTCTTTCATATATTAGCAAAATGAAATCAGAACTGAATGTAATGGAATCAGAATCAAGAGCTTGTGAATTTGAATCGAATCCGGAAATCTGTAATGACACTCATCCCAAGGACACATTTATACACGTTTCCTGTTATTGTTAATCTTAGGACATATCTCCAGTTTTCCTGCTTGGCACATTTCCAGAAGGCCAGCGAGATTTTCATTTGAAGTTTGGTCCCTTTGGAAGTCCCTTAATATTTCATACGTTTATTCCAGCCACTAACTAATTACCTCAGTACAGTGTCAAGCCCTACAGTACAGAGCGAGAGATGAAACTGTGCTTTTGAATGACTGAAGGGGGGATGGAGGAACACATCACCGTTAGTTTAGCTGGAGAGCTGTTGTGGCGTGCACAAGATCAGCAGTTTGCTTTTGAAAGACATCACATATGTCGATACTCTCTTGTGTAAACTTTAGTAGTGTAGATTTTTCTCTCTGTTTCATCTTTTAAATGTTATTCCACATAAGCATCTCTACATCATTCAGATTTGTATAGATACTTTAAGAGTCTATAGTTACAAGTGTTCATAAACCTTAAATGATTAAAACATTCAAGGCAATAGTTTGCATGTCTTGTTCTGAGTTTATTTAAATTTCTTTAGTGTTTTAAAGTTCTCATGATGTAAAATCTGCCATAAATGACCACACAAGAAACTGTAAGAAAATTAATCTTGCATAAAAGACAATACATTTCTAAACATGCCAGCAAAATCAACAACAGTAGTGAAAATAAAACTAACAAATGGTCAGTACAACCATATTAATTATGTATGTCCCAGTGCATGCTGGGAAGAGGGTGCATGAGACTGAACTAGAAAGCATTATTTAGATTAGGGATATTTGACCTAACAAAAAATAAATAAATCAGCATTTAATAATTATTATTATTATTATTTAAGTTGATAGTTGTTCGAAGTAAACTGAAAAAAGTCTAGTATTGGTAATGTTTCATGGTTATTTCATGCATTTTTTACTTGATCTATGAATCATTTTTCCAGTGTAGCCTACATGTTTTTTGTTTGTTTTTAATTGTTGCGAAGACACTTGAAGGCAAAGCATTTAAAACAACAAGCATTGCACTGATGCTGAGCTGTTTTCTCTTGGTATCTTCCACCTAAATCATTTCAGGTATCTCTCTCTCTCTCTCTCTCTCTCTCTCTCTCTCTCTCTCTCTCTCTCTCTCTCTCTCTCTCTCTCTCTCTCTCTCTCTCTCTCTCTCTCTCTCTCTCTCTCTCTCTCTCTCTCTCTCTCTCTCTCTCTCTCTCCTTCATCCTTCACTTTTAAACTTCTACTTTGTTCCCTTATCCCCGCTGTCTTCTCTATTTCACTCGCTCGTTCGTGTTCTTGCTCTTTCTCTCTCTTTTTCCCTCTTATTCTCCCAGGAGCCCAACTGACCTAATTCTCCTCCGAAGACATGGCTGCACTCGCATGGGCGCGCACGGCTGTTTCTCACACTTGCATCTTTCATATCCCAGATTCACCTCACCTTGTGAAAAAACAATATTTTTTTTATTTCATCAGCTACAGTAGGTCCATGCAATGTCCTTATTAAACTACCACAGAGCCATTTTTCCATTCACAGCAACTTTAGCAAGGTGTTAGCAGTATAAAACTTTGTTTCTGGTGTGAGCTTACTTCCTCAGTGGACCCATTACTTATGTTTGTTGCCAAGTTCTTCATTAGCTTGAAGACCCTTCTGATAGGGAGGTCTGATTAATGAAGATTAAAGTTCTAATTTGGTGGGTGACTCGCAAACCAAAATGGGTCACAAGTCTGTTAGTTGGTTAGAAAAATAGTTAACCAACTCCCCCATGTATCTGTTGTTATTGATGTCAAACCCATGTATCCAGTCAAACTCAAATTCACTTTTCACTTGGTAGAATCAGTGATCGGCAGCAGTGTAGCTAAATTTCTACATTTCTTAGTATCGTATGTTTTTTAAAGTCACCATGAAATCAAAATTGACAACTCTTATTTTTTACAGAATGTTGCAGTGCTTATTATAGGCTAAATGATTTATCTATGCACATCATTATTTAAAAAAATTCATGTGCCCTCGTAATCTAACCTCCCCTTCCCCTCAAAACGACATCTGTTGTCTTCATGACGTGCGCCTCGGCGGAGGGTGGGGCTATATATCCTCCACAACTGACTGCAAACTGGCATTCAGATCTGACACCATTTAGTTAGCAACGCCCAACTTCCTACGATCCGATCAATTCCCGAAGGAATCAAATCCCTTCTTACATTTTTCTCATTCCAAGGCTGCGTTTAACTCCACTTTTAGACATACACTCACAAACTTCTTTAAGCACTTCTCCTTGGGGGAATCCCTGCCGCTATTTTGAAATGTGTTCAACTTCGTCAAGTAGGAAAGGGAAGTTTATTTAGACAGACCCTTGACCCCTCGCATAAAGAGAGGCCTATTGAATGGCTCGTAAAACAAACTCACAAGGAAAAAAAACCTGTAAATAATAAATCAGCTCCATATCAGATTCCAATTGATCAAGGGCTTAGGACGTTCCATTTAAACAGATTGCATGGGTTCCGCCAGTAGTGTGGGCACTCGTGCAACATAAGCGATGACGTACATCCAAGTGAACGAGACAGAAGGAAGTTAGTGAGACCCGAAGCCATTTCACGTGGATATACCGGTTATAAACTGTCTATGGGATATACATAACAATAAGGAAGAAAAGATTATCGTAACTTCCATTTCATGCTGACTTGAAATCATGGAGCTTTTCAGTAGCTAAGCTATTTTATTTCATAAGTATCATGGGGGTGTTATTAAACTCTAAGGCAGGGGTGTCAAACTCAGTTCCTGGAGGGCCACAACCCTGCAGAGTTTAGCTTCAACCCTAATTTAACACACCTGATCCAGCTAATCAGTTTTTGGAGCTGGTTGGAGCTAAACTCTGCAGGACATTGGCCCTCCAGGAACTGAGTTTGACACCCCTGCTCTAAGTCATGTTTTTCTTAGAAATATTTCAGCAATAAAGTGTTCTCTTTATGGTTGTTCAGAATTAGAACAAGCGATGTCCGATTCGGGAATGGATGACTCTTTTGAATCTGTTCTATTTAATGAATCGGTCGATCCTTTTGAATCATTGAAGTTATCCACTCACTCAACTGAATCAGTTTGGCGGTTCCTCCAACTGCACAGAGATCGCCTCTCGCAGCCTCTTTTAATCTCTCAAAAATCAGTAATGCACTTTTTACTTCTCTTTTAGAGATTTTATGTTCATTTTATTGTTTGTACATATATAGTAGTTTGTAGCTTAGCCAGCAAAACTTTTTGAGTAGCTTTCCCAACACTGTGTTTGTGTGTGGTTTTGGATCTATATGATCTTGAATCTATTATCCATATAGCATGTTCAGAAGTCTCACTTCTATAGCAAGCAAGCCTGAGGCTCATACAGCTATACAGCTGCTGGTTTAGATCATTCTAACTATATGGCATCATTATGGCTGACATATAATGAATGAGGCATTTACAGTATTTGACCTGTATTGGTCGTATTTCTACAATTCTGTTTGTGCATCATATAATTTAGCATTTTTGTGATTGTTACAAACGATGAATGACATAACAATTTTTTAATTGGCTGTGTGCATAACAGATGCTCTCCTATTCTGTTGCCAAATTTGACTTGTATAATAACATTCAACACAATGCCTTTGTTCAATGCTGTTTAAAATCCGAAAAAAATCCAAGGTTGTGTCTTTTATTCGCTCTTTCTTTTTATGTGTGTTCTTTCCACATTTGAAAACAGAGGCTCGAAAAGGGGGAGCTGGGTAAATGAACAATAGTATAAAGGATCAAAGCTTCATTAGAATAGAGAGATATAGCGTGGAGACAAACTGTTTAGAGGACAATCGCCAATTGGGGTTTGAGGCGAAAAGAATATACCACAGCTTCTGTAATGGTTAATTTTACATGAAAATAATAAAGTAGTGCAGAGTGGAGTATACTAGCTGAGGCATTTTTCAAACAGAACCTTGAACAGTCTGCAGTGTTAGTTTAGCATCACAGCTGGTGAAAGAAAGTGCCAGAAGGATGTGTGTGTGTGTGTGTGTGAGAGAGAGAGAGAGAGAGAGAGAGAGAGAGAGTGGCAATGCATGTGAATGTCTAGGTGAGCTGAGTGTTGTGATTTTACTTGCACATATGCAATTATTGATCAGTCAACCTCAACATTATATACCAGAGAAGGTTTTTATAAATCTCAGATACAAATCGATAATTATTACACCATAAAGTCTTCCTATTCACCACTAAATTTATCAGCTGACAGGCCCATTTAATGACCATAGTAAACCAAGAGAATCTGAACCAAAAAATACTGACACATTAGAAAGCAGAGCGATTTATGTCATATTATTAAGCTTCAACAAAACTTTAAAGTATTTATTTTATAATTTTGAATGTGATAGTTATATGAATCACGTACAATTAATTATATAAAAAATAACCAGATGAAAAAAAAAAAATCATGCTCCCTGACCTGTAAGCAAATGTAGCATTTTTCTTCCATCTGAAGTAGCACCTTACTGTTTTTGTCGGTCTTCAAGCTGTTCCTTGCTGTAGGGTTGCACATGCGGCCTTGCATAATATTAGAAACGAGTAGGTGAGGTTTATTTTTAAAGGAATGATCTGGGTTCAGATTTATCGACAGCATTTGTGGCACTCGGTCGATTACAACAGACAATTTTTACTCATCCCTCAGCTTGTAAAACGGCTCTAAATTATTTTCTGTGGTAATTGACAGTATGTCACCAATGTTTCTGAAAAAGCTTGATTTGTACTGAACCAGAAACTTTCATTTTAACAAGGTGCCTGATCGCATCAGTCTAAGTCTAACCTTTAGAGTTTGACACATTTCAGTGCGGTTTGTTTTGTGAACCTGTTGCAGTTAATGGTAAAGGCTGTTATTGACTATAACAACTATATTAGACCTGACAGCAAACCCACAACCCGTAAGGATTGTTACTCATGTCACATTTGAAAAGGGCATTTACATAGATGTAAGACAGAGAAGCAAAAAATGGCCCATTAAAATTAATATTTTGGGTAAAGAGTTTAAGCGCTTATCCTTTACTCACTGTATATCCGTCACTGCAGTTACAATCAGCGTTATGTATTATTAATATACTGTTGTTGTAGTATTTATTAATATTTTGAATTAGCTTTTATTTTTTATTTTTTCATTTTTGTTTAAGTTTTAGTAATTCTGTTGTGTGATTTTATCATTTTTGTAAAAAAAAATTCTCAAATGTTTCTATATACAGTTAGTTGCAGAGGCCACATTTCACATTTTTGTTTATATTTAATTTTACATTTACGATTACCATCTAATATTTAGATTGTATTTTATTTCAGCTCTATTTCAGTTACTGAAAATGATTTTTAATAGTTTTAGTTTGCACCATGGAAGATTTGTTTGAGTAAAATGTTACAAAATGCCCATACTGACGATTATATAAAGAATTAAGAATAAAATGTTGAAAACAACTACCATGAAAGTATCTTGCAATAGAGTTGGCGATAAAGAGACCACAGTTTCGTATTCGGGCGATACCATTTAGTCTGGTGCTGTGATAGACTTCCCAAAGTGCATTATTGTAAACATGTTTTTTTTTTTTTTTTAACTGAGGGACAAAATAAAATGTCAAACTACTATGTTTTTGGTTCTGAAAACCTTAACATTATAAGTGAACATAAGGGGAAAACATACAATGATTGTGTGTGTGTGTGTGTGTGTGTGTGTGTGTGTGTGTGTGTGTGTAAGCATGTTGTGTGTATATTCAGCTGAGGAAGACCAAAACACTGAGCAACCCAAAGGTTTGTTCATAATGCTGGATTAAAGTCTGAGTTAGTCGGTAAGCAAGAGTATCTTTGCTCATTACGGCAATAAACGTGAGTTACTGCATTTCCTTTCAGCGATAATCCACTCAATGCTAATGCATAATTCATAAAAAATAGCAAGCGAACACGTATTAACCCTCTCAAGTCTCTATCACAACCTGTTTTTGTTCCTTATTCCAAAAGTAAATCTGCTAATCAATCATCAAACAAGAACGAGCAATTACGTTTTATTACTCCTCTATCCTTCCTGTTTTTGTATCTCAGTTTTAGCTGTTCCTCACTCGCCAAATTGATTTTTGCTTCAGTCAATTGCTGCTTTTATCCGTAGGTGTCCATTGACCAGAGGTGACATACACCAGCTCCTGTTTTAGCTCCACTCTCTTCCCTCTGGGAGATAGACAGTATCTATAGCTGAAGAACGGCCTGTAGGGAGAGAGAGAAAGGTAATGATGCGGATGTCTTGTATGTGGCCCTGGCTGTGCGAGACCCCAGGGACCTCATTTAGATTATGCTAGGACACAGGCATCTGTGTTAAAAAAGCAGCAGAATTGCTGAAAGAAGGGTCTCATGAAGGGCCCTTTTACCACAGCTGCCAGCATGCTTTAAAAACTCGTTATACAGAAAACCGGAGCAATAGTCACATCTCCTGCTGTACCAGGCCGGCAAGAAGCCTAGCTTCTTCTAGCTTTGAATGGCTTTGGTTATGTTTGATTTCCGCTAATGGCTTTAATGTAGCTTAAAAAATATATTTTTTGTCGCAAAGAACCAGGACCCATTCACAGCTCTGTGTTTCTGCCGCAAAGCAAATGGCACGGGCATCATTTCATCGAAATCCATTTACAAGGCTTCATTTGCATTTGTTTTGGAGCTTGGTTTTAAAATATGTCCATAATTCTGACAAAAAATAAATAAATACACCCGCTGTTCCTCCCTCAGACTGATGTTGTAAATTTACATCGGCGCACTGAGCAAAGTTTGCTTATTAAAAAGGCGGGTGTAAATAATTTTCTGCTCTGTTGTTGCTCGCAGACAGTTCGGTGATGAGGGAACTATGAACGATGTGGAGATCGCTGATTGTAATTGGGAGAAGAGTTCGCTCATGCAGCGAGCAGGCAAACGGCTTAAAACGTAAATGCAACATTTGCATTGGCTTCTCAGACCCAGAGTGTACAGCGAGCAGCAGGAGTGCCTCATTATGTAGTGGCAAAACCACAATGAAATCAATTTGTGTCATCATTGGTAATGATTCCACTTAATATTAAAGACAATAGGAGCAGATTGAAGTCTCAGACAGAAAGATGAATGAATGCTTTGATGGCTTCTGTCTTTCTAATGAATAAAATCGGTCCTCCCACAGTCTTGTTGTACCTGTGGTCTTTTAACACAATGAGTTCCTCTCCTCTGCCTACACAAGTCTCAAAATACCATTATGGATACTTTAACATTCCTTATGAATCATTGAACCGATTTTTAGAGTTTTCATGTTATTTTTCATTCCCTTCCCAATGGAGTAAGATGAACACATCAGTGGCATGTAGTGAATTTTGTTCTATGCTATCAACAAGAAAACAATATTATAACAATAATTTTTGTATTACATAGTATTTATTAAAATAGTATGTTCCTGTAGCTTAAATAGTAAGACATTATAACAATGCCAAGGTCATGGATTTGATTCCCAGGGAAAATATGATCTAGTAAAATGTATATCTTGAATGCAAGTGCCTTAAACCCGGGCGCTGTAACAAGGAGGCTAAAGACTGCAGCCGCTAGCGTCAGTCGCTAGCGCACCTCTTGAGGCACATAATTTTTTTCCCCAAGCCCATTCAGCGGAAATCCCGCACTGCTGCCGATTCTAAAGATTTCATTGGTCATGTCAATCACTGTACTGATTGCCTACACCAAACACTGGTCCCTAAACATACCCGTCACTGTAACCTTAACCAATGAAATTAGCTGCAGGGCGGGATTTCCACTGAACTGGTTTGGGGGGAAACATCACGCTCTTGAGGACAGGGGAGTGAGGTTTACCTGCACAGCTCTTACTAGCTGGTCTCTGTTACACCCACCCCCCTAAACCTAACTCCCATCCGGGTCACGGCACCAATGTAGCCCCTCAGGTCCTACTCGCCCTGCTCTGTGCGGGCCTCAAACCCGGGTGTCCGGTGTGGGAGGGGGGCACGCTAACAAGGAGGCTAAAGACCGTAGCCTCTAGTGACCCTCTTGAGGCTTGGGGAGTAAGGTTTACCTTCACATCTCTTCCTAGCTGGCCTCCGTTACACTCACCCCCCTAAACCTCACTCCCATCCGGGTCTCGGCACCAATGTAACCCCTCAGGTCCTACTCTTCCTGCTCTGTGCGGGCCTCAAAACCGGGTCTTCAGTGTGGGAGGCGGACACTGTAACAAGGAGGCTAAAGACTGCCGCCGCTAGTGTCAGGCGCCTCTTGAGATCAAGGGAGTGAGGTTTACCTGCACAGCTCTTACTAGCTGGCCTCCGATACATATACAATGAAAATTAGTGTAGACCCGTGTTTGTTGTTTTACACCATTGTCTTTCATTGTATAGACAGTTGAAACATTTCTCAAATTATCTTCTTTTTTTTTTTTTTTTTTACAGACGACAGGTTTGGAACGACATGAGAGTGAGTAAATTATGGCAACATTTTCATTTTTGGATGAACTACCCCTGTTTTTGACAGTGTAATAAGCTAATCGCAGTGATGTGGAGGCACTGCCTCCTTTCATGTGACTTTTCACCATGCTTTAGGACATTTAGTCTTCTCCTTCATCTTGTGCTGTTGATTATTTTCTCATCCAAATCTTATCCCCGGTAAACATTTGTGTATGTCACAAGTGGTCTATTCTCTCCCAGTTCTTTTCAAACTCTCCTTCCTGTTTATGCTCCTTGTGTCTTCACCTATGTGCACTTAAGCTCAGGGATCAGGCAATCATTCTAGTCATGTACATCATGCATGACCTACAGAAACAGGCAAATCAACATCCATGTCTTCAGCATCAGTCCTGGTCAATTCGTAGCATTCCACCTGAAGGGTAACAGATTGATTTAATCCAGGCCTTCACACTGCCCTTCCTGTATGGAAGCTGTCCTTTTGCATCAGCTCCAGATTTCTGAGCCTCCCTCCTGAGGAGCAGACAGTTTGGATGAGCATCTTGTGTTTGAATGAGAGCCTTTCCCTCCTCCCTCCTCTTATCTGTGGAGCATCCAGCTGCTCCAAGCAGCAGCCCAGCTGGACTCACTCAGTCTGGGTGGGGTTAACACTGCCCCGTTTACATTCATGCCAAAGTCAATTCCAAGAATTCAGCACTGAAGTCGGACATGTTATTGATTTTGGAGTCAGTCCAAACCATGGATGGGTAACGAATCCAAGGCTGTGTTTACACTTGGTATTAAAGTCTGTCTCGGGTGATCCGTTCACAGGTGGTCCGAGTCAGACCAAAAGAGGTCAGTGTGTTTCTGCATGTTGATATAGCAGAAAAAAGTCTAAAAAGTAAAAGTAGATTGACTGTAATAATTCAAAAATGTAATCTCATCACAAATGTGATGTTTTTTAAGTGTAAATTGGTTGACTAAATGAACTTGGGACATGAGTGTCAGTACATTATGATATATTTTATATAGTCTTGTGTATGTTTTAGCAGGCAAACAAATTACATTTTGAAGAATGCTCTGGTCACTCTTTTTCAGACAATTAAAATGAGTAAGGAAATGGAGCTTTCAAGCTTTAAAAGGACAAAAATATGATAAAAAGTGGTCTGTCTGTATATGGCTCATGAACTATATTCCTAATCAAAAGTCAAATGAAAGCTTTGTAAGACAATTAATATTCAGTAATATCAACGCTTTAATATCGTCAACTGCACTGACTGATCAGATGAGGAAAAAACATTAACTAATTAATGAATCTGCAGAGCTGCCTTACAACTACATTTTATTTGTTTCATAATTAATGGATTTGGCGACATTTACAATGTTATTTTCATCTGTTTTGTTTGAAGCTCTATATAAATAAATGTGACTTGACTTGTGTGAGGAACAGGCTGAAATGTAAGTCTTTACCATCAAATATTCACCCTAGTTCTCCTTGGCATGTTTATGAGAGAAGTAGCAATGTCCAATTTGTGAACTAATCATTTTTATGAGTCAGTGAATCATTTGATTCAGTTCACAAAAAGGCATAAAGGTCGGTGCCAATGGCCTCGTGGTCAGTGCGCTGACAAGTAGCGCCTTTGCGCTTGGGCGGCCCGAGTTCGATTCCCGGCTTGTGGACCTTTCCCGATCTCATCCCGCACCTCGTTTCCTGTCATCTCTCTACTGTCCTGTCACAATAAAAGGAAAAAATCACCAAAAAAACAATATACAAAAAAAAAGGCATAAAGGATGGGTAAACGAATTTGCATTTTTGAGTTGACCACTTGTAATCGAATCGGATGTCGGACGTCGGCATGAAATGGAAATTCACTGTATCTATTTTCTTAATGTATGTTATTGATCTTATTATGAATGATTCATCCATGCATGTTTCTTTTTTTCTTTTTTTTACCTTACAATTTTTATTGTAAGTCATATTTGTCTGACTTCTCCAATCATTTACTTCACTTAAACCCCGCCCCTGTCTTACAATAGACAACAAGCTTGCATTCAGATCTGCCTCCATCCACTCAACAACTGAAGAATTGAACCAAGTCACCTCCATACCTTTTTTCCCCCTTTTCGATAATTTGCTCGGTTTTACGTCTCAACACGGAAGTAAATATCTGACGCTATACTTTCATTACATCACAACTTTAATACTAAGTGTAAATGGGGTCCTGTTTATATTTCTCTTTAAAGGAAACTTCCAAAACTCTGTGATAAAATTGTTGATTTCACATGAAATGTAATTGTAACAATTAAAGAAGCCGAACAGAATATTTGCTTTACTAATTCAGATGAGTCTTTTCACAATTTTTTTTTTAACTACATCTGAGGCTTCATCCGAGGCTGAGTAGCGCTTAGTAGTGCCAAAATTCTGTTTCAGAACACCAAATGCATAATAAACCCAGCAGGATGATAATGATTATGGTGTTTGTCTGTGAGAGGTGGATGTGAAAGCGGGACTGCATGCTATAATTTAGCACCAGATTAAGCAAGGGGAAGAAGGGAGGACATCAAACTTCTACGCTCCATGCTGTGACTTTTGAACTTGTTGCTGTGCTGGATTGTGAGGAGGTGTGTGTGTGTGTGAGTTTGGGTTCAGATGTGTTTGGGGAACAGCACAGCTCCTCTCATCCATCCTGTGGGATTGGCTTTGGTGTTTAATGTGTGTGCCTCTGGAGATGAAGATTCATTGCTTTAATAAGAGCAGTACAGACAGGAGAGAGAAGAGCGTACCATTACAGAGAAGTGTCTTGGGGAAGGCTGATGGTGAGGGTCTTGTGGTCTTTAATGATGGAGGGAGAAATCTGTTGCAAGCTAGTCTTTGTAGAAGGCACCCCTCAAACCCTTTGTTGTTTCCTCGTCTTTTGTCTTGTATCTTTCTTGAACTCGGTCTCCAGGCTAGGGGAATGATCGAATGCTAATTTTGGATTGTATGTAAGGGGTGGGCGTGTGCAAAAAATAGCCATTATGAATATGCATGGACCCTCAATTAAAACACAATACATTTTTGCCAGAACTGATCTGAGAAATCACAAGCTCTGAGACAGTAATCCTTCATCCCACCGCATCCCATAATGGTCATCTCTACAAGATCGCCTTTTTTCACACCGGAGAGAGGATGTGCGATTCCGTACGTGTGCGCGAGTTCTGTAACCAGAGGTGTAAAAAGTACTAAAAAATGTTACTCAAGTGAAAGTACAAGTACTGAGGGAAAATATTACTCAATTAAAAGTAAAAGTATCTGGCCAGAATCGTACTCGAGTAAAAGTAAAAAAGTACCACATAAAAATTGTACTTGAGTATTAAAGAAGTAAAAGTAATAGCAAGAATGAAAACTAGAGATTCTTGTTTAAGCTTTTAATCTCTAAAATCATGAAGTAAATGAACCACATACAAGGTTTTATCCTGCTTTAGAACTGTTTGTATTTAATTGTATTTATTTATCAAACTATAAGACTACTATCTAATGCCAGTATGCAACATTATTTAAACAATCAACTAAACATGCTTTTACCACTAAAAGAAAAGAATTCGCTAAGGTACAGCCACTGGTGCTCTTGATCCTGTGGCTGATTTTGGACCATAAACAATGGACAAATGGAGTCTTCAAACGCCTCAGATGTAAAGTTATTCGCTTTCAAAGTGACGCCAAAATGTAGGGGTGTAACGATACACGTATTCGTAGAACGGTTCGGTTCGTTGGACCATTTTTCCTGCCGACCAAAATTTTGTTATTTCAAATGTAGGCGTGTTGCACGTGGCAAGCGCACTCATAATGTAAGAGACGCCGGCACGACCACAACATTTCCCAACATCAAATGGCAAACGTAATGCAAGAGGAACGAAACTGCTCGTTATTGTGTGGTTGAAGGGCCGTTTATCAGTTTGAACCAAAGCAGCGCGAGCCGATCTTGATCAAGCGACACTGTTATTACACAGCGCTAATAAGATATCCAGTAAAGAAAGCATTTGAATTCGCCACAGAAGTAATAACATCGCTGCAAGATCTAGTGAGAAACATTCACATTTCTCCGTTATTAAAACCAGGAAGAAACCAGGAAGCCAGGAAACCAGGAAGAAACATTGTGCCATGAATGAACTATCCAGTGTCCACAGATCAACAGTTTGACAGGAATAGTAGGCTATAATGCCTTCAATGCCATTGAATGCCAATCAATGCCATTACGTCGGTTTTATTTTGACATTATGAATACAATTGCTGCCCTCAAATGTTAATCTGAACTAAAATAAACCTTTGTTTATAACTACTACAATATTAAATTTCATTTTTCCAAGGAGCTGTTTTGTTTTATATGCTCCTAAGAGGAGTGAATTATAGCTCTAGAATTGCTCAAAGTAAAAAAAAATCATACTTTATGATGTTAGTTTTAATAAAAAAAAAAAAAATGTAATCAAGGAAATTTCTCTGGCATTTCTTTCTTTTTGCTGTATCGAACCGTACCGAACCAAACCGAACCGTGAATTTTGTGAACCGTTACACTCCTACCAAAATGAATGGAAGTCAATGGAATGCTAACAGCAGGTGATGGCTTGTTAGCCAATGGCGGCCCCCGGGGGTGGTATGCTCTTCGGCTGCTGGATTGTCCCCCTGAGAATGACTGTTATAATTTCTCTAATTTCTAGGTCAAGGTGCTGTGCATTGTGGTAATAGATGCGACATGACGTCACTTCCAAAGGACCAATGAACATGTCTGACCAATTTGGTGAAATGTGAAAACAAATCTCATTAAATTAGACTAGACACTTAACTTAATTAAACTAGGCATCAGTGCAATTCAATTGGTTTGGTAATAGCAAGGAAAAATAGAATGAAGTGATCTCCAAAAAAGAAGTACTTTTTGACTGTAAATAAAATTGTAAGGAGTAAAAAGTACTTTTTTTTCTTAAAAAATGTAATTAAGTAAAAGTAAAAGTACCGATTTTTAATTGTACTCAAGTAAAGTAAAAATCCCCCAAAATAATACTTAAGTACAGTAATCAAGTAAAATTACTCAAGTATTTTACACCTCTGTCTGTAACACAGGACACGTATTGAGTGTAACTAATGAGCGAGGACTGTCAAACGTCCATCCTTCCAGTGCAAGGTTCCCATCAAAACATGCGCATCACTACCCTAATGTAAGCATGTCACCTTCTGTATTTGCATCCAGCTCCGGAGGGAATCCAAGCTTGTTGTGAATATATTTTGTCACCGCGTTCATACCATACAGAAAGAGTGTTAGAAAGTGCCTGTAGGAGGGAAGTAACAACTCTGGCTCATAACTTCCTGCACTACATTGGCCTACAGTCATCCAACAATGACAAGTCATATTTATTCATATTAGCTATTTATTATCATAAAATTATGTTATAAATAAATATTTGTTTGTTATAAAATTATCCAAATATGTTTTAAATACAATACTTTATTAACACACACACACACACACATACATATATATATATAGTACACTCACTGGCCACTTTATTAGGTACACCTTGCTAGTACCGGGTTGGACCCCCTTTGTTTTCCGAACTGCCTTCTTCGTGGCATAGATTCAACAAAGTGCTGGAAACATTCCTTAGAGATTTTGGTTCATATTGACATATTAACATCAGTTGCTTTAGATTTGTCAGCTGCACATACATCTCCATTTCCAGCACATCTCAGAGGCGCTCTATTATATTGGGATCTGTGACTGTGGAGGCCATTTGAGTGTAGCGACTCATTGACATGTTCAAGAAACCAGTTTGAGATGATTTGAGCTTTGTGACATGGCGTGTTATCCTGCTGGAAATAGCCATCATTTACAAACCATTGATACAAGTAGGCAGGATGGATCCATGCTTTCATGTTGTTTAGGCAAAATTCTGACCCAGCCACCTTAATGCCGCAGCAGAAATTGAGACTCATCAGACCAGGCAAGGTTTTTCCAGTCTTCTATTTGTCCAGGTTTGCTGCAGCCCTTTATATTTCAGAAGCAACGCACTACCCTTTGTGCCACAGCTCTGAAATGAGTGTTGCATTTTTAAGATGACATGTCAAGTTAAAAATAGTTTAACTTTTTAAAACATGTCTGTGTTCTGTTTCACTGTGCTGCGCCTCATCTAGTTAAATTTGAATGCAAGAAGACATCTTATGTAAAAACCCCTAAGAAACATGTCTGATTGGGGTCAAGTGATCCTGAAACCAGCTGATTCAGGAAACTAGTCAATTTTAAAAATCCCTACTTTTCATTTGCCTTTCCAAAGAAATTTGTCCATAGCAGTTCCTTATATTTTATATTATACTTTTTTTTTTTTTTACTGTTGCAACATGCACATGAAATATTGTCGCAACATTATGTTCTCATCTTGACTACATCTTAATTTAGACACAAGCCCCATGACTATCTGGCGCTCTTGTAACATGTTTTTAGTGTTTCATATTTTATTTATTGAAATGCATAAATGTTCCAACAGGCCTGTCACATACAAATCATTGTGGCACAATTTTATTTGAATTAAATGTTATGGAGTTGTTTGCGTGGTACCAGAAGGCAGGTAACAGAAATAGCTATGCAAATATAACAAACATGATATCTCAGAAGTATGCGTAACAATGCCATGTTGACTTTGCTGTGGGATGAACAGCTGTCTAGCAAAAACTAGGAAGCGCCTCAATGATTTTAATGTCTTCACTTCCTTTTCTTAGCAGACAAAAACTCATGATTTAGATATTAAAAAAGACATCACAGTATTCCAGTTTGTCACTTCATATCAGATTCTCAGCATAAATTCAGCAAAGTCCTTCACAATGTTCCAGTTATGTAATATTTCACTTGTTCCCGATCTCTCCTACTGTATCCCGACCGCTCCCGTGCATGGATCCATGTGAGGGATTAGGGATTAGGGGCAGGAGCTGGAGCTGGAGCTGGATTACACAGCTGACAGTCCAGTTCTCTCTCTTCTGATAAAGATGCTGTCACTCTCATCACGCTCTTCCACACTGATACCATCAGTCTTAAAGATCTACTGTTTCCCTGCACTGAGAAACATGTCCGCCCAACCATCTGTTGAATTATTTTCACTTGAGCTCTATATTTCTGGTTTTGTAATTGTGTGATACATCAGAAACACCTTTTCACAAATGAGATTTTTTTGAAACGCAATAAATATACAAATCGTGTTGTTTGGAGTGATAACAATTATCTATTATCAACCAAAAACATGATGTCCTTGTTACTGCATGATTTTCTCCCTATTAAAAGTGTGTGCGTGTGTGTGTGCGTGTGCATGTGTGTGTGGTCGGTCCTGGTAAACCCTACGTTATGACCCACACAAAGATGGCAATATCCGAAATCCTTGTCCTTGTGGAGACATTTTTGGTCCCCATGTGGAAAACTATAAATCATAAAAAGTGTTTTGTTTTGTCTGTCAAATAGGTTACATAAAATTATAATGAGAACATTGTAATTGTGTGCTTGGGACATGGCTTTCAATTGTGAGACTTTTGTTTTTGTAATCAGGCTCTCAAAAAAATTGGATTTAGATTTATTTGCCAATATATCGGTTATCGGCTTTTAAATATGAATAATTATCGGTTAACGGTATCGGCCAAAATTTTCATATCGGTGCATCCCTAATAAAAACCATTAAGTCTATGGAATGTCCCCAACGTGTGTGTGTGTGTGTGTGTGTGTGTGTGTGTGTGTGTGTGTGTGTGTGTGTGCTTTTTTAATAGTGAGAACAGTTCATTGTTAACCACAAATAGATATATGGTGATAACTAACTATATTATTAACTAACTAACATTTGGTCCACTGAGTCACTGAGTAACAGCTTAATTTTGGCAAATTCTGCAATCCTCTGACTTATAACCCTGTCATCCATTGTTTGTTTGTTTATTTATTGATTGATTTATTCACTTGTATGTTTATTATAAAATATCTCACTAAATTTTTAGTTAGACCACTTTTGGAAACATTTTTTCTGAGGGTTAAATATCTCCTTTTATTGACTCTTGTGGGAAGTGTCCTATAATCAGTGGCCCTTATTCATTAAGCACAAACGTGATGAATTTCTTTGAAACGCAAATTGTTACATTCCATTTAATGGGAAGAAATAGACTGTTTTACAAGAATGTGTATGTTTTACACAGAAATTGTTCTGCTTGTGTTGAATGAATAATGTCTAATATTTCCAGTTGATATTTTCCAGTTTATATTTAAAAAAATCTAAATAAATCTCCTTTCAGTCATGTTGAAACCGCCTTCATTAGCATATCACAATTTCTGTGTAAAACCTGTCATGGTGAGGCTAGTTTGTGAAGACACATGCTCCTCGAGAGTGAATGGCATTAGTTTTATTGAGATTGATAGCTGTATGTGTTTGTGTACGCTTCTGGTTCTCCTCTGGACAGGTGGATGCTGTCATGCCATTTGGGTGCCTTGCTCTGCGAGATGGGCGGACATACAACAGCCTGTCAGACGTCACTGACAAATACGAGATTGGACAGGTCCTCAAGGCGTGAGTGTGCATAGATCTGCCATTGTAGCCTTAAGAAAGCCAATCCATCAATTACAGACACGTGGTCTCACTAAACATTAATTCAGAATGCTTTTCTCCCAATACATAGGTGTTTATCTCAGCAGTGTAGTTCTTAATATAACCGATTCGCAAACATAAAATGCAGCAATCAGTATAATTTCTCTCTACAGGAAAGAATTTTGTGAGCTGTGCCTGGTGAAGGAACGGCAGACGGACAAGGTCTATGTGTGCAAGAAATTCCTCAAGAAAGATGGCAAGAAAGTGCGGAAGGCAGCCAAGAACGAGATCATGATCTTGAAAATGTACATGGTGACTCAAAACATCAACAGATGATGTAGGGTTTTGTGAGAGTGCTGATCTGAAAGGACAAAGAGAACATTTAAAGGGATAGTAGTTCGCCCAGAAATCAAAATTTCGCCCTTGTGTCATTTCAAACATCAAATTCATCTTTCATCTGTGGAGCACAAAATTAAAATTTAGCTGTATGTTTTCATTTTTGGGCGCGCTACTCCTTTAAGGATGGTGGGGTGGAGAGAAAGATGGAGAGGGTAAGAGAAGCTGAATGTATCACTCGTGGTGGGATTATTTCTGTCCTCTCTCACTCTTTGTGAAGCATTATTTTACTCTTTTTACAACGTGAGATGAAGAAACTATTCAGCTTTTTGCTGTCATGTGTCATTGTGTCATTATTCCAGGCTCAAACACCCAAACATCTTGCAGCTGATTGATGCATTCGAGACCAGGAAAGAGTTCTTCATCGTACAAGAACTGTGAGTCTGACCTTGCGTTTGCCGTGATCAGTCACGATCCCTTCCCAGTGCCATTCAGTAGGCCAAGGACAAAATCCACAAATATCCACATCTAGCCAGAGCTAAAAATCTATTAAAACCCTGTCATCTGATTGTGCATGAAGGACTTTGACATGCTATTACAGCTGTTAAGATGACAGTAATGAGTGTCTATAATAGAAAATACAGTTTCTGGACATTTTGCCATTTACCATTTCTGTTTTAATCTTAAAGATCCTATAGAATGATGTTTGATGGATTCCGGTTGCATATCTGGCATTCTGCAAATAAAATATTTGAGGTGTTTGAAAAAGTTCAAATGTAATTTTGGTGGCAATGGTGTGCCAGAGTTACCCTAAAGTAGGTGCATAAGAAGTCAGATGTAGAATTACATTAGGTTAATATTATGTTTACTTTGGGATATTTTGTTGAAATCACAACATTTTTAACAGTCTTAGAACATATTCTGAGATTTTACAGTTTTATTTGATTTAAAATGTAAAATGTAAAATAAAACTGCACATTTTCTTAATGATTTAGCAAATTTGGGCTGGTCTTTATGTAATGGTTCATCAAAATCCTTCTAATATAGTGATATTTCACTATGTTTTGCAATTCTCTAATCGTTTTATGTTTGGTGACCAACCACAATAATGCATTTTGGTCCTTTGTGAGGCTCTGGATTAATCCTGAATTATACTGAATATACTGAAATAATCATATAGTTGACAAAAGTGATGTCCAGAGGGGATTTTTTAATGACCCTACAAGTTTGATTAAACCAAAAAAATATGAGGATATATAATAATTTAAATATAAATATAATTTAAATATGAGGGAAGAACAAAACTATCTTAATTAAGGTATTTATCTGACAAAATTATTTGGCAAAAAAGGGTCAAACTACAGCTACAGGTTTTATTTATAATGCAACAACAAAAAATGCTTAGAAAAACAAAACACTCACAGAAAAAAGTATACTGACTATAACATAGTTATTAATATTTCATTGGTTCTCTCTTGTGTGTTCATAATTTCTTTGTATGACAACCTGGCCAAAAATGTTGTCCGCTCATTTTGGCATGTTTCATTGCGATGATTTCATTTTATCACAAATAAAACCATTTACTTGAAGCACAACCATGCAATAGTCAAATAATATTTGAATAAAGGGTAAAGAAGTCAATTTTCCTAGAGGGGACATCACTTATGGCCACTACTGTATATGTCAAGTATACATATTTGAATATTCCAAATATATGCGTGTCAAACCATTACAGGGCTGTTGTGTATCAGATTTATGTTTGCAGTACCTTGTTTCCAGCTGTCAGTCCACCTATCAGCTCAAGGTCCCAGTTAGTCAAAGGCCCTGGAGCACTGGTCCTATTAGGGCATATACTCCATCCCTGACCAACCTTACTACCAATTAAATACAGTTTAAATTAGAATTACACACTGTACACACACATATCCAGATCCCCATGCTTTTATCTTATGTTTTGACTGTGTGTTCATCACAGGGCCACAGGTGGAGATGTGTTTGATTGGATCTTAGACCAGGGGAACTACACAGAGAGAGATGCCTCCAATGTGATCCGTCAGGTCTTAGAAGCAGTGGCGTACCTTCACTCCCTCAACATCGTCCACAGGAACTTAAAGGTTGGCATGCAGTCATAATTTGATCATTTGTATTAATGGAAAGTCCATATATAGAATAGAATAAGGGAGTGCAAAACCATATGCACCATAAGCCGGTTTAATATCTGAACATGCGACTCAAAGGCTGTAACTTTAAACGTGTTAATGTGCATGTGTGTGCTGGGGATGTTTCTATTTGTGGAGTATTAAATGATAATCTTCAGTTATATTAATCAAATGCCTAGTCCTCTTTGACTCATAACACTGTACAACTGTAATATTGCAGGTGCTCCCTGTGGGTGTCATTAATGTTCAAAACAAATATGAAAGGAATACACAGCATTGCCAGCTCCTGTGGTTCTAATGCTTCATCCTAAAGTCATTAAGGTTATGATGCTGTTTGTCATGAGACAACATGTGTTTATAGTGCCCTCTAGTGCACGGCAGCAACACGCTGTGCAGGATATTAGCATCAGGCATTCTCTATTATGTGTATATATGCATCTCATTTGCTCTTGTCCATAATGCATAATTCTGTGTTGCCTCCTGGGAGTTTTTAGATATAGCTTTGATGCATTTCCTTTTAGGGTTTGTGCTTGAAATATCACAGACTGAGATTCAAGGTCAGCGGTGGGTTTTCAGATTTATCTTTTAAAGACAGAACTCATTGTTCACATTGAGAGCGGGTAAAGGGTGTGTTCTGTCTGGTCTCTACCGGCCAGATGAAAGACGAATATCAACATCATTAGGGACACAGCAACCTTTTATTCAATCATACTTGGGCCTAATGCCATCTCTTTCCTCCTATCAGTAGCCTACTTATATATTAAAGTATTGATTTTTTTTTACCCTCTGCCTGTTCTGTCATTTCAGCTGGAGAACTTGATGTATTATAGAGAGAGTAATCACAACAAAGTCGTGCTGCGGGATTTCTACCTGTCCAGGTTTGAGAACGGCTCAATCACCGAACCCTGCGGGACGCCTGAGTACCTGGGTATTTATTCGTCACCATGATCTTTATTTTTCTTTAACTTTGAGTATGCGAAGCAGTAATCTACACATTTGTTTGTCATATTTCCTGTCAGCTCCTGAAGTGGTGGCGCGTCATCGCTATGGAAGACCAGTCGATTGTTGGGCGGTGGGGGTCATTATGTACATACTGTAAGTTGGTGTTGGATACACTTTGTTAAGATTCAATTGGTTTGTGTTTGTTTGTTTTTTTTTAAACAGGGGGCTAGGGTCAGAAATCATGAGATTATTTAAAATATTTTGTTACATTTTTAATTCCAATTTATTTGTATAGTGTTTACAGTCTACCCCACATTGTTCCAAAAATGTATTATATACAGTAGTGGCAAAAAGTGATGTCAGGAGGGGATATTTCTTTTTAATGACCCTACAAGTTCAAAAACCATCAAAATACGAGGAAAATATTTTATATGTTTTATATGTTTATTTTATATATTTTATATATTTTAAATGTTTTAAATATGAGGGAAGAACAAAACACTGAACTCGTTTAAGGTATTTAACTGGCAAAAAGGGGCAAACTACAGCTACTGTCAGAAGAAACAGAGGATCCAAGTGCAAAGGCAAGTTCTTGCAATAGTCTTTAATGAAGAATTAACATAGGTAGTCTGTCATGCATCAATACAGAACA
Organism: Scardinius erythrophthalmus; assembly: GCF_964197995.2. Lineage (NCBI taxonomy): Eukaryota > Metazoa > Chordata > Actinopteri > Cypriniformes > Leuciscidae > Scardinius > Scardinius erythrophthalmus. The sequence goes on from NC_138235.1 coordinate 23,451,401, forward strand.
GGAATAAACTCAAAGTTAGTGTACTTTACAGAAGGTCAGCAAAAAACGAAAGACTCCTGTCTTGGTAATAGTTTGCGGAGCTGGTAATTCACGAGGCAGTAACACAGTCCTTGTAAGTGGCTACAAAGCCACAGAGAGAAGACTGTTGAAGGCCACCAGCAGCAGAAAGCACACAAGACGAGCACAACTCCTCTAGACTAGACAAGATAATAACAGGTAAATCTTCATGGAGATAACATATCACACAGGCACTCAAGTACACACGAAATAATCCAACAAAAAACAAGGTTAACAAATGGAGTAGAGAGAAAGTAATGAGACTAAAGTGAGAACAGGTGTTACAGAGAAGCAGCGAAGGCTAATTGCAACGATGAACAGGTGGGAAAAAAGACAGGCAGGACCAGAGAGAGAGAGAGAGAGAAATAGAGAGAAAGAGAGAGAGAACAAACCCAGCTCATGACAGCTACAGGTTTTATTTTACTGTGCAAAAAAAGCTCACAGGAAAAAAGCATACTGTGTGAGCATACTGTAATGAGTGCACAGCTGAACATAACAAGTGAATAATGTAAACAAAAATTATGTCTGCACAATTTTATAAAATATATATAACACAGTATTAATGTGGTTTTATAAATAAGAATATATATCTGCCCTTATATTTTAGGAAGGGGGTACCTCGCAAGAAAATCATATTTAGACGGTTCTTTGGCACCAAAATTTTTGACATTGAAACCCCTGATTTAAAACACTTTACAGTAATTTTACAGCACTTTTATACCTAAATTCATACTCATGATCTTGTACCAAAGGAAATGTAGTACAACACAGCAGAACGTAATACAAATTGTACAAATCTCATTTGTAGGTTGTCTGGAAACCCTCCCTTCTATGATGAAACTGAGGAGGAGAACACTGACATGCACAACCGGATCATCTTCTGCCGCATTGTTGGTGGAGAATTTGAATTTGATTCACCGTACTGGGATGACATTTCCCCTGCTGGTACTAAGATCAGGAACTGAGAAGCTCCTGATCCAAACTAGTAATATTTCAAATGTTTATTTTATTTTATTTTTGATGCTTTACCCCTCAGTCTCTTTCTTCCATGTCATGAAGCAAAAGAGCTGGTCTGCAGACTTATGGATGTTGACCAAATGCTGAGAATTACTGCACAAGATGCGCTTTCGCATGCATGGTAAGTCTACACTCAAATAGTTAGTCAAATAGTCAAATAGACAACACCTTTACTTATTTTGATTTATTTATTTGAAAACCAGGATCGCTGGAAATGGGGCTTCGGAAAAGAATCTGAAGGAAGGAGTCTGTGCTCAATTTGAGAAAAACTTTGCAAAGGCAAAGTGGAGGGTAAGAGGAATTGCATTACTCACTTTTCTAGCAAACATCACAATAAATAATCAGATAATGGATAAGGACAGTATCTGTAAAGATGATAATGGCAAATTAAGCTGTTGTTTAATAAAGGTTCTGATGGTTATTATTTTAATGTTTGCTTTTTCCTTGCATGTGATACCCAGGAGTTGAAGGTACTGTTGATATTTGCGGGGCAGCCTAGAGGCAGAGATTCTTTTCTCTGTATAACAATCTTTGACTTGGACACTCATATTTCCTCTAGCATCATACCTAGTGTACGATAATACATGGCTGCAGTGTCTCAGGCCTGGCCTGATTCTTCAAGCTACGATCATTCAGGAAATATGTAGTTCAAGTCGGATTGTTGGAAAGACTCTCGCTGTACTTAAGCCTCCCTGTATCTGCACACCAGTAACTAACAAATTTATCACTGCCCAGCTGGTCCCATGTGCATTCAGTCATATGCCGTCTGGCTTTTACTCACAGTGTCCTCAATATTCCAGTTTGAATTCCAGTTAACCTTCATTCACTCAGACAAATCTCCAGATTGACTATTCATCGTATTGTATGTGTATGAAAAGTTGTCCCTGTGTTTGTGTGTGCCAGAAAGGACCAAAGTGGTTCTAATGAAAAAAGAGAAAGAGAGAGTGGTTTGTCCTTTGAGAAAGTGCTTTGTCCTCAGATGACTTACTGTAGCCCTGATTCATTTATTCACGTCATGCTTTTGCCAATGACACATGCATATCAAATTGGGGGGTCATCCTGTATGTGTGCTAGGGATGGGGACGAGCAGCAGAGGATTCGAAAGACAGCAATTATCGAGAATGAGAATATTTGCTGTACTTTACTTTTTTTTATATATAAATGGCTTAAAAATAGGGATGCACTGATATAAAAATTCTGGCTCAATACTAATAAGCTGATAATTATGCAATGGTTGAAAACAGATAAATTATCGATATTAAAATTCTGTACTATTTTTTCTAAATAAATGTAAAATAAAACGCACACAAAAAAAAAAAACATCTTAAATGCTACAAGTAAATTTTAGGCATCGGAACATGAAAAAAGAAAGAAAATATTCATTTGAAGGTTTGCCAAATATTACATTTAACAGTGTTATTAAATTAAAGGTGGTTTTAAAGATTAACTTTAAGTGAGCTTTAGATGATGGCAAAGGTAATCTAAACGTAAAAATTGAGAAAATGAGCATGTACAGTTAAATATCCAATATCAACTGATACCAATAAATATCGGCAAATAATCAATAAGGTGCAGTAATATTCTGTGCATCCCTACTTCATACATTTCACTCAGATCAACAGCCAGTTACAACTAATTTCATTGTTTGGTTCAGACATCATTTATCTTGCAGTTCTTGCATTCTCACATTCAAAAAACAGCTAGAACCAAACATATCAGAACAGGGATTTGAAAAGTTGAACTATTACACTAACTCTTAAAAATGTGTTGTTGAAAAAGCAATATAATGTGACGCCACCCTCTGACACAACAAAATTACTAAAACGCCCATCTCAAATGTGTACGTCTCATGAAAGCGATAGAGAGGGAAACCTGCTACCACCGACTGCCACACTTTTAACTATGCATTTCACCTCCATAGCAAAGAAGACCTTACATTACTTGATAATTCACCGGGTTCTAAGTGTTGGGTGTTTTTCATTTCACTTTCAGAAAGCGATTCGTGTCACCACATTCATGCAGCGCCTCCGAGCCTCCGAAGCTGGATCGTCTGATGGTGCAGTAGAAGCCCATGGCGAAGGGGTCAAAGCAGATGGATTAGATGGTAAGGGGACACAAAAAGACTTAGGTGGCGTTTCTACTGTGAGCATGTCCCATGAGGTGTCCGTCGAAAGCAGACCCGTGAAGAGTCAAGAAGAAGACGAAGCAGGGCACAAAAAAGTAGAAGAGAAAGAAGCAGAGACCCTGGCCCGATCAAACAGCTCTTTAAAAGTACAAGCAGAGGAGCCGAACAAGATAGAGACTAACGAAAGCACTTCTGAAAGGGAGGACAAATCATCAACGGGAGCGAGCCAGAAAGCAGCACCCATCCAGCCAATCAAGACCTCAGACAGCCGAGAGAACCACGTCCCCACAGAGCCAGAGGCCACAACTGTTGGCAATGTTGAGAAGAAATCACCTCTCCCTGATACTCCAAATCGACGCAAGATGGCTGCAAATCTCTCGATGGATCATAGCTCATGTTCATATGCCAAAACCGGTACCTTGTCAGTGGAAAAGGAAACACCTCTTCAATCAGAAGACAAGAAAGACATGGCCCATGATATGGCCGCAAGCAGCTGGTGTCAAACACAGCTCCCAGAAGCAGTTGCAGAGAAGCCAGCAGAAGTTGGGTCCACTTGCGAGGTCAACCCCAACAGCAGAGAGTTGAAGAAAGGACGACCGGACAAGGGGAGCCAATCGGCGAAAAACATCCAGTGTACGTATGCGGGATTGGGATCGTCAAGTCTCGGCCATGATAAAACGGTATTTGAGCAAGAGCTGCAGGAGATGGTTCATGGCGCATCAGGGTACGGAAGCCCATACTGTCCAACCTACTCTGTCGGACAGTACAGTGGTCTTGAACCAGGAAGTGGAGCCAGCGCGGACTGGCAAATGGATTGTGTAATCGAACAAATTGAGAAGCAAATGGCTGCCGTGCTAGAGAAGATCGAGGGGGATATGCCTTCTTTGCTGGAGCAGATCAGCGATCATCCTGAGACCCTTCCGAGAGCAAAAAGCGCCAGCTCTTCCCCATCACCCAGACCTCGCTCGTACCATCATTCAACCCCGCCACCCCTTCCCACCACACCTCGCCCAGCAATGCCTTCTCTACCACACCTGACCATCCCGCCTCCCTCGTACCCGCCACCTTCCCCACCCAGTCACGTCCAGGGTCACAGCCATCCAACTGGTGACGAGGGTAACAGCGATGGCCAGAAGTCTACAAAGCGGTCTGGCCGATCACCAAGGGGAAGTGTGTCAGGAAAAGGCTTGTAAATATGCTAAGAGGATGTGAAGGCTCAAGAATGAAGTAGGTGCACCATGTAACAATAAAATCTTTGGGAAATGGATTATGAATCCATGAGTACAGCATACCTTTTGGGGCTGTACAGTGATGTTTGGGGCTTAAACGCCAAGAGCCTTGTTAATGATTGTATGTGACGGATAAGAAGCTTTTTTAATGTGTAAAGAGGAGAGTAACTGAGCATTTTGTATTATTAGAGGAAACAGTTAAGGTTATCCCACTTGTAAATGGTTGTGCTCTACACTACCAGATCATAGCAAGCACTAATATGTTTCCTAAATAACAATTTCATAATTGTAATGTAGAATCTGTGGAGAGTTTGGATACAAAAGTTTATATAACTTTAGAAAAAAAAAAACACCTTTAATGAAACTTGTTCCCTTGAAACAAGTTGGCATCCTGCTCTGTTTTGGAGAACCGCTGTGCATTTGCTCTTCACCAGGTACTGACTTAGGAGGGTGTTATGATTTTTGTCACTTCATCCATCTTGGATTTTTGCTCTGAGATAGGAAAGTTGAAGCAGTGCATCTGTGTCCTCTCATCAATCATTTACCTTCTGTAATGTTTCCAATAAGACTAGTTCATTTATCATTCTTATTGTATATTCTCACATTGTACAGTAGTTTCTATAAGTCTCTGCCAAACACGACAGTCTTTCATTGATTGAGAATGATAATGCTCAGAGTGCGATAATTGATCATAACTTTGAGACTACTTTACAGCTATATTCTCTTTCCTGGCCCCCTTTGTTTCTGTTGTATATGTCCATTTACATGTTTGTTTAATTCTCATTCTCTCACTCTCTTTTCTCAATTTATGATGCATACTAGTATATCTTTACATTGTATAATACTTTTGCTAATATATCTTAAAGTAAGCTCTAATGTCTATATGTAAAGTCCTTGCAAATGTGAATTGTAACTGTGGCTTCCACCTCCTCAAATATTATATAGTTTTTGGTGATGTGAATATTCTTCCAAGTTATTTTTTGCACTCTCTACACAAATATTTCAATAAAATTCAGATCAAACCATCTTGTTTTATAGGCTTTTCTTTTGACATGACATATTGGATCAGTAAAAAAGGGGGGGGAAAAACAGTTGTTACATAACTAGCATCATAGTAAATAGATGCTACTAGTTCAGCAAGGATATTCCAGTAGCCTATAAACTGAAGTATTTGATGATATTCAATTCAACTTTATTTCCAGACTCAGGGTCCATTAGAGAAGAAGATACCACAATAGTCAATACAAAATACAATAAAAAACAGTTAAAAAGACAATTATACCAATATTTTCTCATAGGTGACAGGTATTGCACCACACTATTGTTAGGAACAACAGCATAATAGCATTCTGTGAATCATCCAGCTGACAAATAAATGTATCAAATTTTAGCCAGAAACATTAAAGCCAAAAAATATTTTACTCTTGCCTTACAAAATAGATAATTTACACTGCTCCACCTTAGTTTTTTTTTTTTTTTTTTTTCATTGTCATTGTAGGCAACCTAAAGCTTAGGTTTCACTTTTTTTAAACTTACCCACAAAGATTAATTCATATAGACATTGAAAATAGCTGGTGAGAGTAGACCCGACAACTTATTCTTAATTCTGCGAGACCGCACGAGTCCCTCCCACTCTCCGACATCCCTTGTCACAGCCACCACAGAGAAGATGAGCAGCATTCACGACTCCCGGTCCTGCCTTCATTGGTGACAGCAGGTAACCAAGGGCGTAACTTTGGGTCTACCATTGGGGGGGTTAAACTCGCGGCATATTTATTAATTTATTTATTTATTGAATAATTTTCTTGCGTAAAAGGTAACATGCTAAATTGCCGTTCCTGTATTAGAAATACATTGTGATACTTTTACTGATTTAGGCTACTTAACGTAGATGCAGCTGTTCACGACTATTTATGCCATAATGACACACCGTAGTTAAATTAAGTGTTTAAGCACTAGCCAGCAGTGGCAGCTTCCATTTAATTGATTTTTTGTGTGTGTTCAATATCTTATGAAAAAAAAAAAAGAACTTAAAGATTAATCAATTGCATCACTGTATTGGCACCTACATGCAGCAAATGTATTATGCACAATTCAACTCTCAATACATTACACATTACGCAGCTTGCACCTTTATTCTAAACAGATTTCACATATTGGTGGGCATCACCAAAACTCAGTGTTTCTCAAACTAGCCTACTTCTGCCATTCCCCACTTCGGAGGTAGGAAAGGGGTCCGAGCCCCACCTGTCCCCAATCACCCCAAAAAAATGTTAATAAACTAGGCTTTAAGTTGAACTGTTAAAATGTATTTTATTAACATCACATTTTAAAAACTTAACATCAAATAAAAGCATTAAAAACTTTCAAATAGAGAAAATGAAAGTGCAATTATATTATCACTTTGCATGAAATAAGACTCAAAAGTAGATAAAAAAAATTGTGTTTGCATTTAGCCTCTGATAACATCAAATTCAGAAACTGAGAAAATACAAGTGTGGACTAACGTTAGTTTTGCTTTGATTCATTTTGTCACTTTGCAAACTCCATGCAAAAAGAACAATAAATAAATTAAAATAATAATAATCTCAAATTGAGCCGGAGGTAGTAAATTCCTAATAATGTACGTATTTTTTAAAGTATTTTTAATAAAATAACGTTACCTAAAATACGTTTCACATACAGCTCAACTAACGCGATCTTTATAAAGGTGTTTGAACAACACAACACATCCACTTGCACATATTTGACAATCGAAATATATGATATATCCTGCTATAGCTAACAAATTTGTGAAATTTTGAATAAAGAGGGAAATAAAAGCAGATCATTGAGGCTGCGGTGTGACAAGCAATGAATGACGCGTCTCCATGGGAACCATAAAGTGATACTACGATCAATAACGGTCGCCTTGAACAACTTTTAAACTTACGTGTGAGAAGGTTAAGCAAGGCTTACATTAAAATGTGTCTTTGTTATATTTTGAGTGTATGGTCAATAAATAAAGGAATTAAATAGATGGGCACAAAACCTGTTTGTCGCGCCCCACTTCCCTGCTGAAAAAAACAATAGAAACCATTACAGAATTGCTAATGGTTTTAATGGTTGTATTGGAAACTGTATTGGGTTTGATGGAAACCGTAATGGTTCTAGTGGGTCTCTATTGGTAATTTGTTTTCTTCTATTGGTGGCATGTTTTGTCTATTTGTCTGTATTGGTTTTAATGGAAACTGTAATGGTCCTAGTAGGTCTCTATTGGTAATTTGCTTTCTTCTATTGGTGGCTTTTTTTTTCTATTGGATACCATTAAGGTCCAATAAAATACCTTTGGCAAGGTTACATGTTCTACTGGACACCAGTATGAACCATTAAGACTCCAATAAATTTAGTGTTTTCTTTGGTTTGATGATAATGATTTAATGTAGGCTATACACATAGTTAATGCTAATGCAGATTTTTTTTTTTTTTTTTTTGCAATTATTACAACAAAAATATATTTAAAAATGACTTTTGTATTATTATTTTTGTTTATGTTTTGGAATGAAAAAAATAAAATAGCCTAAAATACTTGGCTATTGCCCGCCAATATACGTAAAGGAGCACATTCACACAATGTACAAACTATAAGTGTTTGTAACTATATTAAACGTTATTAAATGAAATCGGTTCAGCAAGTTTGTTTTTCCGTCAAAAGAATAACTTACTCTAGTTACGACTTAATGCGGAAACGATAGAGCACCAACACACGAGTAAAAGTATGGGGGGCCGACCAAGATGGAGGTGTGAACGGATTGAATTTTCGAGCTCTCAGAACCAACTTTAGTTAAGAAGGATAGAATCGAATTTGGAAAGATCTTTCGAGTTGAGCAAAAGTGTACATCATTTTGACAAGTTTTTCTTTTTTGCTTCATATTGTTACTGCAAAATGCCTAACGCAGAGGTTATTGTCTTCTAACTGATGGTGTCGCCAGCCATAGGCGCCTCGCACCCACGGAAAATGCCGAGCACCCACGTGTGCCAGACTGCCAGTAGGCTACATTCATTTAAAATTAAATATTGCAGTTGGTGCTATGTGAAGCGTCTGTCACACTGTGAGTCGCTGTCAGTGGCCTGCTCCATATCCTATCCACCACAGCGTTTCTCGGATGAAAACGCCTATTTGACCCGCTCTGTACGCAGAGACACGTTCCTCCTGAAGAATTAACCGCAATGGTGAGTCAACAAATCTAATTTTTACTGTGTGGACTTGTGTGACAGAGTCCTGCACGGGTTCGTGTTCCCGCGGGTGACCCGCAAATTTTGCTCAAACTGGTGCGGGTCGGATCGGACACGGGGGAAAGGTCTAAACACGGGTTTAAAACAATCACGTGCAAACGTAAAAATATATGCACATTTTTAGGAACACATCTGCAAAAATATGCCTGTATTTCAAGTTAATACAATAATTTAAAATCCACGTCAGTTTATTTGTGCCCACGCCCTCCCAGTAGCCTACTTTCACTTTTAAAAAGTCATCATTACCGCGCGCGCGATCTGCTTGGACTCGTCGAGATGGATGCTTGATGAAAAGAATAGCTAGTGGAGATGGTAAAGTTGTCGAACAAAACTGAAGAAAACAATGTTGTGAAAGGCTTTGCTGCATGCATTTTCGTGTTGGATAGCCGCAAATGTGGAACTTCATCGCCGAGGAAGCACGCAGATAACTGGTAAACCAAGCAGTTCTATCGAACAGTATTTTTTAACACTGTTAAGTGCTAAATGAATAAATGTAAATGTAAATGTTAAGTAGGCTATGTGTGGTGTGCAGGGCGTGTTTGAACCCAAAATTGTCAGATAGGCTAGACGAAATTGCGTGGCAGATATAGTGTTGTAGCCGCGTCTGTTCCACTGGTAAAATGTTATAAGGCTACTCAGTTTTGTGGTAACGTACAGCCATGTTCTTCATGTATCGGCCTTTTGACAGCTTCGGCTGAAGTTGTCCTTGTGTTAATGGTCGTGTGATAACTTCTGTATGATCTGGCAATAAACAATAACATTTTTTGTAAGTGTGTCTATTATAGTCTAAACTGATTTTATTACGGTTGCGGGTCGGGTGTCGGTTCTATTTCAAGCGGGTCGGGTCGGTGCGGATTTAAATTAGTGCTGCTGTCTAGAAAACGGGTCGGGGGCGGTTTTAAGCACTGCGGGAACGGGCGGTGCGGTTTTACAAAATCGGACCCGTGCAGGACTCTGTTGTGTGACATTGATTCTTAATTTCCCACGAAGCTGATCTCGGTTACGTGTCAGTTAAACTTTTCATCTCCAATCCTGTCTGTATTTGTGCGAAGTGGCGCTGGCCTGAGTTGAAAGATAGCCTACTTTACGGCTTTATTATCAAGTAGGCCTAAATGTGTGTGTGTGTGTGTGTGTGTGTGTGTGTGTGTGTGTGTGTGTTCGTGTCGGCCGCTGTCCATTTCCTAAGGTTCTGAAATGCAAACATTTTTTGACTAGCCTACTTGATTTCTTTTTTTTTTTTTTTCTTTTTTTTTTAAAGAGCGTGCGCCCATGAGCACCCACGGAAGAAAATCGGCGCCTATGAGGCCAGCTACATCTCTGCATGGCTGCACATCGGTCAGACTTTGCCCACCGGTTACACTTAAACTAATAGAGAAACTCTCTGTTCAAACTTCAATTTAGCAGGCTTGTAGAAAAAAAATGCAATCGGACAGGTAAACAGAAGGAGGTTTTTTAAATAATACACATAATGCATGATATTACTTTGGACATTACTTTATTAAGATTCCTATTTAGGCTTCGTGGTATAATACCACTATAGTTATTTAAAACACTTACATCAGGTTGCTTTAAAGATAAAGATAAAAAGGAGTGAATCAAATATAATATTTTATGAAAGCCAAATAGTACAAAAAAAGAATGGCTCAAGAACATTTACCTGCCATTTATGTTTGTTGCCATACATACTGCATTTTACTTACAAGCACTTGTACATACAAAACATCTTTAGATAACATAACTTGACTTAACATCAGCCACACACACACACAGACACACACACACACACACACACACACACACACTCACACTTGCGTGTCTGGCAAGGGTTTGTTCTAGTCCCTCTCAAAAATGTTTGGAAAACTGCAAATGTATAGTTTGTCTTCCACTTTGATACACATGCATTTACCCTGAAGGCAACTAACAGGAACTAATTCTGTCTTGGATGATTCCCAGCATTGCACAATGGAAATGTGTGGAACAAAACCACAACGTTGTGGTAGTGGAAATACTGGAGCTACCTTAAATGTTGTTAATAATAATGCTATGTGATCATCCGTGTCAGAGAAAGAAATAATTTTATTGATTACCCCACATGTTCCATCTGTTAGTTTCACATAGCTTTCATCTCGTCTCTGAGATAGGGTGTAGTCTCCGCTAGTATACACCAGACCACCTTTGATCATGCGCTTATGCACTACAACTTCATCAGGTATGCACACGCGAGGGGCACAGAAGGCAGCCCGTTCTTCCTGTGTAACAACATGCACGCTCCCATTGTCAAGTAGCGTAGTATTGTCACATTTGACAGTATTTTGGACCCTTGGGTACTTGTTCAAATCAGAACAGAACCGTAACACCTCTTCTTTCACCGTGTACTTGGATGAGAAGTAAGGAATTGATCTAAATAGAAGAAACTTGGTAACTATCTGACTAGCCACTCCTTTTGTTCCTTTTACCAAAGTCAGGAGTTTGCCATTTGCGTTCTCGAAAGGAAATGCAGAATGTGTCCACAATGGGCCCCACAACTTGACTGACTTGGCAAGATGACTGAGAAGGTGAATGTTAAATGTCATCTGTGACTCACCATATAAAATCTGAAACCTGAACATGAAGTCAAGCAACAAGATCTCAGCTCTGTTGATTTCACAAGGTTTTAGTTCAGCCTTCAGTAACAGATAAATGGCTGATACAAGTAGGCCAAGATGTTGCAAGTACTTTTGGGGAAGAAGTCCTTCAAGACATGGTAGGCTGTAGAACAGGAGCCAGGATCGCCACTCAGAGGCTTTCCAGTGCACCCTATCTGACAACCCTCTAGGCAGTCGAGTAATCAGGTGTGGAGGTTGGATACCAACAATTCTAGCATCGATCTCTCTCAAAGTGGCAGGGCTGCCTACATAATATGGCTGGGTGGATGAAGAAGTATCAACCAGGAGTCTAGTAATCTGTCTTGAAACCCCCAGTAAGACTGCATGCATGTAGTCTGGGACAAACCCCCAGACAACATCAAAGAATGGCAAGTTGATTAGTGGAGAAGGACCTTTTATGCCCCTAATATTTGTCCCACCTTCTACAGCCAACTCCATATCCCTAACCATTTCCTCATTTGTTCTGTCACAATAGTCTTCTTCTGAAACTGGATACTTCACTACCCTATCAACCAGCTTCCCAGGATGCAGACAGAATCCGCAGCCATGATATCCATTAAACTGGGTAGTGTTTTGCATCAGCGGTCTCGCTTTGGAATCGACACTACAACAGAGGCCAACTATTTTGCTGTTAATAACAGACCCTTCTTTATGCCATGTGACACCAGTGTCAGCTAGGGTCTTGGCCTGGTCCACAAATGACTTGAGAAAGATTTCCATCACAGGCTCTTTTGGCCCAAACCAAAGGCCAGCAAGCAATACATTCTTAAACCTAAGTTCAGGGGGAAGCTCATTGATCATTATGTGGATGGGCCATATAGAGAACTTTGAAGAATTAAACACAGGGCTTCCATCTGAGTTGAATATGTATGATAGGTTGTGAGAATCTGAGAGGATCTGATTTGGGCCAGACAAATGTCTGTACTTCTCCCCATCATAGATGTCTGACAACACCTCATTATGACTCTTTTGCCTATCAAACCTATAATTCAAATGGGCACTCGCTTCTGTGCTTTCAAGCAGAGTCTGAATTTGTGGGGCAAGAGGAACATTGATAAAGAAGTTACCTCCATTCATAGAACCAGAATCAAAAGTGCTGCCACATGATCCACATTCATCAATTTGTTTGTCACTGATCTCCTGGACTGTTCCTATGTTGAAGTAACATTTTTCGCAGTAGAACTGAAATTCTACTCCCTCACAACTGTTTTTAAACACTCTGTTAAAAAGATACTTGGATCGAGGTACAACTTCTTGCCCAAACAATTTATTAATCAACTGCAGTAAATCATGTAACTGGCAACCAGTTATTTTATGCTTTGCTGCATGGCTCATAATCATGAGCATTGCCTCAGCTTTTGTGGTAGTTCCTGTGGCAGACAAAGCAGTGTCCATGTCAGGCTGTAGGTCAATCATTGACAGGGGATCAGTGTTCTGCTTCGTGCTGCCTGTCCTATGGTCTATCTCAGACTCTGACTCTGTTCCACTGCATGCCTTTAAAAAAGCAACATCTTTGTTAAAGGTATTGTTGTGTGTAGGTCTGCTCATACACATATTCACGCAGGTTCATAGTTATATTTTTTTAAACGTACAGACCCTCCAAAACTATACATTTATAATTGAAAACTTAAAGAAGTACATGTGTACCTGAGAGAGAGGAAAAAACAATTATCAGAAAAAGCTAAACTAGTACTCACATGTGTTTCTGAAGGTCTACTTGAGCCTGGTGCAATGTCTACCTCACTACTGTACTCATCTGTCATCAGTTCAGCTGTTTTCCATTGACCATTCTGACAATAATGTTATAGTTATGTTACAATCATGACATCCGTGTTACAATCATGAAATCTATGTAACAATCATGACATCTATGTAACAGTCATGACATCTATGTTACAATTGTTACAATCATGACATCTATGTAACAATCATGAAACGGTTGTATTTTTATAAACTTATGTTAACAAAGATTAATAAATACTGTAACAAATTAGATCAAAAAGTTTTTAATGTCGAGAGAAACATTTCAGTCAAATTGGTTTTAAAACTTGTGACTAGTAGTGTACATGATAAATGTTTATTAGAACAAGCTAAACTAGTACTCACATGTGTTTCTGAAGATCTACTTGAGCCTGGTACAACGTCTACCTCACTACTGTACTCATCTGTCATCAGTTCAGATAATTTGCATATGGAGTTGAGTGTTGTTATCGTGGCTGCTTCACTTTCTGGACCATTCTGATAATAATGTTACAGTTATGTTACAATCATGACATTGCACTAACAGCAAGAGTAACTGCGAATAATTGTACTTCATCTGACTCTGTAGCTGCCTGTTTCCATGCTTATTTTTTGAATGTGTAACGTTATGGTCTTTTATAGCTTTCAATACATCAGGAAAACAGTTCACAAAACTTTCACATACCACAAATGGTGTACTCAACATTGAATGGCTGTTCTGTATGCTCTCTGTCTCACTGTTCTGTATGCTGTCTCTCTCACTCTCTCTGTTCTGTATGCTGTTTGTCTTACTCCCTGCCTCTGAGAGCATATCTATTAAAATACCATAAGCAACAAGAAAAAAACAAGCTGAAGAAATCTCATACAAATATATATAAAGGCAAGGCAAGGCAAGTTTATTTATATAGCACATTTCATACACAATGACAATTCAAAGTGCTTTACATAGAAGAAATTAAAATAATAAAAATAAATAATAATTAAAACATTAAAACATGTTAATATATCACAAATAATGTATTTTATAATATTTAAATAACCTTTTAAAAATAGGTTCTACAAAAAAATGTAATTGACAAAGATGTATGAAACTTATGACCATTATCTCTGTTTCACTGTTACTTTTATTTAACAGGTATATGTGTGAGGACTTTTATTTTGATATCCGATGAGAATCGGATATTTCTCTGGGTTTTTATTTAGCCTATTTATTTGTCAATTAAAAATCAAAAGTTATTCTTCAGTAAGTATGTCAGACTTTGCTGGATCACCTCCGTCCTATGTACTAACGTTTTTATTTACATTTTTTAACAATAAAATGTATTCAAATAATCGGGACAATCCTACTGGATAATAAGCGTGATAGTCTACGTCTACGGTACCTGTTTCATTGGCTGTTTGGCTCTCTTCCTCGTCAACATCAACACCTGGCCTGTCATATCTACACACTGTCTGGCGAGGTATCTTTGTCTTACTTTGAGGTTCCAGGTATAGCTTATATTTTTGCCTATTTCTACGCATATTTGTCCCGAAAAATAAATAATGATGAAAAAAGTGCTTGAGACGAGATGTTGATCACGCAAAAAGGGGGCGGAGCTTAGCTTGCGCGTGACAGTTCCAACTGAAATAACGGTATAATAATTTAAACTGATCTGCTCGTTCACGAACCACCCTTTTTTACTTTTTCTGTCAGGTAAGTGTCATTAATACTTTTCATTCCTGTTATTTTCGATGCAATATTTACTTTTCTGCCCTGTCCGCTATTGAGGTAGACTATAACATAGGCCCAGCGGGCCGATGGCGGCCCACCAGTGGCAAAGTTGGCGGCCCACTGGCGTTTTGCTCATCGTTATTCCAGCGGACCACCTTCCCGGTCCGCTACCGAGCCGCTGGTTCATAATAAGTGTTTTCTGGCATACCACGGTTTAGACTGTTGGTCCAGATTGGTCGTGTTGCCGATGGTGTTATATTTTGTTATATTATAATATTTTGTCCGACCGTGTCAAGCCGCTGACTTTTGCCGCCCAATGCTGGTGGACCGCCAGCCATTGTTAGCTGATAACGGGCTGTGTATGTATTTATACTTAAATGTAAAATCAACATTGCTACAGTAAGTAAGACTGCTTATTAACATACGTTGCCACGTAAGGTTAAGTCTGTTGATAGTATAAAAAAAAGTAATTAAAGGCTGACACAGACAGAGTGCAAGTAGCAAATAAGCAGCTAACGTTACCGAATTAATTTCACAGTCAATGTCTTGCCCAGTAGTATACAGTTGGTTGAGAATATGTCTTAAGTGAACGTAAACAGTTAAACAATCCGATATGTTACGTTATTCGTGCTTTAGGTCGACAGCAGCCTAATAAACATGCCATTTCATTCGTTTTATTTGACCTTTATGTCATGTTTCTTGTAATTTGGTTATTTGCATTCTAGTGAAACAGAGCAAGTAACTTAACGTTGGCTTGCAACAGAGAGTGGCTGCAAGGTAATTATTCACAAATAAAACATTTTGTATTGCTAATACAAAGTAATTTATATAAAATGTGTTTTTATTAACTGTCGTTTGTCTTGTATGTTAGCATGTTTGCCTACGTCCGTTATATCGACGACAACATCCGACAGATAGTGCCCTTGGACCACATAAAAGGCTTCTGTCCAAAAGATGTGAAAGATTTTGAAACAAAGAAAAAATATAACATTTTGTGGAAGAAATCGCCAGAGGACCAGGGGCAATACTACAAAGCACAGATATTAAAACTGGCTGGTAGGTATTTAAAGCTACACTATATATAAGTATATCAGTCAAACTATTTGTTGCACTGCTGGAATCATAGATGTGGGTATTACAGTTACTGTTACAAAAGATTCTCAAACAACCACTTAACATATTTACTGGTGGTGACAAAGAACTGTAGTTATTTTTTCTTCTATTCTTCAGAATCTGAAGAGGAATTAAAGCGCGAGCGAATCTCAATACCCCCACTCAACAGTGATGAGGAAGACTGGTCATCTACCAAAAGCTCCAAGAATCCATCTGTAAGCTATGTAGGCTAATGCATCTCTTAAGTAATACAATTGAGTGCATTATTGCTGCACATTTTTCAGCATTGGAGGTAGTTTTTTCATAAATTTATACCATAGGGATTTAAAAAATAGTCTCCATTAAAGTGTTGTAAGTCATGAACCAAACCAATCAAAGCTATGAGGTTAATCACAACATTACACACTTTGCATTTTGCTTGTTTCAGTTCTCTGAATCTGTAATTTCAGTGAAATTATCTAAATAGCATCATGGGAAATGTAGTTCCCTATCAGTCGGTCACTATGACATATGTCTGTAAATTCTGCTGTTAAAAAAATATTTTTGGTTTATTTTATAGTGTGACAAGACAAATGACCAGAAAAAAAAAAAGCCAGCAGTCCAAAGCATACAGAAACGGAAAACTTTAATGGAAATCCTAAAAGAAAAGAAAAAAGTTGTCCAGAGCAGTTACGAAACACACAATGAGTATGTCCCCTTGGATGTGCACAAGGAACTGCAAGACAAGTACTACAACATCAAAAAAAGGATGCGAGAGGAGGAAATGAGTAATGAAGAAAAAGAGAAGAAAATTAAATGTTTAAAAGAAGAGAATAGGGACACGAAAGCTGAACTGCAGCAGCTAAGGCGGTTAAACCTTCATCTCCAAGAGGAGCTCTTCCAAAACAAAAAAAGTGAGCATTTTCAAACTGGTTGGCTATTCATTTTACATGCATGTTTTTAAAGTTCTTAGAAAGAATTGGACATATTCAAATGTAAGTTATAGCCTGTGATTTTTTATTTTTTATTGCAACAAAACTATTAAAAGTGTTGCTTAATCTGATATTACAGTAACACAAAAGGAGCCACAGACCTCTTCTGCAGGCCACACTTCACTCCCACAGCAGCCAGTTCACGGTCCAGAAGAACCAGCAGAGGAGCAAACGGCTATAATACTCAAACGTGAGCATTTTCAAACTGTTTGACTATTAATTTTACATGCATGTTTTTAAAGTTCTTAGAAAGAATTGGACACATTCAAATGTAAGTTATAGGCAGTGATTGATAAAAAAAACGAATATAGTTATCATTCTTGGTGTGAATGGGCCTTTACTCTGATATTACAGTAACACAAAAGGAGCCACAGTCCTCTTCTGCAGGCCAGACTCCACTCCCACAGCAGCCAGTTCAAGGTCCAGAAGCAGAGGAGCAGAGCATAAGACACAGGGATGACAAGGTATTTCGTAGACTGTAAAACACAAACTCTACATATTCCTATCATTTTAATGCAAAGCAGGGGAGTCTTGAGAAGCCAGGTTATCTAGTTTATCCCTGTATACCCTTACAAATTTTTTTATTCAGCTGTGGTATTAGTATTCTTATTTTAAACTAGGGCTGCACGATTAATCACAATGAAACACAGTGCTCGCAAAATCGGCTGCCCGACGTCCCGGGGCTATTGTGTTTTCAAGTCGGGCTACCAAAATGCATAACCGGCCTGCCCGACGGGCTATCTGAAATAGTGTTCGCTTCAGTCTTGTTATAATCAGATTCAACGCGTCTTCATCTTCAATCCGCAGCAGCGCAGAGCAGAGCACATATCAGAAACAGGGTGTGTGTGTGTGTGTGTGTGTGTGTGTGTGTGTGTGTGTGTGTGTGTGTGTGTTCACCTGAGTCTCATTGGTCTGTCAATGTCAGAATATTTGAGATGACCAATCAAATCAAAGTAGGCAGGGTTTATATTCACAGAAGCTGCTGAGAGCGAATTTGAGCAGAGCGACTCAGTTTACGGTCAAGTGCGAGATAAGATGTTAGTAGCTAAACTAAACATTTCATATTTGACAGTTTTTTTAGGTCATAAATGTGAAACGAATGACAAAAATAATCAGACAAACGAATATACTTTTGTCGAATTTCGCCATTTTGAACTGAAAATAGGCCTATGTAACGTGACTAATAATTAGTTTACTGTCATTGTGAGGGGACATTTAACAGAGCATTAACAAATCCGTTTTCATGTTAGGCACAAGATTAATAATGAATGTGTACATATTGAGAATTAATATACAATTTGTAGCCTTCAGTAAATTAAAAAAAGTTCAGCTTTAGGAGGGGAAGAGACAGGGCAAGATGAGGAGACTGAGAGAAGAAGAAAGAGTAATGTATAAGAAGTGAGAGCAAGTATTGACACATAATCTACTGCCCGCTGACATTGTTTTAAAGCTATTTCTTATCCTTTTTTGGCCTTCAAACGTCTTGAAATGGACATATCAGAGAAATAAAAAATTTGAACTCCCTAATAACCTTAAATGTAGGACCTCTTTGATTTATAAAGCCCTGTCTACGGCCCTATATTAGGAAGAAGATCAATAATGAATGTGTACATATTGTGAATGAATTTAATAAACTTAGTTAGGCTACCTAGCTTTTTTAGTAGCTTTCAGTAAAGGAATGTGTCTGAGAAAATGATTCATAAATCAACCTATCAGTTGACCCTATGTTTACTTCACTGACAGACAAAAATGAAAAGCCTATATCAGTCAAAGCTCAGCTTTAGGAGGGGAAGAGACAGAGCAAGAGAAAAAGAAAGAGAATTGATACTTTGCACTTGACGTCACAAGTACTGTCTGGCGGGCAAGAACGTCGTTCTCCAGCAACGAAACCCAGTAAACTAATCAAGGGTCGCCAGTTTTACTATACAAAAGTTGGTGTTTTGAGGTGTAAACGACATGCCAGATAGTTGATGAGATAAGCAACCTTCACAGTATACACACGTCTGTGCCTATTACCATCAAAGGTAATTTCAACATTTGTTTGAACACAATGGGTGTATGATCATGTAATTAATCGTGTCTTTAAGTTACTGTAGTTTTGTCAATCAACACCACCAATATTTACCAGCTGGTTCGGCGAGTCAGCTGTTTGTGTTATGAATCTAAGCTAGACTAACTGTAACGTTATGTTCACACCGCCGCTGGCGAGAGCAGCAAAATTCATTGAAAATGAATGATTTCCGGGCACTTTGACGCTCTCGCCGGTGGCGGTGTGAACGTACAGTAACAGCTGTCGTCTTTTGCTAACAATAACAGAAGTGTGTGATAGGTTGTTTTGAGGTTTGCGATATCTATGATTTTCAATGAGAACCAGAGATGACCCAACAGTAGAGCTAACGTTAGATTATTTACGGAGGAATTATTACTGCTCTATTATCTTTAAAAAACTTGTCTGCTTTACACAATTTAGGAGTTATTATCTTGGAGTTAATCCTAGTCCATATGCAGCTAGCTCGCTAACAGACTTGATAGCTACTAGAAAGACCTGGAACTACAGGACTCTACGTTGGAAATACCCGTTTGTTGCCCGCCAGGTATCCATGGTAGTCACGTGACTGCAAAGTATCAATAGGAGTGTGCTGATGAGGAGAGAAAAATAATCAGCTGCCCACTTACATGGTTTTAAAGCTATTGTTATCCATTTTTTTGGCCTTTAAAACATCTTAAAATGCACATATGTAGATCAGAGAAATCAACATTTTCTCGGGGTGCCCCCGAACCCCCCTGACTAGCCTGCCTCACATTCGGGACCTCAGTGATGATAAAACCCTGCCATCTGCATGTTAATGAAACTTAATAGTGAGCATTAGACCCTAAACTAAAGTGTTACGTGTTTTTTTTGTTTGTTTTTTCATACCCTCATTGGGGGCTGAGCCACAGACACACTGATTCATGTTCCATACTGGTCACACACATTTCAGTTCAGTTAGAACCAGATGCATATTTGTTGATATTTTGTGTTTTGAAAAGGTTTTTGATTCATTGTTTTGACTCCTAACAAATTTTCTACATTAAAAATTGTCTTTTTATCTGGGCTAGTAAAATTCATTTCGGGGCTACCAAAATACGAAGAGAGCCTGCCCGAAGGGCTACCAGCGATTTTGAAATTTTGCGAGCCCTGAAACAGCACGGTAGTCATGCATTATAAATTCATAATACAATTTTTCTGGATCTCATGAAGTCATAATGTTCCTCATTTAAATAATACCCAACCACAAAATACGCAAAAAAGTACATACTTCTCCAGCCATCGTGGCCAAGAGTCAAGTCAAGAGCCACGGAGGCCAGTCCTACATGACTCCTCAAACTACCTGCATCGCCATGGCCCCCTTAGTTACCTGCTACCTATTGGTGCCAAGTAATCAGTAAAACCAATATAATGGTCG
Organism: Scardinius erythrophthalmus; assembly: GCF_964197995.2. Classification (NCBI taxonomy): domain Eukaryota; kingdom Metazoa; phylum Chordata; class Actinopteri; order Cypriniformes; family Leuciscidae; genus Scardinius; species Scardinius erythrophthalmus. Next base: position 23,471,730 of record NC_138235.1, read on the forward strand.
ACCTCTACTTTTAAATGAGGTAAAATGGTCTTATGCATATTAATGTTTTTTTTTTTTTTTTTTTTCTTTCAGGATCTAGGACATGGAGTCCTGATACCCACAGGAAAGTGGGACATCGTGAGGAGATTAGAGGGGGACTCAAAATTCTGCAAGAGCTTAGCTGTAGTCATATGGGGTACCACAGTCCTCAAACAGAGGAGTGTTACGGGGATGAAATGTAACGCAAAACCTGAGGCTGAGGCAAAACCACCTCTGAGTCCAGAAAAGATCTCCGCTATCAAAGGTAAAACTGTCAAATTTAGCTATAATTAAATCTCAACACAAGACACTAGGGCTGTAATCTCCCAGTTGACTAGTCGATTAATTGGTAGGCTCTTGATTTTTCTAACGTCATTTTTAGTCGATTTTTAGTTAAAGACAGCTTGATCATGCCGGTTTGCACTGCACAACATCAGGAAGATCAGGCCTTACCTAACTGAGCATGCAACACAACTTCTCGTCCAGACTCTGGTCATATCTAGGCTTACTGCAATGCTCTTCTGGCTGGACTTCCATCATGTGCAATTAAACCACTACAGATGATTCAGAACGCTACCCCAGAACGCTAAAAAAAGACTAAATGTAAATGTATGCCTATTAACAACTGGCCGGGGACTACAGCTGGAAATTAGCCGTAGAGGCTAAAGCTGCTCTTTTATCAAAAGACACTGTCCACGTTATTATAAACTAATAAACTAAATAAGGAACACAGCAGTCATTTTGATGTTCCTAAATCCAAACCGCTGAAGACGCAGTGGCAGAGTTTTGTTTTCAAAGGGAATATTCCCCACGATCAACGTCAATGCTTTCATGTTTCGCGAATCATTTCTCACCAGACTGCTTTATAAACGAGGGTCAGTATATAGCTGGTTTTGCTAAGAAGCTGCTCCTGAAAAAATAATCGGTAAATCATTAGTCATGATCAGTACTTGAATTAAAAAACACAACCGGGTGTATGTCCAGCTGGAGCAACCAGCACCTGGAGCTTTGTGGTTCTGTGTGCTCTACCTCCTTAAATTGTCACTGTATAACTTCAGATTTCAGTTGTCAAGCATCATATTCTACTTAATTTCCTGTGTGGTCAGATTTAAAATGTTTTAATTACTCTGAAAAGCATCCTGGTGCTACTTTTTTTCCAGTACATCCTCGAATTATTGTCATTCCATTATCACATTGTACACAAAACACTTTGTATTTACAAATTATTTGGTAAATCATTAGTCATGATCAGTACTTGAAGTAAAAAATGTATTTATTTATTTGTGTGTGTGTGTGTGTGTGTGTGTGTGTGTGTGTGTTCTAAACAGAGTGTCTGTCTCAGAGGCTGGAGGAAAGGGGTCACACCTCAGAGGAAATAAATAAGCGCCTCCTAAGTGTACGGAAATACCTGGCTGAGAAGATCAGTGATATAAACAGGACAAAAACTATCACTGGTAAGTATTTAAATACCCATTTCTTAAGTAAGGGATAATGTATAGCGAGGCGATTGTTATAGCAAATACAACCCCGTCTTGAATCAGCCTGAAGGGGTTGTATTGCAATTATTACCTATTATCCAACTGCGCGAGACTTTTGTGTGCATGTGCTTGTCAAACAATGTCAAACATTTTGTTAAAGATTATAACATCTTTGAAAAAAAAAACACTGTCAGTTCTGTTTTTGAATAAAGGGTTGAAATAATATCTTTGTAGATTTATATGTTCATCATTTCATTGGGTAACTGTTGAGCAGCTTTTTTTGTTGAAAGCTTGACCACTTTCTTTGACACATCAGTTCCTACACTTCTTGAGTGCTCGAGTAGTGTTGTAAAATGGATGGTTCCGGTCCTCATGATTGGCTGAATTGCTTTATAAGCCACTGTAAAACTCTAAAACATAACAAACACCTGGGACCTCATTACATCATTAGCCCCTTTCACACATAGTCCTCACTGGTGAATTACTGTTAAGAGATCGTGTGTGAACAGGACTTTTTAAAAAATACTGGTAAATCAGTTTAGCCAAATAGCCAATTTACCTATGTATTTATTTATTTATCACTTAAATGATTTCGGTGCATCCTAGTTGAACTATCTGTTTTATAATTTAAAACCTACACCTGGAGAAGATTAAATAAAAGATGACTGTAATGCTGTAAAGTTTACAAAGATCTTGAATCTGCTCAAAGTACGCCCAAAGATGTTGGATGAATATATATAAATATATAATGTATGAATAATCTTATGTACTGGTAATGTGGTTTAAGAGGTACATTGTCCTAATGAATTCTCCTTCTTGTTGCAGGTCTCAGTCAGCCCAAGTGAAGACACACAATGTGTTAATGTAAAAAAACTGAATTAAGTAATAAAAATGTAATATTAATATTTTGTGTCAGATGTTTATTTCCAGCTGGGTTGAGTAAAAAAGCAGGTCTTAATACTGTATATAGTTTGTATTTCGGGTGCATGTTCTTTTTGCAAAACAAAACCTGAGCTGTAAGCTATTGAAAAGTTGGTGTGAAGTTTATATCAATTGTGTATAATAGTAGTTATAATTCAAATTAATTTATTAAAAACTATAGTTAATGTCCTAATTATTAACAGCTAAAAGCATCAAACCTACAAATCTTAACCAATACACAACTGTAATGGAAACCATTAAATATGTGCAATTCAAGACCAATACAAATTTGTAATGAAACCATCAGAACCAATACAAAAACTGTAATGGAAACCATTAAATATGTGCAATTCAAGACCAATACAAATTTTTAATGAAACCATCAGAACCAATACAAAAACTGTAATGGAAACCATTAAATATGTGCAATTCAAGACCAATACAAATTTGTAATGAAACCATCAGAACCAATACAAAAACTGTAATGGAAACCATTAAATATGTGCAATTCAAGACCAATACAAATTTGTAATGAAACCATCAGAACCAATACAAAAACTGTAATGGAAACCATTAAAATACAAATCATGACCAATACAAATTTGTAATGGAAACCCTTAAAACCAATAAATCCTAATGGAATATGGCCCAAAACACACTACGTAATGGACTCCACTTGGTAATGGTTTTAATGGTTAACGGCTGATGGTTTGTAATGGTTTTGTAGTGGAAACCATTAGCAATTCTGTAATGGTTTCTATTGTTTTTTTCAGCAGGGTTGTCATGTCTCTATTCTCCACCAGTGGGCCGCGCCCGCGCCCTTTGAGAAATGCTGAGCTAACTTAACAGCTAACTTGGCAATAGGGGTACCTCCGTTTGGTCAGGATTTTTCCTCTTTTTGGCTGGTGTCGACCAACAATGAAAAATCGTTGTCTGGCTGGCTTTCAGTGTTCTTTTTCATCTTTCCATCCGTTAGCATGCACCGTCAGCTTTCTCCAACTCATCCCAGCGACTGCGCAAAATAGTGTGATGAACAAACTTGGTAGAGAAAGCGGGTTGGGTAATACCAAGTAGTCGGTGCGGTAGGCGGGGGGGACATTACAGATTATTTAAAATATGATACTGTCTTTATTGCTGGCAAATGAAATTAAAAAAGAAAACGAACAAAAGTATTAATTCTGAATATTTCATATTTATTTTAATCTGAATGATGTGATGATATTGGGGGGGTTATATTAGCTGGATCTGATTTTTGAGGGGGTCATGACCCCCGTAACCCCCGTGCAAATTACGCGCATGCAGGTAACGATCATGTTTGCCCTAAGCTTTGGCACTGTTTGTCACCGCTGTGAAATTAAACCACTATTTAAACATTAAGAATAGTGTTTTTAAGATTCAGAATATTAATTGCCCTTGTATGAGTTCTTGTATTTTGTGTTTATAACATAATATACTTCAGCAATATCACACGAGCAAGAGTTCTATTTTCTCGAATATCAGCACAATTGCAAAAAGTGAAATTCATTTGACAACAGTTCAAGAAACAAGTTGATTATATGAATTGACCGTTTTTAGGCACAGCACAACATTGTCAACTTTGACTGTTTTTGCTCTATTTGTCCAACGAAAATAGTTCCAAACAAAGCAGAAAAGTTGCGTCTCCCAGCAACACACATCTGTGTTTCATTATTGAATAATTCACAATTTTTGAACGAATCGGTTATGTCAATGATTCAATAACCCATTCACAAAGGTTGAATGATTCACTTATTACGACTTGCCGCCACCTACTGGTGGGTTTAGTTTCAAAATATTAGCTATCATTTCAATGTTCCCATTTCAGATTTCTATATTCAAAATGTTATATTTAGAACATTAATCTCATAACATTATTTAGGCAATTGCAGTGTAGATGGATTTTGTTGATACTGATTTCATTCATGTACTGATTTCCCAGTGTAGTGTTAATAGTGTAATTCATTAAAAAATTATTAACAATATAACTTTACATTTTGTAAATAATTAAGAGTGTAGCCATTTTTTCTCTTCCACGGACCTGTAATTGGTCTATAGTTATCCAAACTTCCCGCTTTGCTGGCTTTATCCTTGATAACAGACAACAAGGCTACCGACAACAGACGCTGGCATGAAGAACCGTCCGCAATCCTAGGGCTCGCAAACTTGAGGCGATCAGTAGTAATTTGATCTAAGCCACCAGCCTTCCTATCTGTGAGCTGAATTATTGCTTGATAAACTTCATTAGTTGTAAGGCTCATTCATTAAACAGTTAAAGAAGACATGCAGAATAAGGTTGTCGCCACAGTTCAACCATATTCTCGGCTCCAGAAACACCCTCTATGAGCATGGTAAGGTCACATTGCTCCCATTTAGTGCTCTTATATCCTTCCAGATATAATTTACATGATAACAAAGCTGGTTTTCTGCCACTGAGTCTGCTCTCATCAATTGTAAATCAGATGTAGATGCCACATAATGAATTTCCACTGGTTGTTGGGTAGAATAAGCATCAGCATAAACAGTGGTAAAGCCATGAGGCTGTGTGCCAGGCTTCATTTATGTAAGCTCCATAAGAGCAATTGACTGGAAAATATGTTGATATAACAAATTAAAAGTGTTTATGTTTTTACATTTTTTTCTACAGTCATGAATTCACCTTTGTCTTAGCACTTTGTCACTTGTCAATTAGATATGGTGTTACAACAAAAGCCTCTCACTCTTTTACAGATGCATTTAACTACTTTTTACTACATTACCTCAGGAATTCCCATTACTTAGAACAATGTTTAGCAGATTTCCAAAATGGTACATTATTAGGGCCCGAGCACCGATGGTGAGAGGACCCTATTGTTTTTGCTCCGTTTATTATTATTATTCTTCTCCAAAGTGAATCGCTTTTTAGAGGGCCTAAACATGCTCGAAAACTCATGAAACTTTGCACACGCTTCAGAAGTGGTGAAAATTTACGTGTGATATGGTTTTCAAAATTGGGTGGGGCAAATTCGGTAAATTATTGCCCCCACATTTTGCCCCGGCTCCTGGTTTCACTTACAGGTATGAAATTTGGTACATACATGTAATGACCCAATACCTACAAAAAAGTCTCTTGGAGCATAGCCCTAAACACAACAGGAAGTGAGCTATTTTTAACTTCCTCCTAGATTTTGGGCATTTTTCGTAATTTCCTGATGTTGTACTTTAACGAACTCCTCCTACAGTTTTGATCTGATCCTCTTCAAATTTGGTGAGTGTAATCTGAAGGCCTTTGCGACGTTAAATTGCGAAGATCTTGAGTTTTCGTCGAAGGGTGTGCCCTCGGCGGCCTGACAAACGTTCACCCAATTTCGGCCTTTTGGTGATATATGCATGATCAGATAAGTTCAATAATAATGTTGCTTGCAGTTCCGATGTTGCTAGGCAACCACAGACAGCCTGCAGTAACTCAGCCATACATTTTTCAATCTGCCCCAAACTTCACATGTTTGATAAGAGTCCTGTCCTGAACACATGACCATGCTCATTATGGTTATAGCAATAGCGCCACCTGCTGGTAGCAGGAAGTGTGGCAAATACAAAACGTGCTCGAAAAATCATGAAACTTTGCACACGCTTCAGAAGTGGTGAAAATTTACGTGTGATGTGGTTTTCAAAATTGGGTGGGGCAAAATGGCTTACTTATTGCCCCTACATTTTGCCCCGGCTCGACGTTTCACGTACAGGTATGAAATTTGGTACATACATGTAAAGACCCAATACCTACAAAAAAGTATCTTGGAGCGTAGCCCTAAACACAACAGGAAGTGAGCTATTTTGAACTTCCTCTCAGATTTTGGGCAGTTTTTGCCATTTCCTGATGTTGTACTTTAACAAACTCCTCCTACAGTTTTGATCTGATCCTCTTCAAATTTGGTGAGTGTAATCTTAAGGCATTTCCTAAAGGCGCCGGGTGGCGGTGGCAGGGGTGCGAGGGCCCTTTCATCGCTGCTTGCAGCTTTAATTTACCTTTGTGTTTACATAATCTATGCCTGTGATTTGTTTGCACAATCTATTGTTTGTATTGTTACAGTTTTTTACAATCACTTTGTTACTATTTTCAGAACCTTGATGTCATTTTTCACAACTCTAGACACAAAACTCACAACCAATGATCAAAATGCACATTTTTCAAAACTCTAACCCTTTTCTCAATTGCTTGGATACAATACACATAAAACTTAGATCATTTGTTCATTCAACAAAAATCACCTGTTCAATATGACACAACTTAACATCAAAGTACTACTATTTCAAAAGGCAATTCACACATTACATTTCAAATGAGTGTCTATTCATTTCCTTACATTGATCTAACTATCAATTGATACAACTGCTCAAAATGATAAGAAACTATTGCATTACTCTGAATGCATAGTTGTATGGAAACAGACAAACAATCTTCCATGTTTACTAAATCATGAAAGTTTCAAGATAACGATATTCATTGTCACCAATTAGCATGGAGCATGAACCAATTAGACTACAATATCCATGGATGTAGCCTAATATTTGATCATACTGCTTCATCAGACACTGTGTCTATGGTCCCAAACACTGTACTACCTTTTCAGACTATGTACAGTATTGACAGCACTGCACTGTATAGATCATCACTCCTGTTCTGTTTCTTACAGTACAAGCAAGCAAGTTGAGGAACACTGCATTTGATGTTTTACAGTACTGTCTTTTCTTTTCTATTTCATAGCTAATTATTTTTTGCTTTAATTCAAATAAACCTATGTTGTGATTGTACTGTAGTGTTTTGCATCAATATATTACAAACTTTGTTCAATGATTCCACTGTAGTATTCTCTCTACTACTGCAGTGCCTTTACAGAGATGTATTTACTGTACATGTAGTGCCATAATGAAACCTGTATCACCTATTTTGTTCTACAATATTTAATGATTGTACGAACAATGACACAATGAAACTATCAGTTGCTTGTGTGTGGGTGATCTATAGTTATGTCTCAACGGTATTTCACAGTAAATTAGTTTTTTGAACCAATGATTGTGCAAGTGCAAGATTTCTTTAAAGATGTGTACACAATGCAATGTTTTGAACATTAGATAGCCTGTGTTACAAGTGATAACCGTTTTGAGTTTTGTGTCTAGAGTTTTGAAAAATGACATCAAGGTTCTGAAAATAGTAGCAAAGTGATTGTAAAAAACTGTAATGTCCTGCAATCTGAGCCTCCTCAATGGCTAGAAAATCCTGCTTTGAAAATGACAAAAGGGCAGTTGACATGAATTGTTTTGACATGCAATGTGGTGTGACATGCTACAGTCCATCTTAAACTGTTTTTGCACACATTTGCATTTTACATGCATTATTATGCAAGTATAGCTTTTATGAGCTCATTTACTGAAAAGCATGAGAATGTGTTGCAAAACATTTCATGCACGACCGTTTCAAATGATAGTGAGAAGAAGAAAAATTTTTTTTTTTTTTAAATAATTTGAACCTAAAATCTTGATGTTGATGTATCATGTTAAAAGTATCATGTTCAACAAAAGCAACTTGACGCACATTTCAACGTATAAAACTACTATTCCCATAGTGCATATCGCAACCCAAGCTTTGGGCGGGTCTATTTTGTAACTCAATGGGGGGATATCAATGGTGAAATTATGATTTCGACAAAATATATTAAAGTTTTTAATTATTACACAATTACGTTTGTTATAAAATATTACTCGAAACGTTTGACATTGGGCCATCTATGCAATGCATGTATATGGAGGTCTAATATGAGCACGAGTTTGTGTTATTTCCCTGTATCTTGAATAATAGAACAATCTCAACGCAAACTCTGCACATGTTGGTTGTTCTACGCTCATGGACTGAAGAATACTTGCCGAACTGTTAACGGTACAGGGAATAGCCGGTCAGGCAACCGTCCAGCCTCCCCTCACACTGGAAAGTCACGGAGCTCCAGCCACTACTGGGGATAAAGTTACCGAAACGGTTTGATTTGACCTCTTTGTTGTTTATCTTTTGTCCGCGAGGTATTTCTGTCTTCAGTACCGTGGAGAGGCCAAGTAATATCGGATGTGGTGAGTTCTGCATACTTATGTGCCTAGCTAATGCTAACTTGCTAACGTGTCCACAAGAACACGGTTACAGCTAGTCAAAGCCAAGTTTTTACGCTGAAGTTCAGTTAGCCAGGCGCAACAATTTGCCTGTAAAAAATGTAACTGGCCACTTTAGGAACAGCCAGCTAACGGCATGCGCGAGACAATGCGCTCCATGCGCGCATCACGAGCCGGGGATGAAAGAAACCAACTCATTCTTGTGGAAAAGTTGGCTAGTTCTCCCGTCATATGGTTTAGGTTATTTTTCAGAATTCCTTCGTGCTCTGCAAGAAGGTTGTGCTAAGCTAACAAGCTTCGTTTTTGCAGGCTAACGTTATCGCAAAACGTCCTTTTCAAAAAAGCTAGCCTGGAAAGATAGCGAGACAATCTTGACTGCCCATATATCTGCACAACTGCCGGTCTTTAAAACTATCTCAAGATTCACATTAGGAATAATAGACCAAATACTGAATCCAACTTGTAAGTTAGGGATGTGGGGTACCCGGTCATTGCTTTGCTTTTCTGGTTAACGTTAGATCACCGATCATTAAACCTCAAGCCGTTTATGTAACCCTGTGCATTGTTAGCATCGATTTGCTATACTGTAAACTGCAGCTTCTTTAAATCCCACGTTGCCCTCTTTAGTACGCATATAACTGCAATCTGAAACTATGATCTTAAGATGGTGTTTTGGAGCGAGCTAACTGGCTCACGCAACGCGTGAGGTTTTGACCATAAGTGCAGGTGCGTGAGCGGCAGAATGATGCGATGCGTTGGGGGTTGTTTACATTATTTGTACCTGCTGTAAAGGTAACTCACACAGGGGACATTTGCTTCTTTTATGCACCATATGCGAGAATAAGCGGCCCACTTGGGCCTTTGTTACAAGTATCACCCCATCCCCCAACGCTTATTCCTCTCATTTACAAGAAAGCCCATGCCTAACCCCTCATTTTAGCAGTCATTGCTTTGAAAAGACATTTTCTATGGGTTTGTTGGTTTAGGAGAGGTAAACTGATCCATGCAGGGCAATGAGGGGATGTTCTTCAGAGGTTATGAAAGCATCATTACCTTTAGGTGTATTTAAACTTTGGATAAGTGTAGACCTTCTCAGAGGCTATTATTGTATGGCCATATGTGATTGCTTTATTTTACGCCACTCTTTATGAAATATTTTACCCACATGGTTTACATCAATTATGTCTGCTCCTAGTAGAATATTTGTGACCTACTTAACAGTGTCAGCTGTCAACGAGCAGGTTGTAAGTTTATATTAGGTAGAGTGAATAAGTGCAGCACCTGCTTTAGTGTTTTGGTAAGCATTGTTATTTTGCAGCACATTACGACTCAAATAATACATTGTCATATTTTTCCTCAAAACATTGCTTTTACATTCAGTATCGTTTATATCTCCCTTGTAAATCCTTTAGGATATATAACCCATTTAAAAAAATAGTTCACCCAAAAAAAGAAAATTGTCATCATTTTCTCATACTTCACGTCATTCAAAAACTGTAGGGCTTTCTTCTGCTGAGCATGTTGAGTAACCAAATAGTTTTGGTTAGCATTGATTTCCATTGAATGGAGAGAAGAAAAAACATACAATGCAAACGCAATTGTTACTGTAAACCTTTATAAATATACAGTTGAGGAAAATCCACAGGTGGTGTATTTGTTATTTGTTTGTGAGTTAGATGGTAGCAACAACAAAAAGTAATCAGTCTGATATGGATTTAAAAAATATGGACACATTTTAATATCTTGTTAGTGTTTCTCATCTATGGCTTTAATATTTTGCAAATAATATAATGGATTTATGTAATAAGAAATAAAACCATTTTTAACAATGTGAACATGCATTCTTTCTGGCGATGCCGGAATGTTTAGAAGTATTTGACTGGCTGTAGCCACATTATAATAGACATCCAGTTTAATATAATATCTAACAGAACTACATTACTCTGCAATGTGAAGAGCCAGCGTCAAGGTCCAGCACACTTCTGAATGGTTGGTGTCAGTTTTCATAATGCATTTCAGAATGGTAGGTGTCACTTTATAATGACACCTGTGGCATTTTCTCTCATGGTAATTTACTAAATAAAATGCTTAATTGGTAAGTGTCAGTTTGTGGTGGCACATACCCCTGATCGTTTCACTTTTGTGGCCACCTATCTAAATAGTGTCTTTATTCTGTTATAATTCCAAATGAGACAGCTGAACTGTCAATCTTATGCAAATAGAGATTTTTTTGGGGTTATCTAAACTGTGTATTTAAATACATTGTAAAAATGCTTAATTTTTTATTATTATTATAATAAATATAAATACAGACAATGGGCCACGAGGCAGATATTAAGTATGGAGAAGCCTGATGGTTGTTGTAACAATACACTCTGGGTTACAATAAACCCCATGTTTGAAAGCAACATATTAATTAAATGTCGCTCAGAATAGTGCATATGTTACACCATATACAATGCATGGCAGAGAGTGGCATGTGACTCTAGGCCAGGGGGGTTCCAACCTGTCCTATAGAGCAGCACTGCACATTTTATGTCTCCCTCATCTAACACCTGATTCAACTCATCAGGTCATTAATTGAGACTGCAACACATGAATGGGTGTGTCAGAGAGGGGAGACAAAATGTGCAGTGCTGGGGCTGCTCCGGGACAGGTTTGAAACCCCCTGCACTGGGCTATTAGAGGTGCCACAACTAGGCATGGGAACCGAAACCCGGTATTAAACGGGCCCCGGGGCTGAATTTTGAAAGACCACTGTATCGATAAGCTCGGACGTTCTTTGTTCTGCTGTCGGTACTGGAGAAATTAAGAAAATATACATACTCTTTATTATTGCTATAAAGACGTTATTTGATATATATATATATATATACACACACACACACACACACACATATACATATATACCCATCCCTAGCCACAACATACGGCGACATTCTCTGCAACATTGTCAGTGGCACATGACGCAATCCATCGGCACTTCACACGTTTTAGTGGCACATGCCATGCCAGTGACAACTGGATGTGCCATTAAGCACATCAGCATGCGCCAATGGCTTCTGTGCCCAAGATGCCATGCCACTTAATGTTAATACCACTTCTCAGAAAAAAAAAAAAACACTGAGACATTTTACAAAATAGCTTCTTTATGTTTCACAGAAGAAGTCATACAATTTTTGGAACAACATGAATTAGGAGTAAATGACAATTTTTGGGTGACTATACTTCTGCAACATGGGCTCAGTGCTTTATTCACAGCATCTTGACAGTTAGGATAACGTGGTTCAGTTCATGCACATCTGAATATCAATTACAGAACCCTAAAGTCCCGGCATATGCCGTGTACTTTCTTGAAGTGGGCGGGCTATTCCGTAAAGTCATAGGTAGGGCAGCCAATGGGCGACTGCGGAGGATTGCAGCACTCTTGGCGAGCCCACCTTTTCCTGTTCCTCTTTATCCGAGCAGCTCCGCCCCTGTGCCACAGCTGCCATTTTGGTTTTGTTCCGTTCGCTGAAACAAAACCAGAAACGAGATATACAGGCAGGCAGCAGACTGGACGACACAGTGACTCGGCAGGATAGTGAAGGGGGCTTTCTCACAGCATCTCGCCCAGCGCTGTTCGTGCTGTTCCTGTCCATTTTTTTCCTCGAATCTACATCAACCCACAATCCGCACCGTCTAAGTTAGTTTCACACGAGGAGCGGTTTGCTGACACTGAGAGTGGACTGAGAAGGATTATTGGTAAGAGGCAAACCATTACACTTGATGCTAACTCGGTGCAAGCAGCTGTCTGCTTGAATAGAGCTTTATAGCGAGTAATTCCTCGCTTATGCTCGTATAATTAAGCGCTTTTTGATCGGCATAAATCATATCGTTGTGTTTGTGCAGGTGCGGAGTTCTTTCATTCACTGGTTAGCATGCGAACTTGACTAGAGAGCTAGGCCTCAAGCTCAGTGAACTGCCTGCACCAACTATTACAAAGCATGTAGCGGGCTAGCAAGCTAACTTAGGTGTCTAAAAAATTATTTACCGTTGCCTGCTAAGTGATCATCCGGTTAAATGAATCAAAACTAATTAGCGGCACGAGACCTGTTTGGATTTCACCTGGCGTCTGTTTAATTTAACATTTGATGTCTTGACATACTGCAGATTATTTTTTTCTGTCTCGTCGTAGCGGAAGTGAAAATCTGAAAAGTACAAAGCAGGTGTAACCGTTGATCTTTAAGTTACGTGATAATCGAGTTTGTGGATGTTATATTTTTTGCTTATGTCACGCTCGGATTTTTTCACGTTTCGGTTTTGCTTGGGTCATCCCAAATCAGAGGATGGGCACCTCAATATGCTCTTACCGTAATTTTGGTGTGCAAGATTACTTAACCATCTGTACGCTAATGGAATTTGTGGGCATTCTTCTGATTTTATTAAAGGGACAGTTCCCCGAAAATACATTTAGTAATTTTCTTACCGTCACGTTGTTCTAAACCTGTATGACGGACTTTCTTCCGGGTGGGAAAATTGTCAGGCATAATGACAGCCTCAGTCATTAGTACTATGGAAAAAATGAAAGTGAATAAGTGCTGTTATTTTTTTTTTTATTTTTTTTTGCCTAATAACTGTTATAATGTTTCACAGAATTCATTCAGGGTTAAAACAACATGAGGGTGAGTAAATGGTGATAGTATTAAACATTTTTGGTGAACTATCTATCCCGTTTAAAAATGAAGCATGTTCTGTTGACAACGGCACGATTGAATGCGGAATTTCCGCTCGAGCGCAGCTCGGGAGTTTGTCGTCATTCTAGAATATACGGTTTGATTCGAGGGCCGTCGAACTCTATGCAAATAATGAGCCTTATAAAGTTTATTTTCTTTTCCTGAGATATCTTAACGTAAAACGCGGTATTTTGGATGGATGGGCAACCGTAATACCATAAGTGTTCGTGTTTGTGCTACACGGAGCCGGTCTTGGAATTTGACATTCACTGCAGCTTTGTTTTAATGAATCAGCGGTTTTGTTAAGGCAGAGTGGGTGAGCCAGTAAATACACGAGCCATTCACCATAAACATAACGCTTCTGTCCTCGAGCTATTTATAGCAGAAGAGCTTAATCTTGCGGCAGAAATCAGGCTCTCCTTGTGCTGTGGATAGACAAACCTTGATTATTGTAAATCCTCACATAAGTGATCTGAATGTAGTTTGGTGATTTCCTATTCATCTGATTTTCTTTACATAGTACAAGCTCACTAAATACATTTATTTGCAGAACATTAGTTGTCTTGTTATAATAACTCTGCCTTGGTTTTATAGACCAGAATTTCCCTTTGCCCTTTTGACTGACAATGATTTAACTGCATTGCTGGTACCATCATTTTTTTTATATACTCTTGAAGGAACTGTCCAGTGCTGAAATGACAATTTATCTACGGTGTATATACTGGCATATTTCAGCATTCTCCTCAATGCACATTAGGTGTTTTATATACAGTTGATCATCTCTCTGTTTTCTTCTGGAAGTTTCAACGTTGTGCTCTTTTGTTCCATCTTGGCTGTATACCATGATCATAAAACATGTTTGTTCGTTAATGAATAAAAGTACAGTATCAGTAGAGCAATTTTTTTTCCTCGGGTGCTTGCACTTTAAATAATGTATTCAAACCATCTGGATGTTGCTATTATTGCTCATTTGCGCCACTGCTTTCCTGTTGTTTGTGGCAGTAAGACAAGCTTTTGACAAGCCCTAGAGCTAATAGCCAGAAAGGCTTTTAAGCCTCTACTAAGATATTAATTGGTTTGTTTAATTTGGGAAACTGATGTTATTCCACCAAAACTAAGTGACCTGTAAAACAATTATCTCTGTACTGTAGTTGTTTAATGTAATCATAATATTTAGGCACTTCAAGCTCATAATATTTGCTTGTAAAACTCAGAGATTGAGTTTTCTTTCTTTTTTAGATGTCCAGCTCGCCGCTGTCCAAGAAGCGTCGCGTGTCAGGATCAGAGACGAAGACGGGATCCCACTGCTCCTCCTCTAACTCTGTCAGAACTGAACTGTCTCACACACCAGCTAACGTAGGTTCAAGTCAGGCTTTTTAAAGCCATCTTGTTTGGATATAAGTTGAACATCTAGATGATCTAAATTTATATTGATTGAATTGATATAAAAAATTCAGATGTGCATTTTTTTGGTTAAAATCTTCATTCTTTACTGTGCCTGGATGTTGAAAGGCAGCCAGTTTAATAAGTCATGTGCTTGACTGTCTATTTATAGTCTGTTAACTGTGGTTTTCGGTCTCTGCAGGGCATGGCTAAGAATGGAAATGATGCTGAGATCGACGAGGGTCTGTACTCCAGACAGCTGTGAGTTTGGCCTTCATTTCAGTTTGATGTATCCTTGTAACGTTCTTTTTAAGCAAATTAACTGACTTGATCATGCGAGTAGTGGCTAAATTTAGTATGTGTCTCTCAGGTACGTACTGGGCCATGATGCTATGAAGCGAATGCAGAGCTCCAATGTTCTGATCTCAGGGCTGCGAGGTTTGGGTGTAGAGATTGCCAAGAATGTCATTCTGGGCGGAGTCAAGAGTGTCACCCTGCACGACCAGGGCATGGCCGAATGGAAGGACCTTTCATCACAGGTCAGTGGATGGGGCGTGATTTATAATTGCTTGTAAGCATTGAAGGGGGCTAAAAATAACTTAATTTTTTTTTTTAATAGCTAAATCTGCATTTTTTTAGCACAACAATTGAATTAATAGTTTGTGGTCAGTATTTAGCAAGGATGCATTAAACTTGTCAAAAGTTATAGTAAAGACATATGTTACAAAAGATTTCTGCTTCAAATAAATGTTGTTCTTTTGAATCATGTTCTGTTAATCAAGATATCCTGAGAAAAATGTATCACAAAAATATTAAGCCAAACAATTTTTTTCTACATTGATAGTTGCAAATGTTTCTAGAGAAGTAAATCAGAATATTAGAATGATTTCTGAAGGATCACGTGACACTGAAGACTGGAGTAATGATGCAGAAAATTCAGCTTTGCAATCACAGGAATAAAATATATATTAAAATATAGTACAATTACTTTCAATTGTGATAAAAAAAATCACAATATTACCCTCTTTATATATTTTTTGATCCAATAAATGCAGCCTTGGTGAGCATGAGATAAAAAAAAAATTAATAGCAATGTACATTAACATAGTAAGACAGAATTGTATAACCGTGTTCAGTCAAGTAAAAATATGAATACATTTGAAACCTAGCAGTATAATAATAGTAGTAGTAATAATAAGTGTTTGTTACATGTCTGTCTTAGTTTTACCTGCGCGAGGAGGATCTTGGGAAGAACCGTGCAGAGGTCAGTCAGCTTCGACTGGCAGAACTGAACAGCTATGTGCCTGTAACTTCCTTCACTGGCACCCTCACCAACGAATACCTGACCCAGTTTCAGGTACTGCCATTATTCTCCACTGGACTACACCCCTCAGCTGAACACATGGACTAATCCTACTTTTCCCACATACATATGGAACTTTGCATTGGTTAAAGTTTAACTGAATTTGAATGAGTTGCTTAAAAGGTGTTTGTGTTTGACCAGGTTGTTGTGCTCACCAACTCCAACCTCGATGAGCAGACACGCTTCGGGGACTTCTGCCACAATAATGGCATCAAGTTGATCGTGGCAGACACACGTGGGCTGTTTGGGTAAGAATACCCCCCCCCCCCTTATTTGTGTTGAGTTATTCATGTTTTTTTGATAATAATCTAATGTAAGTTCTGTGTTTGAATAGGCAACTATTCTGTGATTTTGGGGAGGAAATGTTAGTGTTTGACACCAATGGGGAGCAGCCGTTGAGCGCCATGATTTCAATGATCACAAAGGTAAGAGCCTGTGTGATGGTAGCATTAAACCTTGTTTATTGTATTAATAAAGTTGTCATTAGTTAAATTTCTGGCTGTCTGAATTTTTTGCTTTTTTGTATTGTGTGTAAAAAGGACGGCGCTGGTGTGGTTACATGTCTGGATGAAGCACGGCATGGATTTGAGAGTGGAGACTACGTTACTTTCACAGAAGTGCAGGGCATGACAGAGCTCAATGGTTGTGAACCAGTAGAGATCAAGACACTGGGTAAGTAATCAGGGGTTTTCTTCCTGTAACAGACCAAGGAACCCCCACTCAGACTCTTATCAGCCCAGGAACCTCCAGAATACAAAATAGTGAAAAAAAATGGGGTACTCAACCTTTTGAACTTCAAGCCCTTCCAATTTTAGAATTCCAGGAGCTTTATAAATAAACTGACCCCCAGTTTCACAGACAAGGCTTAAGCCTAGTCCCAGACTAAAATGCATGTTTGAGCTGTCTTAACTAAAAGGAGCTTGCACTGACATATCTTAAAATCTCAGTGCCATTGTTTTGTTTCAAGATGCACTCCAGTAATGTCTTTTTCTAAGGCATGTATATAAAAGCTACTTAAATGCCACAATTGAACTAAGGCTTAATCCTGGCTTATGCCGAGTTCACACTGAACGATTTTAGGCCTGATTTTCACTTGCCGACTGGTTTTGTGAGATTGCAGACAAATGCTTGAAATCACAGGCAAATCGGTGCTCGTTCATGTGAGTGACAATCACGCAGTGTGAATGATCAAAGACGTGATCTGAAAGAATCGCCGAAGCACGTGAGATGTTTGGCATGTTAAATATCTGGACCTGTCGCCGATTCAAAATCCTGCTGTGTGAATGTTTTCTGACTGAAAACTACATCGGCGATGACCTACAGCCAATAAGAGAGCAAGATACAGGGCAGTGGGATGTTTGGGGAGGAGTTATAGACCAGAATATCAGTATTTTAATAGATGTATTTACAATTATATCAAACCGAAACAAAGCACAAACATTTGCTTGAACAGCAGCAACAGCAGCACATTGCAAAATTATTTATTTTCAGTTCTTTGCAGAAAATACAATCCTTGCTCCTCTCGTCTCCCCAACCAGTATGGTTTTGTTTTTTTTTTTTGTTTTTTTTTTTTTTTCCTTTTTGCTGCAAATCAGCGCACAGAAAATTTGGATCGCAATCATCTTGCAGGCTATCATTTTAAATAACAATTTCAGTCTCCCGCGAGAACTCCGGTCTCATGCATGCGTGATCTTGCGTTATTTCCTTATTTCCATGCAGTGTGAAACCTCCTGTCGCCGATCCATCGTGCAGTGTGCACCGATCCACAGCAGCCACTGAATGTTACCCCAGACTATTTAGAAAATCATGCAGTGTGAACTCGGCATTAGGGTGCTTTCACACTTGCACTTTTGGTGTGCACCCGGGTTTGATTGATGTCAGAGTTTGGTTCGTTTGGATGTGAACACTGTCTTCCCAACTCGGGTGCGCACCCGTGAACCGTACCTGAGTCCACTTAAAAACGGGTGGTCTGCGGTACGGTTCATGTGAACTCTGGTACGGTTCGCTGCTGATATGAACACAATCATACTAAATCGTTGAAGTGCTATTAATGACTAGGGCTGTCACTTTTGTGAAAAAATCCTGTTCGATTTTTGAGACATAAGTGTTCATTGAATAGATTGTAAAATCGATTTTCCATGTCTAAAGACGTTTCCATTTTAAACGCAAAATATGGTCAAATCCGCGGACAACGAACAGGCATTAGGACGAACGTAAAGAGGGCGCTTGAGACGCGCACAAGTCTGCAATATTCCTGATGATTTATTGGCGTGAAGTTTCGTACACAATGACAAACAGGAGTGCAACATTCTCGAAAAACAATAAGCAGAGTGGACTGCCATAGCATGAATGAAAAACATTACCTCAGTCTTCAACATGGCTGTGTTTACGATTAGAAATGTCAAAGAAATTTCGCCTACGTTGGCGATTGTAGACGCGTAGCCCGAATTTGTATCTTAATGCATGAGACTGTCTGCATACCGGCAGAATTCACAGTTTTGTAGTAAAAAGAGACGCATTATGCAGAAGGATAATTTGCTGTTATGCGTGTTTGTCAGAGCCTGCAGTTGCTGTGTGACGCGCGTTCGCTGCGGGCGTATCGTGACAAGATCGTGACGAGCTGGACGCGCTCCGAGAAAAGACCGTTAAAATCGATTCCCTATTTTCGTTTTCGAAACTTGCGTTGGTTGGTCCAATCGATTGTGCAATCGATTTTCGAACGTAAAGTGACAGCCCTATTAATGACGTATGATTTGATGTGTCTTTTACTCACTTTCCTGAAGAGTATGTACTGTATGCAGAGAGGTTTATATCTCAATTCTGCTTGGCTTCAGCGTACT
This sequence comes from Scardinius erythrophthalmus, assembly GCF_964197995.2. NCBI lineage: Eukaryota > Metazoa > Chordata > Actinopteri > Cypriniformes > Leuciscidae > Scardinius > Scardinius erythrophthalmus. The sequence goes on from NC_138235.1 coordinate 23,490,598, forward strand.
TTAGAGCATTGACAGTAGATTCACGGCAGATAGACGCCAGTGCTGTTACGTACTGAAGCTTTGGAAACAAAACCAATGGTTCAAAAACAATATGAAAGTGAGGTGAGCAACACTTTGCATTTTGCCGCCTTCTCCTGTGCCGTCGTTACCAAGCAACAGGGTGGTAAGCTGCTGCTTTGATGCAAACGCACCACGGTTCGTACCCAAATAATATAATCTGAACACAGTCCAGCAGGGTGAGGGGGGAGCAATCAAACTCCGATTTCGGACCTGGCAATCGAACCAAGTGTTAAAGCAAAGCATACTTCATCTTAGCCTTGTCTGTGAAACCAGGTCTGTGTTCTTCAGGCACCTCTCTTTTTAACCATTACATTTACATGACTCTTCTAGTCATTCTGTATTTACTATATAAAAACATATTTTTAGTTTTAAATGTTTTGTTCACAATAAAAACTTTTAGGCCTGGTTTCACAGACAGGGTTTAGATTAAGCCAGGATTAAGCCTTAGTTCAATTGGGGCATTTAAGTAGCTTTTATAAATGTGCCTTAGAAAAAAAAACATTACTGGTGGCCATCTTGAGACAAAACAATAGCACTGATATATTTTAAGATATGTCAGTACAAGTTGCTTTCAGTTAAAACTCGGGGACTAGGCTTAAGCCTTTTCTGTGAGGTTAGTGTTCTGAATAGCTAGAAAAATGTGTATTCGTTATATAATTGCACATGGCATTTTACGAGTTTATTAATGTTCGTGACAGATCTTGAAATTACATGTAAATGTAGGCTCCCTCAGACAGTGGGATACCTGTTTTTTCATGATGTGAAAAGTCTTGAAATAAGATATGTTTTTAGTTTTATTAGCTTAAGGCAAAACAATTCTTTAAATTGGTTAAATTAGAAAATATTAAATAGTCATTCTGAGGTCCCAATGGAAGTTTAACATTACTACACTATAAAATACTTAATTGAGCAAAAGTTGGAAAGCTAGATATTGTTTATATGTAATAAAAAGTTGTGTACATCTTCTCCATAGCCGCCTGATTAAAAACTAGTTGTAGATGTAAAACAGGTTATTCAATTATTTCGCTTAGTGACATTCAATAGTTGTTTATTTTGCTCTGCAAAGAGCTTGTTGACAAACTCAAGTACTCAAACTGTGTTGCCTCTATCATCTTCCTCACTGTGTGTCAAAACCGTATGCATCTGTGTCTTCATCCTGGCAAATTTAAAACCGTTCAGTTGTCTAGAGATGTCTGGTTGTTTGACAGGATTTACTGCTGTTTATGTTGGCCTACTTTTTAAAATGTAACTGGATCAGCATTGGACAACATGTGTCAATCACTTAAGCGACTGATTACATCAGTCAACTATCTCTGTCCTGAAGGAACAGGATCTGATGAATAACAGAAATAATATCCTGGAGTCTAAGTCCAAAACATTTTATAACTGTTAAAAGGTTTACTGTTAACCGTACACCATTTTAAGGTCAGTGAGCTGTTTTATGTGACTGTGATGTCCTCTGTCATCAGGTCCTTACACCTTCAGCATCTGCGACACAAGCTCCTTCTCAGACTATGTGAGAGGTGGTATTGTCACACAAGTGAAGATGCCCAAGAAAATTGCCTTTGTAAGTGGATGCCCCTACTGGGACTAACCTTATGGAACTCATGTAAAGTGATTCTAGTATTCTACTAGATTTCATATGCACACTTCTTTCTTTGCCCAGAAATCCCTGTCCTCCTCCATGGCTGAACCAGAGTTCGTACTGACTGATTTTGCCAAATTTGATCGTCCAGGCCAACTGCACGTGGGCTTTCAGGCGCTACATGCGTTTGAGAAGAAGCACAGTCATCTACCGAAGCCCTGGAGTCAGGTGCAGATTTTTTTTTCTTACTCTGCGTATGAATCAATCCACATTCAAACTTATTCTAACCAAGAACTGCCAAGAATGTTCTCAACCAATATAATGTGTTGAGTTGTGGGCCTCAGACTCTGTTACTCAGCAGTGATGTCTTTCTCTCTGTGTACTGCTGCAGTCGGATTCGGACGAGCTTGTGACTCTGGCTGAAGAGGCGAACGCTGCACAGACCGGATCTGCCAAGCAGGAGCAGCTGGACCAAGCACTCATCAAAAAACTGTCCTATGTGGCTGCTGGAGACCTGGCACCCGTCAATGCCTTTATTGGTGGGCTTGCTGCCCAGGAGGTTATGAAGGTAATAGTCTCCCATTATTGTCTTTGAGCTTCAGATCAATGAGATATATATTAGGAACGTGTTGCATTAGCCTCATCTGTCATGGTCTGTTAAATGTTTCCTTTTTTTCTTCATCTGCTCAGGCCTGCACAGGGAAGTTTATGCCCATTATGCAGTGGCTGTATTTTGATGCTCTGGAGTGCTTACCTGAGGCTGAGGAAACTGTTCTTACAGAGGAAGAGTGTGCACCTGTGAGTACCCCTAGTCAATCACCTTCATTTTGCAAGATATTTCCGTGGCTTCTGTATTTGTTTGACATTAGTTAAATTTATATTAGTCAAATTTTGCAGCTCCCTCTGAAGATTGTGGCTTTCATACAAAGAATAATTTATTCATTCATCTGTTTTCTACAGAGGAACTGCCGGTATGATAGCCAGATTGCTGTCTTTGGGTCCAAGCTTCAGGAGCTGTTAGCCAAACAGCGATATTTTCTGGTGAGGAGCTGAAACTGGGCGTTCATCAAAATGGGAGACAATTACACCATGCTTGCTGGAAAAAACAACTTTTCTAATTTTAGTTAAAATTACTAACTTAAATTTCAAAAAATAAATTCAAACTGTTTAGAAATATAAATGACAAAAGCACATAAATTAAGCTAAAAAGAAAAAGTATAAAAACAAGCTAATTCAAAATATAAAAAATTCTAATGGTTTAGAAATTATACAAAAACTGCTTCACTTTCTGAAGTGTTAATTTTTGTGACTTATTTCTTGTGTTCAGGTTGGTGCTGGAGCCATTGGCTGTGAGCTGCTGAAAAACTTTGCCATGATGGGGTTGGCCAGCGGTAATGGCGAGATCATAGTCACTGACATGGACACCATAGAGAAGTCCAATCTCAATCGACAGTTCCTCTTCAGGCCCTGGGATGTCACGGTGAGATTGACCTGACACATTATTTGACTGGAGGAGAGAGTTTTGGGGAGAGAACTTGATAATGGTGTAAGCCAGGTGCACACTGTATGATTTTTGGCCACGATTTGGCTGTCTCTTGAGACAAATTGTGTGAATCCTAAAAGATTCCTCTGATCCTAAGCCAAAATCTGAAGTCTTTGATCGCTAGTTTGACATGTTCGAAGACAGCCAATTACTGACAATTGCGGGCAAATTTTACCTCCAACAAAATTCTGGCAGTGTCAGAAGTTTAGAGGCAAAGTCCTGCAGTGGGATGACAACTGTCAAATCAAAAACCAATAGGAGCACAATTAGTGAGAAAACAAGAAACCGCCTCTTGCTCCACACACATCTTTGATTTTTCCAGTTGTCTTTTCAAGAAAAGCCATGATCAAAATAGATACTAGAGATTGTTTTTGTTTGCTAGGTGTCATTTCTATCCCGCATGTAAATGTAGCTCACAGTCACCAAACGGCTTGATGTGAAACTCATTTTGCTTGTCCATTTTTAATGCTTCTTCACTGCCGTGCAGTCTTGACATTGACAACTGAGATCCTACAGTGTGACGTGGCTTACAGCAAGGGTCATGTTGGTACAGTCTGACAAGCAACATCTGTAAAGGACTATTCTAAATTGTACACTGTGCACCCGGCTTATGGTTGCTGATGACTTTGCTGCTCCTTTGAGCAGAAGATGAAGAGCGAGACTGCCGCTGCAGCCGTGAAGCAGATGAACCCGACAGTCCGCATCACAGGCCATCAGAACCGCGTAGGGCCGGACACAGAGAAGGTGTATGATGATGACTTCTTTGAAAGCCTTGATGGAGTGGCAAATGCTCTTGACAATGTAGATGCCCGTAAGTTGAGAGTTTTTGAAAGTAAAGTGGCTTGTCATGTAGGTCACGTCAAAATGTAATGATCAAATAGCTGCTTGTGAAATCGACTCGGCATGCTTTGATTTTCCAGGTATGTATATGGACCGGAGATGTGTGTACTACCGTAAGCCATTGCTGGAGTCTGGTACTCTAGGCACCAAAGGGAACGTGCAGGTGGTCATTCCCTTCCTGACAGAGTCATACAGCTCCAGCCAGGATCCTCCAGAGAAGTCCATTCCCATCTGCACGCTCAAAAACTTCCCTAATGCAATCGAACACACCCTCCAGGTAACAAGTAATATTGTGTTGAACTTCTGTTGTCTTGAGCCTTAAGTACTTTCATTGACCTAAACTGACCTTTTACTGTTTGTCCATCCTCTCACTCTCTTAGTGGGCTCGTGATGAGTTCGAGGGACTTTTCAAGCAGCCTGCTGAAAATGCCTTGCAGTATCTGACGTAAGTTCCCATCACCCTGAACAACCCTGTAAGTTTGCCACTCATGGTGCTGTCAGTTGTTTTAAAATGTAATGATGTTATCCCTCCCCAGAGACCCAAAATTTATGGAGCGCACCCTGAAGCTCCCTGGAGCTCAGCCGTTGGAGGTCCTAGAGGCAGTATACAAGAGCCTGGTGACAGACAAACCACGCAACTTTGAGGACTGTGTGGCTTGGGCTCGGAACCACTGGCAGTGTCAATATAACAACAACATCCGTCAGCTCCTGCACAACTTCCCCCCAGAACAGGTGAGGCCTGCCTGTTCTCATTTTATCAGCTGTGAGTGGAGTGATTATGGAGTCATATGGTGTGACGCCTCCCCCAAAAATGATTTTGTAATAAAAACAATTTTTCTTTTTTTCTTTTCTTTTTTTTTTTTGAAAATGGTTAGGATGTGTTCAAGTGTACATGTTTTGTATCAAGCTTAGATTTCTGTATCAAGCTTAAATCATTTTAATACTTTTTTTTTCTGTTTTAATTTGTGATGTAACAGAATTAGTGACAAGTCATTTCATCTGAATTGTGACATAAACAGATCCGTGCAACGGATTATTAAAGTGGGGCAGGGACTTGGTTCTATCCATCAGTTTTTAATTAGAGGAAAAATGTTGATTTTCAATGCTGTAGCCTTTGACGATGTTGAGGTGACTTTAACATTCTATCTGACATACCCTGTTGCTCCAAAAGGTAGAGATTTGTTACAAGATCCTGTTTAGGATAAACCCATAGGAGTTTTCAGTTTCTTTCCTGAAACTTTTGAAAAGCTTTTTTTTAATTAGTGATTTTACCTCTATTTTTGACAGAAATTAAGTTAATGTACAGATTAAAAACATTCCCCCAAAAAGTAATCATATGTATCCCTTAGTTTTAGAAGATATCCTGTTTTGAAGAATATGTTGAATCCCCAGTTTAGTGCTGTCCAGATTTACTGTGCGTTCACACCGGAAGCTAATAGCGCGTCAAATTTGCGCTTGCCGCGTCTAGTAATACGCTTGACCACTTTGTGTCCATTCGTGCGTAAAAACAAAAGTTTGAAGTGAAATTTACGCACGTCAGAGGCGAAAGTTTCGAAACCCTTTGGCGGCCATCTTTTTACAAGATGTCTGATGTTGATCGATTATGTATCAAGAGTCACCGCTCTGGAGAGCAGAACAGCGGCGTAGGGATCATCGTCGCCGTATTTGGGTCCACCAGACCCTTCGGAGGCGAACCCAGTTTGACGAGTTTCACCATTTGCTCCAGGAGCTGCGCCTGGATGACGGCCGCTATCAGCGGTGCTTCCGCCTGTCTCGCGCCCAGTTTAATGACCTGTTGTCCCGCATCGGAGCGAGGATCGCCCTCACCCACATAATCTGTAATTTATTTTTGTATTGAAGATAAATGGAGCCAGCCTCCAAAAGTAATTAACCTGTCCTGTCTTTTTCTTTTTCTCACACAACACTGTCCAGACATGAACTATTCTTATACACTAAAGTATATTGGTTGTCTTTACATTAGAATAATAATGTTTCATATAATCTGGATTTAGATATGGAATAAATAGCATTCAATACAAAATTAATGTCATGTATGTTGAAATCAAGTTTTTATGTGATAAAAGATTTACTTTTTTACTTCACCATGTGCTCTGATTGGTTAACGCGGCGCGAAGTGACGCAGAAGTTCAGATTTTTCAACTCAGGCGGCAGACGCGAATTTGCATCAAACGCGTGAATGCACAAAAAGCACTACATAAAATCATTCACGCTTAACGCGCCAGACGCTCAATTCGCGCGAATGAGGCGTATTCGCGTCTACCGCGCCGCGCTCTACGCCTCATTCGCGCCGCAGGAATTTTTTACGCACGTAACGCGTCTTTGCATTGAGTTAACATTGAAATCACTCGTGCCTGACGCGCTATTCGCGTCTGGTGTGAACGCACCATTACATCTTTAAGTCATGAGTCCATTCAATTTCAAATCTTGCTTTTTTTGGATGTCAAGTGAGTGTGGTGTGCCTTATGATACCGGTATGCTCTCTGTCCAGCTCTGTAAATGTGCAAAAAGTGCAAAAGACATTTATAATGTTAAAAAAAGCATTAATTTAAAACAATTCACAATTCGATTTTCCATTTCATATTTCTATTTCAATCTTTGTTCATCAAAAAAAAAAAAACAGATTTGATTTGACTGGATTGTTGAAAATATAAATATCATTAGTTTCCAAGGAACAAAAAAGCCATGTGAATAGAAATATTCAGTGTTAAATAAATGCTTTAGAAATTTGGCATTGAAACTTTTATTGTGTAGATTACAAACAGCAGAAAATCAGCAAACAAGAAGCATTCATATACATTTTTCCAACAGAAAACAAAAACAAGAAAAAGCATATTGTCATGTTATACTGTCTAAATGCAAGTTATTTTCACTGAAAGTTTGGCAGTTGCGCTACAGAAAGCTGACAGACTGACATTACTGACACAAGTAAATAAGCGTTGCTATGGAAATGATACACTGTTGATTCTGTTCGCATTGGTTTAAACTGGATGGTTACACTGTCTACATAGGACACGCACGACACATTGCGTCAAAAGCACATAAAAGAAACCTTTATAACCAGTTATTTTGTCTACACTGAATGTGCTCCAATTCGCAGACGGATACTACGTTCTATTTATAAAGCACTCGATCTGCCCGCTTGCGCTACTGAAAACTCATTTGGAACGTTCGTTTTGTGACCAAGGACACGCTAGTGCAGACGTGCTCCTGTTAAGTTTTATCTCTTAAATCTTTGCCATTTACACTCTTTAAACAAACGCCACCCAAGATCACTTCAATTTCCCTGATCAGAAACTCTAGTTTCTAAAGGTCTATAACATGCATTTAAGAAGTAGTGTACATTTCCATGAATTTACAACTTTGTTGAACATTATTGTAATATCTTCCACTCTCTTTGTCCAGCTTACCAGCTCTGGTGCGCCATTCTGGTCGGGTCCAAAAAGATGTCCTCATGCATTAGAATTCTGCACTAACAATGTGAGTATTCACTGTGTGAAGACTCAAATAAAACTGATTCCTTTTGAAATTTCACATGGTGAAAATGAGTGATCGTGATATTATTGTTATTGGCAGGATCTTCACATGGACTACATCATGGCAGCGGCTAACTTATATGCCATTTCATATGGCCTGCCAATGACAACTGACCGCCCGGCTTTGACCAAGCTACTGCAGGAAATTAAAGTGCCTGAGTTCACACCCAAGTCAGGAGTCAAGATCCACGTGTCTGATCAGGAACTGCAGAGTGCCAATGCATCAGTCGGTAAGAGAAGAGGTGATTGAGAACATTTAGGTAGACGTAGATTTAAAACAGTTGAAAGATAGTGAAACGACACTATTATTGATGCAACTCGGTCTCTTTTCAGATGACTCTAGGCTTGAAGAACTGAAGACACTGTTGCCTTCTACAGATGCGACTTCTCAGTTCAAGCTCTGTCCCATTGAATTTGAAAAGGTGACGCTTATAACTCGACCCCAATTTCCCGGCCAGTAGAACTTCTTAACTTCAGTTCAAATGCTAATTATGTTCTCTTCCTCAGGACGATGACACAAACTTCCATATGGACTTCATTGTAGCTGCTTCTAATCTGAGAGCAGAGAACTATGATATTCCTCCTGCAGATAGACACAAGGTGAGAGGGCAGCTGAAATGATTTTTCAACTTTCTTGGGAGTTAAGTCCCATCATTGCAGATCCTCACCTTTCGTTTTCTTGTTTCAGAGCAAGCTCATTGCTGGGAAAATCATTCCAGCCATCGCCACGACGACGGCTGCCGTGGTGGGTCTGGTGTGTCTGGAGCTGCTGAAGATCGTTCAGAAACACACAAAGCTTGAGTCCTACAAGAACGGCTTCATGAACCTCGCTCTACCTTTCTTTGCCTTCTCTGAGCCCATAGCTGCCCCCAAGCACAAGGTACGCGGCAGCGTTCTCCATTACAGCAGCGATGTTGGCATCCCTTTAAATGACTACGGTATTCTCACACTCTCGCCTTCTTTCACAGTACTACGAGATTGATTGGACGCTTTGGGACCGTTTCGAGGTGAAGGGCATTCAGTCCAATGGTGAAGAAATGACACTCCGACAGTTCTTGGACTATTTCAAGGTATTGTTTGATGTTTATTGTTGCATTTGAGTACTCGACAGATAAATCAACTGATTTCTTTGTTATCCAGGACTATGAATGACACGTTTTTAAGATGAACAGTTTGAATTGTTAAAAATAACTGTTTGGTGTAACTTGGAGAAATTATAACAGAATTATATTATTATTTTATAGTAAAATGTAAAATTATATTATGACTCGGAGAAGTACAAGAAATATCATGCAATCAAGACATTTTATAATTGTTTAAGGAAAATCATACAATCCAGACAGAATGCTTTTCTTCCCCATTAAAAGTATGACATGAATATTGTGATTCAAATATTTATATGGAATGACATGGAGAAAAAAATATTGTGAAATTGGGCCATATCGCCTAGCATTATTCGTGCCCATCCCTTGTAGAAACAGGCAAACTAGGGTCTTTTTAATCCTGTGTACTCGTGGTTCACGCTCTGTTCCTCCCTCAGAATGAACACAAACTGGAGATCACTATGCTCTCTCAGGGAGTTTCCATGCTCTACTCTTTCTTCATGCCCGCGGCCAAGCTTAAAGAAAGACTGGAACTGCCGTAAGTTTGTTTTTCCTATCTTTGTAGACGTACTGGATTATAATCATATGGGCATAAATGAGGCATATAGAATTGCAGAAAATGAAAATTGTTGCCTCTGTTTTGCTCTTCATAGGATGACTGAGATCGTGACCAAGGTGTCCAAGAAGAAACTGGGGAAGCATGTTAAAGCACTAGTCTTTGAGCTCTGCTGCAATGATGACACAGACGAGGATGTTGAGGTCCCGTACGTCAGATACACCATCCGCTGAGAGGGCTGTTGGGGTAGGGAAGGGAACATGGAGGAGGGAGAGGGCGGCCCACTGGGGATGGGGAGCATCAGTATGCTTGGAGAGCCCAAAGAGAAATCATTTTTTTTATTTTTTTTTTATCAGTTACTGAATAATATGAATATTATATCTCAAACACCCCTTTCTCTATTGGTTGAGCTCACTAGGGTGTGATTCTTTCAGGCTGGTTATCATTTGGAATATGGGGAGCATGTGAATCTTTGGCTCTAACTTATTTGAACTGGTTGTTGTAACACGGCTTCAGTGAATGAATTAATCTGTACACCGATTGTCACTCCCTCCCTCTGAATCTCTTTCACACTGATCTCTGTTCCTGTCCTCATGATACGTTTGTGGGCAGCACCATCTTGCTTTGTACTCTGGAGTAAAATATTGACTAATGCCAAAAAAAAAAAAATGGAGTACTAAGGAAAAATATCAGTTATGTTTGCATTTTTCCTTTTTTTCCAAATCGCTGCCTTGGCTTGATGTCACGTTTAAATGTATCTTGAAATGCCCTTTTTGGCCAGGGTCTTGGAGCGAGTTGGTCCACTTACTGAACTCCTGCTCTCCCATAGGCCCAGTGGGAACATCCCTTTGCCTCTCTGGCGTGTTGAGTTGGGTTGGGTTCAGGAACTTGCACATAACTTTTTTTTTTTTTTTTTTTTCTCCCCTTTTTTTTCTTTTTTGGGGGCGAACTTCTGGTGTACACCTTGTAGAACATAAACTCTGTATTCTTTCTACTTTGTTAAACTCCAAAAAAAAAAAAAAAAAACATTACAGTACAAAAAAGTGATTTTACTCTGTAATGGGAGCACTTAGTGTTAGTGAATAAAGTTGAAAACATTTCTTTGCTTAATTGTCTTTTCTTTGCTACTGTTGTTTTTAAAATGTATCTATGAAGTTAATAAAAAGTATCTGCAGTTAAGCAAAATGGTTATCAGGAATATTTCAATGTTTCTGTCACGTTAAGTTGCACAGTACACATTCAATCCATAGGATTTTTATTGTTTATAGAAAGGGGGGGAAAAAGACAAAATATGGAATCTCTGCCACTTGTTTTTACTAGTTTTTACCACTATTTTACAGCAATAATACATGGCAGAAATAAATAACATTTCAAAAAAATATATTTTCTCCAATTGTTGACAATTGCTTGTTTTTATATGCTGGATTGTGAGTCACTCAACTTAAACTGTGCCATTTCATGACATCATGACAGCTTTTTGGTTTACATTTACTCCAGTTTGGCTGTTAAACTGTTCTGAGTCACTATCTTGTAAATTAAATTATTCAACTCCATGCAAAATTATAGCACACTGGTTTTCGGTTTAAATTGTACTTTGTCCCCCTTTTCTATTGATTTCTCTCAACCCCACTGCAAAAAAAGCTCAAAGTGTGATGCTGCCACCATTAGGCTTCACATTTGAAACTGTTTATGTTGGTGTTTTACTCTTGCTGTCATCACATTACAGAAGTGTTCTCCAAGTTCTTGTTGGCACACTTCATGTGGTTTTTATGCACTTTTCAAGAGGAGTTACGGTTTGGTGCTTTGTGACTTTTTTTTTTTTTTTTTTTTTTTTTTTTTTTTTTCAAGCATTCGAGGCACCAATTACATGTCTTTTTGTTGTGGTGGTTGTTTAAAATTAATATGGCATCTGAGTTTTGAATACTATAAATGTATTAAATGAACATTTAAGCAGAAAGAAGAGTAAATATTCCATTTTCTCTGCAGTTTGTGTAGTGCTGATTGCAGTTGTCAACCTTTCTTAAAGGACAAATTCTTATGAAAAATGCATACAAATACTATTTTAAAATTTTATATGAAATGTATATTTTTCAAATAATTTTTTACTCTAAAACCGAGAAATACAAATCTAAAGTTGTTGCAAATTTGAGGTTGATATCTCAAAAAATGACCTTTCAGTAAGTTTTTGTTTGGGTGTAGTACCAAACGTTTCCATTAGATGAAATTAGTTTCCAATGTGGTCATTTTTGACCGAAAACGGTACCGGTGTGACTATTTTTTCCAGGACCATTTAACTTTTTGAAATCATGTCCATAATTTTGTGTTCACATAGCAAGTGCCAAAACCTTTACAAAGTTTCGTACCATTCTGATGAAGTAAAACGTTTCTAAAATTGATCATTTTAGAACAGCACTAAAGGGTTAAGGGAAATGTGAGTTAAACAATTACAAACTTAACATTTGGTCTCAAACTAGTTAGCCTCTTCTGAGTGACCACTAAATTAAGGCTACATTTGCAACCATGTTACTAATTCTGTCTTAATTATTTAGAAGTTTATTTAAATTGAATTTAATTTATTTAAATTCATTAAGGTTTTACATTGGTTACAGGGCTGCAAAAATGTTCAAACCTGATTTAAATGAATAGGAATTGAAACTGCTCATATAGTAAATAGTTTGACCATCAAATAATTTCTAAAGGTTTTCAAAGAACATTTTAAAACAACCTATTTTTGAATGCAAAAAATAGGCCGTCATTTCTGTGGATTCTTTTTTGAAAAACACTTTCTTCCTGACATGCTTCACGACAAGCCTAATTTGACCTGTGAGCATCTTTGTCATGTTTCTCTGTCATGAACTGTGCTAGCCATGATCTAATCAACCGAGCAGTTGCCGCCACTGTTTAATTTTCAGTAATAGGTCAGAAGATTTGGTTTAACTTCCGTCCTTTTCAGTGATGGAGTTAAGTATGGCTGGCGTAACTACACAGAGACACGAGACGTTAAAGAGAGGTGGTTTAGCTTCGTTCTGCCTGACAACAGGAAGTACAATTTTTTTTCTTACACAGGATGTGGTTTCAGACATGCAAGTGTAAGAGGAAGAGGGGAGGGCTGGGAGAAGAGTGCACATTAAGTTTTTTGTCTTTTCTTTGAAAAGTTGGAACAGGTGCCTCTAAGATTTATGGTCTGATTTTTAATGTAATACTCTTTTATTCACCGGCGTTTCTATTTATAAGCACAAGATGCTATGAGAGAGGAAAAGATGGAACCTGAAGAGACGGAGGTTGATTCATCACCTTCCTGGTACGACTTATTTTTTTCACATATCATCAATAGTTGCTTAAACTAAACATTTAAGACATTTCGGTGTCGAATTATCACTCTGATCAGATGTTGTACCGGTCTAATATCCGATTAGTAATGACTTAACCGATAATATATTCATGTCTTTTCAGTGTCATTATACCACTTATTTGGTCATTTTTCAGGTCTCCTGTATCTAGAGAGAGACTCCTCACATGTGCCAACCTGTCAGATTTTGCAGGGGTAAGATTTGTTTCTGTCATAAATCTTATACAACAAATTCTGATGGACAGACCTTGTACTGTAGGTCTTGCTCCTTTGAGGAAGACCAATGTGTTATTTGTTGGTTTTCTGAGCAGAAGAAAAGAAAACAAGACCCAAGTAGTGATGCTGAGAATTCAGCCCGAATCTTGGAGGACTGTGTAAGTTGTCTATGATATAAGAAACAACATGTCTGTTGTAAAACGTTTTGAAATTGTCTTGTGGAATACTTGATGTTTGAATGTGACCATTTGAGCATCTGTTACAAAACAGCCGCGATATTTCCTGTTAGTCTGTCGTCTTGAGGTGATCTAAAGATGATCTACTCGGAGGTTAAAGCTCCTCCTCATTATCTCGAACTTAATCATTGATTATTTATGAGGATCTAATGTGGTTGAAAGTGGTCTGCCTGTTTGTGCTCTACAACGGAAACGTAAGACAAACCAGGTGACTCTAGAACTATCCACTTTTTACTGGTCTATTGCACAAGACATCTAGAGAAGATAGCACCCATTATTCATAGCCATTTTTTCATAGAATTGAAGGAAGGTTACAGTAAAAGAATGAAGCAACTTGTTCTTAGCTTCGTGTAAAAAGCTGACAGGAAAAAAAAGCTTTACAACTCAGTTTCCTGTCTCAATCCGCTACATGCACACACTCTGAGTGAAAGTGGTTCAGTCTCACTTGATGTTGGCATTTGCATTTCTTCAACTACTGGCACTTTAAGAAAAAAAATCAACTCTCCTAAAACACACTTAGCCTAATGATCGATTAAAAAAAAGAAATGAACGGCTGTGGGAGCTGCGCAGGTGGAATATAACATTTCTGTTTTAACCAATTAGCATCTAGGACCTGAACTATGTGTTTTCTAAATTGGGTCTGATCATATTCTGTGGTGGAAATGACGTGGTGGAAAAGGCCCAGTTTTTGTCTGGCTGAGGCTAATTGTATAGTTAGAATTTAATACATGCTAAATGCACTCAATATTTTACACGTTAGGAATAATTTGGCAAAATTACAGCTTTACTGGAAATGACGCACAATAAAAATATTTCTTATCTTCCCACATGAGTTCATGTTTCATGTCAAGCTCTTCACTAACGTTGTCATCTCCTTGGTAACAAAATAAACACATTTTTGATAAAGCTTTATGTTCTTTGATAAACAATTAAATGTTGCTGAGGAAATTACATAATTTGTCTAAAGGTATTAAGATATTGATATAAAGAAAATAAATATGATTTTGCTTTTAGGTTATTATACTTTTTAAAATGCATTTTACGATTTATGTTTTACTTTACAACTGAAGTCTGGGTATGAGGCAAGGGTTAAACAGTGAAATTAAGCAAAAGCTAATTATAAAGGCTGTTAAAAAAGTTTCCAAAACCATTATAAAATCACGAAAAAAAAAAAAAAGATAAAATAATGCCCGTAGCTGAAGAAACACCCACTCTGTGTGAATGCAAATGTCTGTCTCATTGTTCTCTTATATCTCTAATATATTTACTGATATTCGGAATAAACTATTTATATATGCCGTATACGTTTACTGCTTTCCTCTGATTGGTTGTGGTTAAATGCTCGTGCTGACATTTGTGCTATGCTTCACGTCTCTTTCAGGAAGACGATGACTTTCCCATCAGTGACCACATGCAAGATTCTGAGGTACAGAAATTGATTTGCATCTTTGTTCCTAGTACCTTTCTGCTGAATACAGTAATGATCCATCAACCTTTATAGTAGTAAAAACATCACGATCAAAGTCTGAGAAATCTCAAATTTCATAGTTAATCTGTGCTGGTTAAATTCCTCATTTTTTTTGTGAATATCTTGGTGATGCATTCTAGGCATTTCACGGTCCACGTAAACATGTACATTTTAACCTTGACCCTCATTCTCTTCTGCTGGCCTCATATTAGGGTCCATGTAACAAAAGAGTCAAACCAGTAGACAAAAGTGCCTCAGTTACTGGTATCATAACACCGGTGAAGACCCCTGCACTGAAACGCCTGGGCCAGTCCATACAGGTGAGTTATGCACACATAACGAAACCAGTCGGCTTTTTCTCATTCATCATATTTAGCCAAAATCTTTAAACCTTTCTTAGTTTAGCTAACATCAACAATAACAGTGAGAACTACATTTTTATGGGTTTTGCTAGGTTTTTTTCAGGGCCTTGCCAGGTGTTTGCATACATATATATTTAAATTGTGTGTATATGTATGTATGTATGTGTATGTATATATATATATATATATATATATATATATATATATATATATATATATACACACTGTGCAAAAGTCTTATGCACATTAGTATTTTGACCCTAAAAAAATGGTTTTAAGCCAGTTATAACTTTTGCTGTAGTGTGTCAGTAGGAAATATAAGTTTACATATCTAAACATTCATTTTTTGTAATTGTATTAATCCAGTGACATTGACAACAGCGGTATGATCTGATCTCACCATCATCGAGCTTCATGATTATATGAAGAAACAGAAAAAACAGAGACAGACTAAATCCAGAAGATCTGTCTCCAAGATGCTTGAAGAAAGCTTGCAAAGCTACCTGAAAAACTAAGGGCAACAAAAGTTTTAAACGCAAAGGATGGTCACATCAAATATTGATTTGATTTAGTTAATAGAAGTTAATTGATCAATAAAGTCTATTTATGACATTATTTTTTGAAAGCATCCTGACTTTACAGCATTTTTACACAAGTGTCTAAACCTTTTCACAGTACCATAGCTTTCCAGGAAGGTTTATTCAAGCGTCTCGGAGACGTTACCACAGTTCTTCTGGATTTATTCTTGTTTAAGTTTTTTCTGTTTCTTCATGTAATCCCAGATAGACTCGATGGTGGTGAGATCAGATCTCTGTGTGGAGCATACCGGCTCTTGTCAGACGCCTTGTGCATACAAAAATCTCACTGGATTATTACAATTAATGGCAAAATGAATGTTTGGAAATGTAAACTTATATTTACTGACATACAACAGCAAAAGATATAAATAACTGTCTTAAAACTGTCTTTTTTGGGTGAAAATACTAGCGTGCCTAAGACTTTTGCACAGTACTGTGTATATATATAGCCTCATGTAGCCTACATAAATATATCAGTTTTACTCACGCTCTCTCTCTCACATGTGTGTAAATATCTACATATTTGTGGGTTTTTTTGCTCAGCGTTCAATCAGTTTCCGGACAGAGGCCCGGCCGTTGCCCCCAATGCCAATAAGAACACGTCAGAAGGCCTCTTCGTTTCCGCGGCGGCGGAGCAGCCAGCTGTGGAGTGATACAGTGGACACTACGAGCCACGAGCTCAGTACCAAAGAGATCAAACGACAAGAGGTGTGATAAACAGCTTGAATTAATGCCACAACACAACGAAATGCTTCATACTCTAAATGTAGCTTTGCATGATGTAATTCAACTTCTACTTTAAGTTACTCTTGATTGGGCTTTAATTACAAGATTCAAACTGGTACCGTAATAATACCTTTTTAAAGAGCTTTCAGCTGCCCAACTACTGCACTACTTTAGTTGTGAAACAGGATGTGAGCTGGTATATGAGGCCATGTTCTCTATTTCAGTGTCAGAATTTCCTCTGAAAGACACTAGCTCTACCACACAGTAGCAGTTAGCACAGCCAAATCTGACTGGTAACTTGTGACAGCAGCACAGTTATAAATGTGTGTGTGTGTGTTTGCGGTATCTTCTACAAGGCCTCATGAAAACTACCTGTACACATTATAGCCTTCATTTATGTGTGATTTACCTTTTTATTTTCTTCACCTGCAGGTAATCTATGAGTTAACCCAGGGAGAGAAACAGCTCATTGAGGATCTAAGTCTAGTGAAAAAGGTTTGTCCATAATTCAACAGGTTTATTTCTTCTGTCTTTATTGGATAGATTTTAATTTCAACTGTCCTCGCAGGTGTACTATGAACCAATGCTGAAATTAGACATCTTGACAGAAAGTGAGCTGGGACAGATATTTGGAACCCTTGATTCTTTAATACCCCTTCATGAAGGTAAATGTCAGTGAACTCTTTGTAGGCGTTTCTTTGAAGTGAAATGATGTATTCACTACTATTTGCCTGTGCGATCAGATCTTTTAGCTCGTCTTGAAGGTCTTCGTGGAGCAGAGAAGACTGTGCAAGAGGTCGGCCCAACCATGATGGATTGGGTCAGTCTTACATTAGATAGCCTGGATAATAACAAACCATTTTTTATAGTCCATATTACATTCTTAAATCATTATTGACGCAGCTTCAATTTCACCCACATAACTCAAAGAACACGTATGCTCTTTGCTCTCATTTCATAGTTTCCCTGTCTGGAGGCGTACATCACATACTGCTGCAACCAGGTTGGGGCAAAAGCTCTGCTCGATCAAAAGAAGCAAGACCGGCGGGTCGAGCATTTCTTGCGGCTGTGTCAGGAGTCATCCTTCAGCAGAAAGCTGGACCTGTGGAACTTTCTGGACTTGCCCCGCAGCAGACTGGTGAAATATCCTCTGCTGTTAAAGGAGATCCAGAAGACCACCCCACCTGAACATCCGGACGAGGAAGCGTTGCCACAGGCTGTGAGTTTAGATGCTTCAACATACAAACTAACAAGTCACTTGTATTGTTCCTGAATGAATCAGTGTTTTGAACAAATCGGTTGAGTGATTGATTAAATGATTCACACTTAAAGCCAGTGGCTTGATTCTGAATAGCATACCAGCATATTCTTACTATATGCACCATCTAAATATATGGGAGAAAAGAAACGCTAGTATGCTACTTGAATTCAGTCGGTCGCTCGTTTGGTTCATCGAGTTGTTATTGTACACTAAAACTGAAACTATGTTAGGGAATAAAATGGGGGAAAAATTGGATTAAAAATAAATTTAAGCTAAATAGAAATATATATATATTTACAACTAATACTAATAAAAATGACAAGCACATTACAAAATTACTAAAATATAATTGACAGCTATAATACAAATTGACAAATATAATTACATCCTGTTTTCGGTCGAAGTCCATAGTAATCGATTGTCGAGTTCACACGCATAGGTTTAGTTACCTATGATCACGCGCGTGAACTCGACAATCGATTACTATGGACTTCGACTGAAAACAGGAAGAAAATACATGTATGTGCGCTGGCTGAAATAACATCATTTTTATTAATATCTTTCACATCTACTGCAGTCAGATTCACCCGTGTTCACTCTGAAGGAATCACTCAACATGGCTTGGCACTTGTAATGACACATCAAGGATGTTAAGATTGTTAAAAGATTGCTCAATGTTAAAATTGACCGGAGTTCTCCTTTAATGCAGATCAAGGCTCTTGGCTAATTCTTCTTCCAATTCTATTCCTCAGACCTTTTCCGCTTTGGTAAAATTTCAGGCATCTCTCTTTCTACAGTCTTTCTACAAAAGAAAGACTCACTCTCTTTTCTCCCTCATGCTGTGTATAGGCCCTCTATTGCTGATTCTACATTGCTCTATTGCTCTACTCTATTGCGCTAAATCTACAAGAGTGCTTTTGTGCTCTGTAGATGATCCACTTAGTTTTTTGTCCTATTTACACAGCCAGGACTATGTACAAACACACCAAATTGACACCATTGTGCCAAATCATGTGTGTGTGAAGCAGACCCTGCAAATGAGCGGGAATAACGCTAAGAAAGAGAGAGAGAACAGACAAATATTCACAAAATTGTTTGTTTAGGTGATTTAAATTTTCAACAGTGTTAAATGAATCGGTTGAACGTTTCAAGTGTTCACTCATAAATAGTCTTTTTTTTTTCGCCAGCTACTGGTGTAACTGAAAGAGTCACTGAAAAATATAACCATTAATGCACTTACTGTCAGTCTTTCAGCAATGCGCAAACACGGACAAGCGGAGTGATACAAACCGTGAAAAGGTCCACAGAGTTGTTGGACTGTATAGTAGTACTCTTGGAATGCCAGTCAAATTCAAAGACTAGAACTAAGTGTTGTATAATGCAATTTATAAATGAAATGATTTAATTATTAATGCATTCTTTGATCTCGTTACCTCAGATGGAACTTATCCAAAGGATTATAACAGAAGTCAATCTTAAAACTGGGGAGGCTGAGTGCCAGTTTTACAGACGGGGTCTGAGCTACCCAGAGGACAGCCAGAGGGTTCCAGAAATACAGGCCTCTCGTTTTTTGTACTGTCACGGTGAACTGAAGAGTACTAAAGGACAGGTACCTCATACATTGTAATCTGTTTACAAAAGAACTTTTGAATTAACAAAGCAGGTCTAATAACTAAACACAACCCACACTTCTATGCTAATCCTCCTTTCTGCTCTGTAGAAGCTGCACGTGTTCCTCTTTGAGCTGGTTTTGGTTTTGACTCGAGCAGTGCCACAGGACAGGGAAGGACCGCTCATGTTCCAGGTGTATCGTCAGCCCCTTCCAGCTGCTCACCTCCATCTGGAGGACCTTCCCGATGGAGAGCCAAGCAGTTCTGGATCCTTTCGTGGGGCCTTTACAGGCAATGATAAAGGTAAAGGCATTGCATCTTACACATCTTATTGCTTTTTATTTTTAAAAAGAAACTTTTTATTATTATTATTTAAAAAATAAATCTTTTTTTTTTACTTTTACTTCATCAGAATGGTAGGAAACTTGGTGACCTTTGTCCCACTTGCTATATAAACAAAACATTGGGGACATGATTCGAAAAAGCTAAATGGTCTTAAAAACAAACACTGTGACCGCTATAGGAAAGGAATGGGAAATATGAAAAATATGAAAACAGAGCATTTTCTAGTTGTCACAATCTTCAAATCTGCTACAGTGCAAAAAAAAAAAAAAAAAGTGTGTGAATGGGTGTGTAATTTTTCACTCTTGATGTTTTAGAGTTTAACCCTTCATTGCTGTTTTTTTTTTGCACTATAGACTGTGACAGTTTGTGAGATAATATCAATAATTCAGCCATAATGCAAGAAAATAGACACACAACACACACATATACAGTTTACACACAGAAATGAACGGGTGAGCAAATTTGGAGAATTTGTGAAATAAAATCAATAATTCATTCAAAACGCAGAACACATACAATAATGAAGGGGTTACATTGTAAAATATCCAAAATGCAAAATTGTAACATCCAGAATGCACAATGTTCAGGTTTGACTGTAATCATAATGCAAAAAAAACTTTAAATCAACATAAAAAAAAAGTTTGATAATGATCAATGTCTTTGATAATATCTACATATACAAAACCTAATAAAAGTAAGTAAATATGTCTAAAATGTTCTTATAAGCTACTACACTGCCCTATATTTATATATAGGCATTTAGTGGTCACAGCATGATATTACATAATATATTTATATGTATGTAATATTTATAATTGTTCCCACCAGTGGGCACTAACCTCCCTCTATTCATTGGATTTTAAATGTATTTGCTCTATTTTTAACTTTAATAATAATGGAAATAAATACATTATTTATTTATTGAACAAATGGATCTCAATATAGAGATATATATTGTTTATTAAAATGAAATGCCCTCAAAATAAAATATAGTTAGAGCAATCATGGTAGCGCGAACTCAACAAGTGTGAGGCCCAAATGAACAGTACCAGAGGGTTATAAAATGAAATATTTTTGATTTGGCATTGCTTTTATAATGCATGCAATGGATCGAAAGTTTGAATTGTTTATTTGTCTCTTTTATATATCCTTTTTATTTGAGATTGAAGACTTTCGAATTGCTTTTTCATCTCGTTCTAATTCCACATTTTCTGCTTCTGCCATCCCCAGTGAAGAACTGTTTCCGTGTGAGCACCACAGGCCGCTCCAAGTCTCAGTCCCACAGCCTGCAGGCTAATGACTCCTTCAATAAGCAGCAATGGATTTCTTGTCTACGCCAAGCAATGGTCCAGTCACGGGACAGACAGGCTCAAGGCAGCCACTGCAAACCCTCCGAGCGTTTAAGCCCTGACCCGGCCCTCTATAACAACATCGCTGAACTGAACCTTAACTCTGATGTGGAGATGCCGGACACATAGGCCAGGGCTACCGGTGCTCCCTAGGTCACAACACAGGATTTCACTTGTAAGGTGATTGTGACGGTGACAGCCGACTTTATCAGGACGAATGAAATCACGCAGTTGCTGTTTTTCACACCCTGTCTGGGAACTGTGAGAATAACGTCATGTAGCCATATTTGTATACTTCATATGTGAATGTTTGTTGGTGTCATGTATATTAGAGGGAATTGTATTACATTTTTGCTTCTTGCTTCTTGCTTCTTGAGAATTGTGTGAGATATTTGTTGAATATATGTGAGCCATCTCTCAGTTCCTTATTCCTTTAAATTGTGTTTGAATTGCATATCATTCCTCTCCATCTGATCTGGTTAATAAACAACAACATAAGTGCAATCTGAACGGTAACTAATCTTATGTGTGGCCAGGCTTTTTGTCATTGTACTTTGGCAGCATTTGGGCAAATAGTATTTGCAAGTCTTTTATTGATATAACCTGAATGTAGCCTAAATGCTTATTTTGCCATTTCTCTTATTTAAAGGTACTCTGGACATTATAACAAGAAAATTTGTTCCCATTTTCCTTTCAGTGCACAATGGTTACCGTTTTGTTTTCAATAAACTGACAACTTTCATAAATGTGGACCTATTTAGTTTTGAACAAAACAGTTAAGATTATTATCTGAATGCATTATTACAGCATAGACTAGTGCTAATTGTCACACTTTTTACTCCAAAGTATATCATGCTAGGTTTATATTTTACAGTCAATTACTATATAGGCACATATCGTAAAGTATTTTTCTACATATCAATTTTATTTCCCAATAATGGGGCATGCTGTCATACTAGTCTGAAAAGGTGGTACAGTATTTGGGACCATAGACAGTGTCTGATGAAGGATTATGATCAAATATTAGGCTACATCCATGGATAGTGTAGTCTAAATGGTTCATGCTCCACGCTAATTGGTGACAATGAATCTCATTATCTTGAAACTTTCATGATTTAAACATGGAAGATTGTTTGTCTGTTTCCATACAACTATGCATTAAGAGTAATGCAATAGTTACTTATCATTTTGAGCAGTTGTATCAATTGATAGTTAGATCAATGTAAGGAAATGAATAGACACTCATTTGAAATGTAGTGTGTGAATTGCCTTTTTAAATAGTAGTACTTTGATGTTAAGTTGTGTCATATTGAACAGGTGATTTTTGTTGAATGAACAAATGATCTAAGTTTTATGTGTATTATATCCAAGCAATTGAGAAAAGGGTTAGAGTTTTGAAAAATGTGCATTTTGATCATTGGTTGGGAGTTTTGCGTCTAGAGTTGTGAAAAATTACATCAAGGTTCTGAAAATAATAACGAAGTGATTGTAAAATACTGTAAATGAATCAGGAGGGCGACCCCTAGGTGATCTGTGATGGTAATACAGTTGGCCTGCCAGTTATTGTTTGACCTTAACTCTTTCATCACTGACGGATTTTTCTGGCTTTCCGTGTTTTAACTGTTATACGGTAGGTGGCGCTATTACGCATTTTCTAAAAGAGAAGAGAATCTCTGGATCAAAAAAAAAAAAAAAACGGGCAAAAAAGAAGAAACAATTGATAAAAGCATTGCTTATGCACGTTGTAGTCTTTGGAAAAAAGAATACATGAAGCTAGAATATATTTTTTTTAAGCAGAGGCTCTGTTTTAATGTTCCATGCTGTTTACTTATAATGTTAATACAGTTGTTTTGGTTTTTTTTTTTTTGCATAAAATGACAAAAAATATATATATATATTAGTAGAAAAACGAAAAGATATACCAATTTATGTATTTTATTATTATTATTATTATTATTTTGTATCAATTTAAAGATTTTAAAATCAGACATTCCTTCTCATTTAGGCTACTCTCTTTTGTAATATTTTTGTTTATTTTCGACCCTCAATCTGACCCTCTGTCGGGAATGAGCTGTTTTAAGTGGGGGGCTCCTTTAAACGGCCACTGTAATGATTGGCTGGCTAACCTATTGCACATGAAACAGTATCAAGCCCTCGCTATTGCAGTGAGTAAGCGTTTTGAAAACATTATCGATATAAAATAGACAAAGCATTTACAGACAAAGCATTATAAAATCGTTCGCTCTGCGGTGTATCTGCTTTCAAATCCAATATAGCTGACTGCCTCCTCTGTCAAGAAAAGTTTCTCTGCAAACTCTCCATTACACGTGCCTCGTTTACATTTGATCCACTTGATCAAGTCTCAACAGAAATGTGCAAATGAATTGTTTAATAAAGGGGTATATGTATCCTGTGGCTATCTGCAGGTTGGAGTAATGGGCATGACAAAAGTTTGGGACGTGGAGAACGGTTTTTATTATTGGTTACAAAAGCTGTCTATCAGGGTGTGGGCTAGGGTTAGGGGTTAGTTTCTGTTGTAGCAATTCACCTTTTAATCCGACCCGCAGCTGTGGCCTATCATGTGTAGCCTACTGCCTCAGTGTTATAATGGCTGGGTTCTATTCGCTTTTGACATGACACCTGCATCCAGTGTAGACAGCGTCAAGCCCGTTAGCAACTGAACGCCAGTGGGTGCGATAATGTAAAACTATTCAATGTCTTGCTCTGGAGACAGGCATATGCAAATCTGTATTTGCCAATGTGAGTCACAAATCCCACACTAACCAAACGAGCTGTTTTTTGAGCTGGATTAAATAAATGCTTTGTTTATAATGAGGAGACTTCGGGATGTTTTAAATACTTCTTAAATGTTAAAAGATCAAGGCAAATTTGATTTCTCATGTCATGACTCCTTTAATTTTTGTTTTAATTTTTTTTGCAAAGAAAGATATATTTAACAAAAATAAAATATTGAGTTGAATAGATAAAGCTAAATTATTTATGCATACATAAAAATACAAAACCACTGCTAGAGAAAATGCAAATAGGTGTAATTTACTTTTGACTCGGACTTAAACAGCTATTGTGATTTTCACAACTTTCCAGTGACTTTCAACAGCCACTTCGTACACTAATATAGTAATTAAGACTATTAGGGGGAGAGCAGGTATGGTTGTAACATGGGGAGAGTTAAAGGAGAACTCCGGTCAATTTAAACATTGAGCTCATTTTTTTGTACATTTGGAGTGCTGTCAATACAGAGAACAATGACAAAAATCGGTGTTGCCTACACCGAGTTATTCTATTTTTAAAATTTGCACCCTGTTGACTTCAATGGGGCAAGTACTAAACCTGCTTTTAGCCTCTTAACATCCTTGATGTGTCATTACAAGTGCACAGAAAATGTGAGTGATTCCTTCTGAGTGAACACGAGTGGATCTGACTGCAGTAGATGTGAAAGATATGTATAAAAATTGTTATTTAAGCCAGCGCAAATACCTGTTTACATCCTGTTTTTCGGTTGAAGTCCAAAGTAGTCGATTGCCGAGTTCACGCGCATAGGTTTAGTTACATATGATCACGCGTGTGAACTCGGCAATCGACTACTTTGGACTTCAACCGAAAAACAGGATGTAAACACAGATATTTGCGCTGGCTTAAATAACATATTTTTTATCCATATCTTTCACATCTACTGCAGTCAGATTCACTCGTGTTCACTCAGAAGGAATCACTCACATTTTCTGTGCACTTGTAATGACACATCAAGGATGTTAAGAGGCTAAAAGCAGGTTTAGTACTTGCCCCATTGAAGTCAACAGGGTGCAAATTTTAAAAATAGAATAACTCGGTGTAGGCAACACCGATTTTTGTCGTTGTTCTCTGTATTGACAGCACTCCAAATGTACAAAAAAATTAGCTTAATGTTAAAATTGACCGGAGTTCTCTTACGAGAGTCCTCTCGTACTGCGTTTTATCAAAACGCTACGGGAAAAGTCTCTTTTCACGAAACACTGAAGCAAAAATTATCCTTTAATTTTCATATATGTAAAACGCGTTGCGGCAGCAGCAGACAGCTATGGCGAGACGGCTTGCTCGCTCATTGGCTGCTCTGCGGCAACTGCTTAAGCCTATCGAGCGAGGCCTGAGATGACATCAGGCCAATGAGGGCGCTTCGCGCCCTCCTCGCCACTTCCCGCCGAAACGGGCGTGGCTTACCTCTATAAAAGGAGCTCGAGAAGGCTGACTCACTTGATTTTAATCTCTTCAGCGAAGCGCACGCATCGCTGGATCACGGAAGCAGCGTCGTTGAAGCAAGCACATCAGCGGGACGAGCCCTCGAAGCTGCTGGCCAACGCCGCCTTCTACAGCCGTACCTGCTGCGCTTTCCGGCGCCTATATCCTTTTCATTGCCTTTCTGTGTGTGTGTGTGTGTGTGTGTTTTCTGCAACACTCACCCCTAAAAGAGCTGCGTCTTTTTTAAGATGCCTTCTTGCGGCTCGTGCCGAGCCCCACTCACCGAGGGAGACAAGCACGTCATCTGTGTTTCCTGCCTGGGTGAGGACCATGCAGCGCTCGCGCTCGCTGACGGCGGATGCCCTCACTGCGAGCTTTTGCCGATGGTGACTCTGAGGACTCGCCTGGCATCCTTTTCCAAGCCTGCATTCACCGCCGCGATGCCGCGCCGTAAAAAGCGCCGCTCGCAGCGGGTCCCGGAACCCGCTCCAGCCCGACCAAGCTCGCCGGTTCGCCCGCCAGCTTCACCGGCCTCTCTCGAATCACTTCCTGATGCTCAGCGCCCGCAGTCTGCCGCCGCTTCATCAGAGGAAGTCGGTTCAGAGGCTGCGTCGGGGGAGAAGGATTCCTGCTCTCTGATAGCTTCAGGCAGCGAGGATTGGGCGAGCTTTGAGGACCTCGCGCCTCCTGCCCGCAAGCCCTCAACGAGAGCCAACATTGAGAAGGAGCTCATGCGAGTACTCGCGCTGGCCGCGGCGAGCCTCGGCCTCGAGTGGTCTGCACCGGAGCCCCCCTCTCGAACCCGGCTGGATGGTAGCTTCCTCCCTGGTGAGCGCACTTCTCCGGAATCTAAGCCCGCTCCTTTTCTTCCTGAGTTACATGAAGAAGTTGCGAAGGCCTGGAACGCGCCCTTCTCTGCGCGGACGCGCTCATCTGTGTCACCCGCATTTTCCTCTCTGGATAATGCCGGAGACCGAGGCTACCTCTCTCTTCCGCCGGTGGAACAGGCGATAGCGACCCACCTTTGCCCGCCCTCTGCTGGACGGCGGGCTAAACCGGTGTTGCCTTCTAAAGCCTGCCGCATGACGTCGACGCTGCTCGCGCGAATCTTCTCCGCCGCTGGGCAGGCCGCGTCATCGCTACACACCATGGCTACGCTGCAGATCTACCAGGGTGATCTCCTCCGTAAACTGGACGAGATGGGACCTGACGCTATCTGCATCGCGGATTTAAGGAGCGCTTCAGATCTCACGCTCCGAGCTACTAAAGCCGCCGCACAAGCCATGGGACGCTGTATGGCTTCCGCCACTGTCGCTGAGAGACACTTATGGCTGACGCTCACGGAGATGGCCGATTCCGAGCGCACTGCGTTTCTCGATGCCCCGCTGTCTTCCACCGGCCTTTTTGGTTCTTCTCTCTCCGAGTTCGTGGAGAGATTTACCGAGGCCCAAAAAGCGTCTCAAGCCTTCAAGCACTTCCTGCCGAAGCGCTCCGGTTCTGCAGCGGGTCGTGACAAACGGACCCCGCGGAGCTCTCAGCCTCAGCCCCCGCCTTCGGCCGCCTCATCGCAGCAGCCACAGCAGCGCAGCTCGAGGCCCCGCTCTCGGTCCAGCGCCCGGCGCCCCTCCTCGCGCGGGCCGCGATCGAAGATCGTGGTAAAGCCTGAAGTGCCGAAGAAGTCCTAGCAAGCCTAGGAAAGCGCAGGTGTGTGAGTCCCGTTGCGGCCGGCCTCTCACCCAAGCGCCCCACTGTTTCAGTCCCAAGATTTGCGACTGTTCCAGTGTTTTCTGCAGAGAGCAAGCCCGCACTGCTGCCCGCTTGCCTGCACACAAAAGCCGTTTTCACGGCTACCCAGATAAATCTCAGAAAGAGTGTATTTTCTGGTGTCCCGGCCACGGCCGATGGTGCTATAAATGTAGTCTCGATGCCCACTCCTCAGTGCCCATCACTGCACGTAAGCACAGCCCTACACTTAGGGCTCGCGCACATAAAATCGACTCAGGTCGATTGCGCTTCCAGCATAGTGAGAGTGCCCACTTCCCAGTGCCCACGAACACTATGTCTAACACATCACAGGCTCTCTGTAAAAACGAGAACTGTGAGCGCGCGCTCTGCTCAGGCAGACGCCGCGCCCAAAGCAGTAAATGTGCCCGCTCCCAGCCCACATCTACTCGCTCACATGGGTCCTATGAGACTTTCTCAGCCCTCCCTCACTCAGCTAAGCACTGTAGCGAGGTCGAGGATGAGCGTCTCGCCCGCTGTATTAAGCGCGCGCCCCGCCTCAAATGCCACAGGCATAACGCCTATGTTTGTATCCCCCGAAGCGCCTCTGTCGCACGGCGATCAGAGCGCGCTCCGTATCCAGCCCCTAGCCAGCCATGCAGATGCATGGGCAGCGCTCCCAGGGGTTTCGGACTGGGTGCTAGGCATTATAAAGAGAGGCTTCTCGCTACAGTTTTGCCGACGCCCTCCCCGCTTCACAGCGCGCGTCGAAACTACGTTTTCGTTGGAAGTAGCTCACCTACTTCGAGCCGAAATATCAAAACTGATAAGCAAAGGGGCGATAGAGCGCGTTTCCCCAGCTCTAAGCGAAGGGGGACTATACAGCAGATACTTTCTAGTCCCCAAAAAGGACGGCGGTATCAGACCCATACTGGATCTAAGACGGCTGAACAGAGTATTAGTGAAACGCAGTTTCAAAATGCTCACAACCAGCAAAATTCTCGCGCACGTTCGCCGAGAAGACTGGTTCATGTCGATAGATCTGAAGGACGCGTATTTTCAAATACAGATAGCGTCACACCACAGGCGATACTTGAGATTCGCCTTCGAGGGTCAGACATACCAGTATACAGTCCTGCCATTCGGCTTGTCCCTAGCACCTCGTACATTTACGAAATGCATGGACGCAGCGCTCGCTCCTCTCAGACTCAGAGGCATGCGAGTGCTGAACTATTTGGACGACTGGCTGATCCTAGCTCAATCACGATCACAGCTCGTGGAGCACAGAACCATTTTACTCGATCACCTCGAGAATCTTGGTATCACAGTCAACTGGACGAAGAGTTCATTGAACCCCAGTCAAACGATTTCGTTTCTGGGTGTCGTTCTGGACTCACAGTCTATGACAGCGCGGCTGTCACCACAGCGCGCGCTGGCCATTCAGCGCGCGGCGAGGTCTTTTCGCCGCGGCGCTGTCACCCCGCTCAGGAAGTTTCAAAAGATGCTGGGTCTCATGGCCTCAGCATCGTCAGTTCTCCGGCTGGGCCTGCTCCGCATGCGCCCGCTGCAGTTCTGGTTGAAAGCGCGGGTACCGCGCAGAGCGTGGGCGACCGGTCGATTACGCCTCAAGGTCGATCACAGCTGTGTTTCAGCCCTGACGCCTTGGATGGCGGACGACTGGTACCAATCAGGTGTAAGCCTGGGGACTTCCTCGAGAGTGAGGATGGTGTCTACAGACGCATCCACCTCGGGATGGGGAGCTCTGCTCGAGGGCAGACCGTTCTTCGGCCTGTGGTCGGAACGAGAAAAGCTCCAACACATAAACTGCCTAGAAATGCTGGCAGTGCACAACGCGATGACGCGTTTTTGTCCCCGCATCAAGGACGAACACGTCATAGTCCGCTCGGACAACATGGCTGTGGTGTCCTACATAAATCGCCAGGGCGGTCTGAAATCCATATCCCTGTACAGGCTGGCGAAACGCCTCCTATTATGGGCTCAGCACAACTTACGCTCGCTGAGAGCAGTGCATGTACCTGGGCTTCAGAATGTGGGCCCAGACAGACTGTCCAGGAACAATGTTCCCCCGGGCGAATGGTCTCTACACCCACAAACAGTCCGGCTGTTGTGGGAGAGATTCGGCAGAGCGGAGGTGGACCTTTTCGCGTCCCGCGAAAACGCGCACTGCCCCGCATTCTTTTCAAAAACCGGCAGCGCGCTGTCCCGAAGGTGGCCGCGCTGCCCGTTATACGCTTTTCCCCCCGTCTCCCTCCTGCCACAGGTGCTGGAACGGGTCAGGAAAACGAAATGCCCAGTCCTGCTTGTAGCTCCGTTCTGGGAGAACCAGATATGGTTCCCAGTTCTTATGCAGTTGACAGATATCGATCCATGGCCACTGCCGTTGAGGAGAGATCTCCTCTCGCAGGCCGGGGGCTCGATTTGGCACCCACACCTGGAACTGTGGTCCCTTCATGTGTGGGTGCTCAACGGATACCCGTTGGTCTCACAGAGGGAGTCGTAAATACCATCACTCAGGCTAGAGCGCCGTCGACACGGCGGCTTTATGCTTCGAAGTGGTCGGTTTTCTCCGGCTGGTGTACAGCTCGGAGCATTTCACCCCTCGAGTGTGAGGTAACGGAGGTTCTCTCCTTCCTACAAGAGCTGTTGGATAAGGGCAGATCCCCTTCCACGCTCAAAGTGTATGTGGCGGCTATTTCAGCGTTCTTTGGTTCAACGCTGGGTCAGTCGCTGGGAAGGAATGATTTAGTCATCCGCTTCCTCAGGGGAGCTAGGAGACTGAATCCGCCTAGACCTCCTTCAGTTCCTTTGTGGGACCTTTCTACGGTCCTAGCGGCCATGAAAGATGCCCCTTTCGAGCCTATCCAGTCTATTAGCCTCAAACATTTGTCTTTCAAAACAGTGTTTTTGATGGCTCTCGCTTCAGTGAAGCGCATAGGCGACCTGCACGCGCTCTCTGTGAGCCCGGCGTGCTTGGAGTTTGGTCCTAATGACTCTAAAGTCATACTCAAACCTAAGCACGGCTATGTGCCGAAATCCCTCAACACGCCTTTTCGGGCTCAGGTCATTTCCCTGGCTGCCCTGCCGGCATCAAGTGAGGAAGGGGACTCGAGTTTTCTTTGCCCTGTTAGGGCTTTAAGAGCTTATATGTCCCGCTCTGCTGTCTTCAGACAGACAGAGCAGCTCTTTGTCTCGTTCAGTGGACGTTCCAAAGGAATGGCTGTTTCGAAACAAAGTCTATCCAGATGGATAGTTGACGCCATAGCGCTGGCTTATACTGCCAAGGGCATTCCATGCCCGTTGGGAGTCAGAGCGCACTCCACGAGAAGCGTGGCTTCTTCGTGGGCTTGGTCCAGCGGGATTTCCCTACAGGATATATGTACGGCGGCAGGCTGGGCCTCGCCGTCTACATTTATCAGGTTTTATAACCTAGAGGTTCCCGCCTTGCAGGCTAAGCTTTTGTCGGTGTAATCCGTTCAGCCGTCTAGTCAGACCGCTGAAACTCACGCGCTATGCGCTACCGACTATCTTGGGCAGAACTGTGTAAGACCCACATTTCCACATTAGTTCAGGCTCCCTACCCTGTCTATGTGATGTTATACTTGCGTCTGTGGACATGTCTATTCTACGACGCTACAATTTAGGGAATCAAGGCTCCCGCCCTTATTCCCTGACTCTGTGTGAGTCAATCTGGTGATTATGCACTGTATGCCTGAAATAGCTTCCGGTGATCAGTGTTTTTATCCCAGCACGCACGGCGTTTTGCAAGGGGTTCCCGTAGCGTTTTGATAAAACGCAGTACGAGAGGACTCTCGTAAGAGAACGTACTCGGTTACTAACGTAACCTCGGTTCTCTCTAGAAGAGGGAACGAGTACTGCGTTCTCTGCCGTGCGTACGGTTCACTCTGGTTCGCTTCGGCGATCAAAATCAAGTGAGTCAGCCTTCTCGAGCTCCTTTTATAGAGGTAAGCCACGCCCGTTTCGGCGGGAAGTGGCGAGGAGGGCGCGAAGCGCCCTCATTGGCCTGATGTCATCTCAGGCCTCGCTCGATAGGCTTAAGCAGTTGCCGCAGAGCAGCCAATGAGCGAGCAAGCCGTCTCGCCATAGCTGTCTGCTGCTGCCGCAACGCGTTTTACATATATGAAAATTAAAGGATAATTTTTGCTTCAGTGTTTCGTGAAAAGAGACTTTTCCCGTAGCGTTTTGATAAAACGCAGTACTCGTTCCCTCTTCTAGAGAGAACCGAGGTTACGTTAGTAACCGAGTACGTTCTCCTTTAACACCACCAATTCCACCAATCAGGGATAGGCTATAGGAGTCATATGATTTACCCACTTCCTGCTTTTGGGGATAGGTATTGGAGAGAATGGCTGGAAATGCACATGAACATTTACTTTAAATAAAGTAAAAAAATATATATTTTGTGGTAAGAATGTAATTTTTTGGTCAAAACTATATTTTCTTTGGTACTTAAACTTTTAAATATAAAATCATTTAATTTATATTAGATTTAATTGTAGTTTCTCAGGCAAAATGTGATGCATTTTTAACCTGCAAATTTCAAACCATTATGCTAATATGGCTTGCTAAACAATGACTGACAGGGATGGGGTGTTGATAATATTAATAATATTATAGAATGCCAAAGTTTTTTTTTTTTTGTAGTCTCTGGGCCCACCAAACCTGCAATTTAGGGTTAGTTCACCCAAAGGGATAGTTCTCCCAGTTTCTTTCCTCTGTTGAACACAAACTAATATATTTTAAAGAATGTTGGTAATTAAACATACCAGAACACGGCAGCCATTGACTTCCATAGGAAAAAAATACTATGGAAGTCAATGGGTCCCGTTAACTTTCTGGATACTAACATTTTTTCTTTTGTGTTTAACAGAAGAAAGAAACTCATACAGGTTTGGAACTACATGAGGGTGAGTAAATGATGACAAAAAATATATATTTTTGGTTGAACTGTCGCTTTAACAACATTCGTTTATCACCATTGTGACTGATTGAGAATTTTCACACATAGACACAAACCTGGTAGTGGGGTAGATTGTAACAAAGGCACACCATGTATTTGACATCAACTCATAAGGGCTGTGATATTCTTAGAGGTTTGAATTGGGTGCCTTTTATAGTAAAAATGTGGGTACTTTGTATAAAAGTTTGAGCACTCTAGCTAAAAAATTCAGTGAGTTACAAATGCTGAAGCAAAAAGTGTTACAACCCGGTCTCCCCCTACTCTTTATAAACTTTGAAACTGGCATGCTTTCCAGAATTGTTTTTAAACGTGCTTCAGTTTAATATAGTGACTGTGAGTTGCGTGTAAATGCTACTCTGAGTGTCAAAGCTGTTCTTAAGCAAAGGAGAAGACATGGCTAATTATAGAAGGTCCTACAGAGAGAGAGAGGAAAGATTAGCCATGATTAAAGCTTGTTCACAAACACAGCGACAGGACAGACAGGTGAACAGCGGCTGTAGTGAGAGGACAATAACGTTTAAATGCTTTAAAACTGGGCTTGATGTTTAGACAGAAACACTGGCGCTCACTGACCATCACTGACCATCACAGACAATACTGGGTTTCTAAGGGTGAGTACACAAAATCATTTTATGTAATTAATGCAAAATCATTTAATGAGAAATATACCTTTTAAAAAATAATTAATTTTATGAATGGTTATGCTATTTTAATGTTTCTAAAAAGCATTGAAACACTGCTGCATTCTCTATAGCCAAGTGAATGATCATCTCTCTTTATATATATATATATATATATATATATAAAATAGTTCTTGTCAATAATTTATTAATGAGTCAAAATAGATGACGTAGCAGGCATTTTTTTTGAGACACTGTAAAAGAAATGTCTTGACTGACCTTAAAATGTCAAGTTCCCATCACTTTCGAAATTGACATGCTGTCAAACAATGTGACCATATTAAATTTTCATGTTCCAGTGCATGCTGGGAAGAGGACTGAATCAAAAACCAATGTTTTCAGCAATATTTACTATCTAAGAATGATTTGTTTTATGATGTAGACTCTTTCCATTTTGATTTAACGCACGGCACACTGTGACAATCAGTATAGCCGCTTAAAACACTTAGTAAACAATGTATTCAAAATAGTTTTCATTATTCGTTATTTCATTCGCAGGTTCGTTGGTGAGGTTGCGTGGCATGAAGACGTAGTAATGCCAAGAGCTGAATCCTCCGCAATGGATAACTCGTGTCAGGCCTTGTGCCGCACCTTAGTCTCTCAAAACGGCCTTCAGCCACAGAACGTTGACATTTCACAGTCTGTACTATACACGTCCATCATGGGACTTCTGCTGGTGACGGACAAAGAGGTGAGAGCCAGTGCTGTGCCATTGACACAATCTGTCTTATTAGTGTGTTTGACACCTGGCACATATTATATATAGACCTATCCTGTCAATGTTGGGAACCAAAGGCTTAATAATTCATAGAAAAAAAGATATTTCGGCACCTGTAAAGGTGCTCACCTCCGTTTCTCCAGTGAGTGAGTTAAGTATATCTGGTCTTAACCTCAGTGTCATATGTGATAGTGTCTTCCCTCCCTTTTTTTAATTGGATCAGAGATCTATAAATGGACACTCAATCACTGTAGGAGGGACGGTAAATGACAAACCAGTCACCGCTTGTGATGTAATTGAGGAAGTCACCCTGACAGTCATTTGCTGTCACTTTTTCATCCCACAGAGAGAGCTGCAACTGGGAAATGGACAAGTTGGATTGCGTAACGTTGGAAATACTGTATGTTCTAATTAACATGTAATACTTATGTTTCAAAGACAAATGGTATTGTTTTCCATACATATTCACACATTATCTTTTGTTTTAAGTGTTTCCTCAATGCCATCGTGCAGTGTCTCTCCCACACTCGTAGTCTTCGGGACTACTGTCTGATGAAAGCCTTTCTTCAGGACAAGCACTCCAACCAAGAACCTGTGCTTATGAATGGTAAATTCAACCATTTTAAAATCAGACGTTCCTTTTAAGGCACTCTCTTTTTAATATTTTTGTTTGTGATTTACTCATAGAATTCTCTAAAGTTTTGGCTGGCCTGTGGGAATGTGATGGTGGGGAAACCACTGTGAATCCTGGGAAGTTTTATCGTGTCTTTAAAGAGTCTGTGCCTTATTTCAGTGGCTATAGGTATGTTCAATCCTAATTACCCTCTTACACTCTCTGAATAACACAATATTTAAAATATGTGCTAGTGTATTAACATTTGTCGATAATATCAGCAGTTGTTATGTACTGTATATAATATATAATCCCATTTCTTTCTCTCACACAGTCAACAAGATGCTCAGGAGTTCTTGCGGTTCCTCCTGGACAGGCTACATACAGAAATTAACCGTCGCCCATCCAAACGTCCCGCAGTTATTCAAATGAAGGAATCAACATACCCACGATTCAGGTACGCCATGAAGAGACAGATCCTGTGAGGAACAAACTGAGCTGGAGGCATTCAGATCCTCTAAATCCCTCATTCTCTCCTGCAGGATTTCAGAGGAGGCCTTCGCAATGTGGCAGAGGCATCTTGACCGGGATGACAGTAAAATTGTCGGTAAGTAGCAGCCCTGTAATATAATGAGGTATGTTTTTGGTTCTTTAATAACTTTAAGTGCCATCTGGAGGGCATTACAGCTGTACATCACTGTGCAATCTACAGTAACATTGACTTAATGTTTAAATATTTTGGCTGCATAAATTATACACTTTTTACTTCACTGATTTATGCTTAAAGGGATAGTTCACCCAAAAATGAAAATTCTGTCATCATTTACTCTCCCTCAAGTTGTTCCAAACCTGTATGATTTCCTTTCTTCTTCTAAACACAAAAGAAGATATTTTAAAGAAGGTTGGTAATTAAACAGTTGCTGGTCCCCATTGACATCCATAGTATTTTTTTTTCCTACTATGGAAGTCAATGGGGTCTATCAGTCGTTTGGTTACGACTTTCTTCAAAATATCTTCTTTTGTGTTCAGCAGAAGAAAGAAAGTCATACAGGTTTGGAACAACTTGAGATAGAGTAAATGATGGCAGAATTTTCATTTTTGGGTAAACTATTCCTTTACGTGGACATTTTGATAGAAACATTTGACACACATCTTGCTTATTAGCTAAATGTGTAAAACGAACAATTAGACAATTTTAATTAGTCATTTACTACATGCTGTATTCAGGCACCTCACATATTATTATTATTAACATGTATATTTTTGTTTTGTTTGTATTGTTTAATGATTATTTGGTTAAAGTCTGCATGAAATGGAAGTTGCGAAAGTCTTTTATAGTGTGGTATCTGCTGTAAAAAAAACTAAACAATATTGATATGTTGTGCTATGTTTGCATGCTTGTATCTTTTTTCATTTCTGTCCATCCTAAACATTCTTCCCATGTCACAGATTTGTTCTCTGGTCAGCTGCGCAGTTCCTTGCACTGTTCAGTCTGCTCCCATTACTCCAACACCTTTGACGTGTTTTGTGACCTGTCACTCCCCATCCCAAAGGTAACAATCTCAGGCCTCAACTTCTGGTGTTGTGTGGATGATGTGTCATTCTTTTGCGTGTGTGTGTTTTGCAGAAGAGCGATTATGGCCGAACTGTCACTCTGAAAGATTGTCTAGACCTCTTTTCACAAGAGGAAAAACTTGATAAAGAAAACTCACCGGTAAGTGAAAAGCATGGCTAGTTTGCTTGCGTTGAAAATGGTATTTTATCCTGATACGTGTTGATTTGTATGTGTCTTAGATGTGTGAGCGGTGTAGCCGTCGCACTGAGAGCACAAAAAGACTGACCATCCAAAGGTTTCCTAGAATCCTGGTTATACGTATCCTTTTCAGTTAGTCAGTGCTGAGTTAAAAGGAAAGTTGATATTTCTCTCATGCCGTCCCTGATGTATATGGCTTTCTTCAGATATACACAAAGGCTTTTAGAAAAATAATCAAACTCTAAGTCCATATAATGTAAAAATGGTTGAATAGGCGACCGTGACAGTAATCCATGTGTGGATGAATCAATGTCTTCTGAAGCGAAACAATTGGTGTATGTAATATTTGTAACTTTTTTAACTAAAAAGCTTAGAAGTGGCGGTTCTCTGTTCTTCCGCACTTACGTCATGTGTCACAACATCCCTCTCATGATTGTTACAGTAGACCGGAAGCAACGATTAATAGTTTAAAAAGTGAAACATTTCTTACACACCTTTTGTTTCGCTTTACAAGACATTGATTCATCACTGGGGTTGCTGTGTGTGTTTTTTCAAGCATCAACCGAGCGACACCCATTCAATGGCGTTATATGGATTTACAGAGATGGATTATTTTCCTAAAAATCGTTGTGTTTTATCGAAATAAAGAAAGTCATATACACCTGGGATGACATGAGGTTGAGTAAATGATGAGAGATTTTTCATTTTTGAGTGAACTATCCATTTAATCAGAGTTCATGCTTTCTAAAAGATGCTTGCTTATCAACATTGACTTAACCTACCATCTCAGACTTAAATCGATTTACCATGTCAAGGTACTCAATCTCTAAAAGCACAGTGTCCGTTTCCTTCCCCCTGACCGGGCTGGATTTGGGGCCATTTGGACCTGTTGACTGTGGTGAGAACAAGAATGAGTATAATGTACTAACTTTATACATGATAAAGTTCGAATATTGTTATGTTTAGTGGTGTATGCAATATGACTGAATGTTTGCTTTCAGGTCCAGTGCTGTATGATCTGTACGCAGTGTGCAATCATTCGGGAACAGTAAATATGGGTCACTACACAGCCGCATGTCGAGAGGAGGAGGGCTGGTGCTACTATAATGACTCGTGGTGGGTGCAGTTTTTGCTCTGACCTTTTCCATACAATAAAACAATGGTATTTAAAGGGCAATACTGATAGAACCGAAAGAAGAATTTCTCTCACAATACAAGAATAGTAATTTGCTCCTATTAGAGATAATATAGAACATTTTTATTCCTTTGTTCAATGACATTCAGGTTTTTTTTTTTTATCGTAAAAATGAATTAATAGTTATTTTGATTCATTGACCCGAAGACAATGTTCTGTTCTTTTCACAGTGTTGATGCAATATCAGAGGATAAGCTTCAGTCCAATCAGGCATATGTTCTCTTTTACGAGCTCAAAATCTGCAATATCACCAGAAAATGAGGGCAGAGAATGTATGTTGTTATGAGAGACTTCAATGATTATTTGGCAAACTTCCACTGGCAAAAAAGCTGCACTGTGATGTGTGTTGAAAGCTAATGAGCAAGTGTGGTCATTTCACTTCATTGTTAAATTTCATTATTAAAGCCATGTTATTGAGGTATTCTTTTTTACTACTGTAATTATTGTTTGTATTAACTTATTAACTTAATGCACATTCTTTTAGACAAAAATGTATGTTATAAAAAAAAATCTGTAGATATGTTAGGAATTGTTGTTTGCATCAAAATTGTTTTTGTTTGACTTTTCTTGCATATTCTTATTCTGCAATTAAAACCTGAATTTTTGTTTAATTAAGAATGTAAAAGCAGGGCTAAACTAAACAGGGGGAATTAATAGTATTGGATAATATAAAACCTTTGTCTGCCTTTATGAGCACATGACTGTACTTTATGTCTGGCTTTACATATATGAAGACTTCCGTCATTTTAAAGTTTTCATGCTTCTCTCTTGGAATGACATGTAAAGTACTGTGCCATAAATGAATGCCCAATTCCTACAATTTAAGCCTGGCGTAGAGGTGACCGTAGCTTGATGTGTGTGTGTGTGTGTGTGTGTGCGTGTGCGTGTGCGTGTGCGTGTGTGTGTGTGCGTGTGTGCGTGATACATGTGTAAAAACCGCTAATATTTGTTTTAGTTTAAATGTAGAAGAATTAGTATAGGGAGAATTTTACTGCAGGCCACCCACATATAATTTAATAAATAAATATTTAATACATTTGTCTCCAGTTCACTCATTTTAATTCACTGTGGTACTGCATTAAAGAAATCTGAGTTTCAAATATATGATTGATTTTACAATAATAAAATTACACACACACACACACACACACACACACACACACACACACGGGTTGGGTTTTCATGTGGGGACTTTAGACATTTTGTCCCCACAACATAGCGTTTAGGACCACAAACAAACACACTCATGTTTACTTATCTATCTAAATGGGCGCCTTCCATAGACATAATGGTTTTTATACTGTACAAACTGTATATTTCTATGCCCCTACACTAACCCTACCCTTAAACCTACCCATAACACAAAACTTTATGCATTTTTACATTTTTAAAAAGCCTTTAATTACTTTAGTTTTAGTTTTACAAACAAGGACGTCCCTAAAGGAAGGTTTTTGGAGATGTTGGTCACTTCTGGGTACAAATTTGTCCCCAAAATATAGTTATGTAGGTACACAAGCACACACACACACACACACACACACACACACACACACACACACACACACTCAATGTTTACAACAATATTTGCAGCTTGTAAAATTTTTGTGGAAACTGTAATACACTACCACTACCAGTTTGTGGTAAATTAATTACGATAATTCTTTTGTTTATCAAGGACTTATTAAATTGATCAAAAAAATTATTTTTCAAATACATGCTACTCTTTTGAACTTTCTATCTAGAATCCTGAAACAATATCATGTTTTCTACAAAATATTAGCAAAAACTGTTTTAACATTGATATTAATAATAACCATTATTATTAACTTAGTACCAACGTTAATCAATAATAATTGAGCATAAAATCAGTATATCAAAATGATTTCTCAAGGATCATGTGACTGAAAACTGGAGTGATGATGCTAAAAATTCCCAGGAATAAATTACATTTCAAAATATATTCAAATTGAAAACAGTTATTTTACATTGCAATTTCACAATATTACTGTTTCATATACATAATGAATGAATTACTTTAAAAAATAAAATATGACTTGAATAGTTGAATAGTTCAGTCATTCACGGTTGCATTCTGTGTAGAATACTGTATCCCACAATGCAGTGTGCTTGACTGGTCCTTCTCTTTACAGTCTATGGTCCTTCCATGGTCAAGATTTATAGAGCAAACACCGCCATCTGCTGGGATAATGTGTAACGTCTCAACGCAGCCTTCTCTCCCCTCTCTGTCCATAATGGTTTAACCCGTTGCCTAGGCACTCGGTCCAAGCTATTGAGAGCAGCTGCAACAAAACACTTGGTAGGCCTCATGAGATATTATGACACTCTACTGTTGCATCAATATTTGCAAACAGACAGGCTTCATTAACAGTGTCAAATCGATGTTGAAGGATTGCGACAATCTTAATTTGTTTTATTTTTAATAGCCGCCTGGAGGATATGAAAAGAGGCTCGTGCGTAATACCTGCGAACTAGCCCGCTAGCCAAAGTTAGCGAACTGGGACTCTGCTCGGGGTAGAAAACTTTTTATATTGCATTAAAAACCCATAGAAACGTTATTCCTGTCAAATATACCCTTGACTGCAGATATATTGTGAATATGAGAGAGAAATATTAGATGCCTGATGATTTTGGATTAGGCAGAAGATCATGTTTAGTCATTTGTTACATTAGTTTAAGTTATATAAAAGTTGTTGCTTAAAGCTGTATTGTGTTCATTTACAGTCATGCAAACTTACGGTAACACGTTGAGTTCTGTTTTATGCCTTTCTTTATTTTTATAATGAAGTGATGATTAGGTCAGAGACTGCCATGGGCGGACGCAAATGCTGGAAACCACAATCCAAACTTTGTTCTCATAAACACTCTTGGCTAATTTGCAAGTGATGCTCGGACTCCAGTTCAGCTCTACTCGGCCATGGAAAAAAGAGAGGTATGGTGTCGTCGTTTTTGTACTTATAAATATGATAAAAGTATGAAAGGTTTGTAAAATGAGACCATATGTAATATGCTTGAAATGGCCATTGACAGTGCGTCAGTATGGCAGTTATTCATCACACACACACACACACACACACACACACACACACACACACACACACACACACACACACACACACACACACACACACACACACACAATATCTCCTCGTGTACGTTTGCTTAAATTGTTGCAATAAGTTGCTTCCCCAAACTATTATTATCAGAGTGGTTCTCAACCTTTTTGTCTTGATATGTCTGGTACTTCCACTGTAATGACAAAGCTGCTTGTTTTCAAAGTTTTTTTTATTCACAGAAATTACACAGTCAATCTAAAGTAATTATAAGGAAAATTAGTAATATTAGTTTAAAAAATAACAGAATTTAATTAGTTAAATTCTGTTATTTCAGTAGATTGAAGAACTGAGTCTTCAGGTTCAATAATGAATTTAATTGACTCTGATTGTGGGATAAAGTTTTTAAAATTATTTTTTTTACTTTATGGCAATTTCTCTGCGAATCCTACATATAAGAATTTCAACATATTTCAGAGCTTAATATATATATAGATGTTCACTATGGAAATTTCCATGGCTTTATGATGTTATTAGTTTTCGTAACTTTTCCATGTCTAGAAATCTCACATTCAAAATGTCCTCATATATGCACCAAGGGAACCCCAGTTCTTAAAAAAAGACAGTTTTTGAGGAAAATAATAAAAATAAAAATATGATGTCAGTTGTCATCTAGATTTTTAGCAAAAATTTAGCTGTTTTAGCTTATTTAAAAGTTTATCTATACACAGATAAAAACATGAATTAAGTTGAATTTATTTTGACGCATTTAAAAAAATTTGCAGCTCCTTTAAGAAGTTTAGATGCCCCCTAGTGGGCCCTGGCCCCCCCATTTAAAAACTGCTAATGAAACAGTTACAGTATAGAGAGCTATTAGGCACCGTCTGAGACGGGCTTCACACCGAAAGAGTGTTTTAAGACGGTGTCGGGTAA
The DNA here is from genome assembly GCF_964197995.2 of Scardinius erythrophthalmus. Taxonomy (NCBI): domain Eukaryota; kingdom Metazoa; phylum Chordata; class Actinopteri; order Cypriniformes; family Leuciscidae; genus Scardinius; species Scardinius erythrophthalmus. Next base: position 23,531,259 of record NC_138235.1, read on the forward strand.
CCCAGGCCTCATTTACACTGTTCAAAGAAAAAAAAGAAGGCTCATTGTTTTGTTTCCTCTGAAGGAAAAGGAGCTGGACGAGATCACCCTGCGCTTGCACAGGGACGGTGTGTCCCCTGAGGCTTCAACGGAGGAGCGTGAGCGGCACCTGTGGCATTTGCTCCAGAGCAGTGAGGGGAGCCTGACTGCCGCCACTGAAGACCTGCAGAGTTTGCGCACACAGCAGGCCAGCGAGATGAGAGAGGTGAGCCAGCAGATGGCAGGCCGGGCCTCCACCCCAAAGAATAGCTAATCATGGTCTCCCTCATCAACATTGTAACATGACGACACTGTTTCCTGACCAAAACAAGCTCCTTCTGTAGCTAATGCCTTTGCTGTGCCGACTGGTTGTTTGATGGGTTTTTTTCAAGGTGGAAAATTACGTGGAGCATATTCGAAACATGCTGGAGGAGCGGGAATCTCTTACAGCGGAGTACGAACGTGACAACGAACAGCTCCGTGCTGAACTCGCTCTAATGAAACACCAACAGGGTGAGGGTTTTATATTGATTAAATAATTTGATCATACTTAAGATTGTGTTCGTAGTGAACAATGTGCCTTGAAGTTTTGTCCTTGCCTGTGTTTCGAATAGCATACTTCTCATACTCATTCCTGCTTTAAACATACTTTTCTGTATCCTTAGAATAGTTTTCTGTAGTCTCTACATTTATCAAATGTGCAGTATATAATAGAGCATTCTGTGTAGAATTACTGTATCCCACAATGCAGTGTGCTTGACTGGTCCTTCCATGGTCCAGAAGTAATATCAGCCACAAATTTCTTAACTCATTTGATCTGACAACCAAGAGTCAAGGTGTTTTTACCAGTGGCATTTACACGACACCGTTTTCAACTAAAAACCAAAAAAAAATTGTTATGCAATTGTTTGGCCGTCCATTTACATGACAACGGTGTTTTAGGGGTTCAAGTTTTTAAAAACAGCATACTGGTTTAAATCGCATTCTGGGGTGGGGGGGAAGGGTGCTAGAAAGTGACATCGCCACCTACTGGACTGACATAAAACAGCATTATTAGTCGTTTTCGCGAATCCGTGTGAACGGGATCGTTTTGACAACGTTGTCGTCTTTACTCAAAAAACGTTTCCGTTTTTAGTATGTTGTTGTGTAAATGTACTCTTAGAATGATTAATATATTATTGTAGTATTTATTAATATTTTGATATTAATACAATTTTATATTAATAAATGTTTTAGAATTTCATTGTAAGCTATTATATTATTATATTTTCAGTTTTCATTTTCATTTTAGTCATTTTATGTGCTTTTGCCATTTTTTCCATTTAGCTTTAATTTATTCTTATTTCAGAGTTAGTTTTAGTAATTTTAGCATTTTCAAGTTAAACTTATTTTATTTATTTAGATGCCATTTGAACAGTTTTAATTTTAATTTGTTTTGATATTTTTTTATCTAATAGTTATAGTTTATTTTATTTTTACTTTATTTCAATTAACAAAAATTATTCATTTTAAATTTTTAATAAACAGTAACAGTAATTATTTAATTTGAATTATTTTAACAATATATATATTTTTTTACATCGAATTTGATTTAAAATGCAAAATAGTGTGTTTCTTGCTATATTTAGTGCATATAGCACTAAGTAGTATGCTAGTATTCCATTTGCAACATAGCTCTTGCGTTCTGCTCAGTGCTCAACTTGAACCCACTTATAGTCCAGTAAGTGGTCCTTACTTGCGTCGTGTTTGTCAGACTCCCAGTGTAAGGAGGTGGTGGAGATGCTGGAGCAGGAGGGTCTAGCGGACATCAGCCAGAGCAGTGCGAGTGAGCAAGTGGCCTATCTGCTGGTGGAGAGAGTCACTCTGCTGGAGAGACTAGAGGCTGCTGAAAGAAAGCTGGACACCCAGACCCTCACCGGCAACCTCAGAGAGGTGCATCTACAGGTACTATGAGAAATAAAGCCTAACTTCAGTAATAGTGTTCTTAAAAGTGTAGGTCAACAGGTAGACCATTATGCAAAGGCTATATTTAATTGCATTTCATATTTAAATATTATTTAATTGTGTGTATTTAGGATACAGAAAAGGCTTGAAGAGCACATATCAACATAAAATGTATACCTTGAATGAACTTTGGATGAAAGAATGCATAAAATGTAAATATTTATACGGTAATAATGGCAATATACTGTATGTGTTAAAAAATTTGTAGTCTTCTCTTGATAGTGACACATCACTTGTGGCTTATTAGTTTTATGGTAATTTTAATATCTCCTCTTTTATGGAAATCAGGAGGAGCTGGATCATATCCGTCACGCATTGGAAGAGGAACTTAGACAGCAAAAGGAAAACATGAATGAGGTGAGATGATCTCAGAGTGGCCCATAAGCAGGCAGCAATTTCAAAAGCAGTGTGCTAAAGTCATGAACTCAAAGAATGTCCAATATCAACAGTGTCTCATTTATATTTAAGTGTTTCATTGTCCATCTCTCTGTATGTTGTGCATCATAATTTCTCCTGATTCTTTGCCCCTCCCTAAATGGACAGGAATCATCAGTTCAAAGTCCTTGGAGGAAGTTCTTTGGTGCGCGCAAGGCGACACTAAGAGCACAGAACCTTCCTGTACGTTCCCGTACCTTTCATAACTTGATTGGACTCATATAAAAGGCATCACATGAAGGTTAAATCAAGAGAGGCGAAACCTTCCGTATTGTCCTTGAGAGGATGATCCACTTAAAGCAGATTAAGGCAGCTCGATGAAATAATGCATGCCTCGGTTGAACTCAAAGCAGAGAATAACAACATGCTGAGCCTAGCATGATAATATTAACACTTCTTATTTTCACTCTAGACCCTAACAGCACTATGGAGCGCTTTCTTTCAGGGTGGTTACTAACCAAATGCTGTTTGTCCCAACATTACTGTTGTCTCTGATGGTTATAAGGGAGAGAAGGCACATATTAAACTCCGTTCACACTGGAACATGATCAACGTTCAGCTTCACCTGTGTTCTGTGGCTCATGCATGTTAAAAAACGCATGGAGGCCGACATGCTTCTTGCTTGTCCACCCAGTGCAGCCAGGTTTAAGTCTCACTGAAAGCTCTGTCCCCTGTAGGCCCACACTGAAGAACTCTGCAAAGAACGCACAGAGCGGCAGAAGCTGGAGAGGGATCTGGAAGAGGCATCTAGTCGTCTTGCTATGGCACATAAAGAGATTCGCCACCTGACAGATGAACTAGATCTCGCTCGTAAGGTCCAAAACTTGTCTGGTATGTGAATAACAACAATTCAGATTTTGATATCAATAAGCTGATAATTATTTTCATATTATGGTAATATTAAAATAAATGTACATACATATATGAAAAATAAAATACTAATAATTAAAATCAATCATTTTTAATGCTACAAGTGAATTAAGGCATCACACCATTATAATGGACAGTAGGCAAAATGGAAATAATTTTGAGATTTGCTAAAGATAACATTTTGTTGTTAAATTTTCAGTGTTTTGAAAGACTGAGCATTAGAGTCTGTGTTATTTTAGTATTATTTATATACTATTAATATAAAACATTTTGAATTAACTTTTTTTTAATTTTAGTAATTTAGTAATTTAGTTACTTTTGTCATTGCTAATATTTTTTTTATTATTATTTAGATTTATATTCATTTCAGTTTTAGTAATTTTAGCACTTCAACTTCAGCTTACTTAATTTCAGTGAGTTGCCTTTGGAAAATGCCTAATTTTCATTTAACTTTTAGTTTTTCCATCTAATTTTTATATTTTAATTCAATTAGCGGCACTAGTCAGATGATGGTAAATGTAATTTAAATGTAAAAAAAAAAAAAAACAGAGGAATTGAGTACGGAAAATGAACTGATTCCGATTGACTGATTAACTGATGATCACTTTAATATCAACTGCTAATTTTTTAATTTATTGTGCATCCTTGCTTCTTTGTTATGCAACTAAACTGACTCTTTTCCCCTGGGGAATTATAAAACACACAAAATCACCCTGAACAACCTGGTAATGGTGGTGTTGACTTTTTCATGACCAAGCATCACTCATGCTGTCTTTAGAAAAAAAGATAAAGTTTTAGATTACTGTTTCTCTGTTTTGTCTTATTATATTTTGTCCAAATTTTCGTTTCAGTACCTGACCTGCAGAAAACTGGGGAGGAAGTGGAGCAGTTAAAACAGGAAGTGGACAAGCTTAAACAGTGTGGTGAGATTTTGTCTGCAGCAACATATCGCGTCACACATTTGCAAGTGTATTTATATAGACACTTCAAAGAACTACAGCGTAGACAAATCTTGGAAACTTAACAAATGATGTCTTCTGGTTGTAAACTCTATGTTTTACAGATATGGTGGAGCTGCAGAAGGCCAAGGAACGCAATGAACGACTGGATGGGGAGATTCGTGCGCTGAGGGATAGAGTTCGCTCATTGGACACAGAGAGAAGGACTCTTCTTAACCTGGCAAGAATAATTGTTTTTAAAATTTTATCTTGGTACCATGACATGTTAGATATTTGCAATATGCAAACACAGAAATGTTGTTTGGAACAGACACAGAAATGTCGGTTGTGCCACAGGTTGAACAATCAAAGCTGCACTCGGCTCAAGGGATCAACGAGACATTAGAGCACAATAAAATATACTCTGCACAGGTAGATATACATTCTACTACAATCCTCTCTTGAAGGGGCTAGTTTGCATGTATTGCATGACATAAGTAATTTAATATTTGTATAGTTTCCTCTCAGAGCTTACAGATGCTTTTTTGTCAGGGTGTTGGGAATAATGTTAATGCGGATTCATCAGTGGCTCCAGACGATGAGACACTCCACAAAAGGTGAAGCTTTGCCTTCCTTTATCTAACTTAAAGCTGTACATGTCATTGCTTCCACACTTTACAGGAGAACTCCGGTCAATTTTAACATTGAGCTCATTTTTTTGTACATTTAGAGTGCTGTCAATACAGAGAACAATGACAAAAATCGGTGTTGCCTACACCGAGTTATTCTATTTTTAAAATTTGCACCCTGTTGACTTCAATGGGGCAAGTACTAAACCTGCTTTTAGCCTCTTAACATCCTTGATGTGTCATTACAAGTGCACAGAAAATGTGAGTGATTCCTTCTGAGTGAACACGAGTGGATCTGACTGCAGTAGATGTGAAAGATATGTATAAAAATTGTTATTTAAGCCAGCGCAAATACCTGTTTACATCCTGTTTTTCGGTTGAAGTCCAAAGTAGTCGATTGCCGAGTTCACGCGCATAGGTTTAGTTACATATGATCACGCGTGTGAACTCGGCAATCGACTACTTTGGACTTCAACCGAAAAACAGGATGTAAACACAGATATTTGCGCTGGCTTAAATAACATATTTTTTATCCATATCTTTCACATCTACTGCAGTCAGATTCACTCGTGTTCACTCTGAAGGAATCACTCACATTTTCTGTGCACTTGTAATGACACATCAAGGATGTTAAGAGCCTAAAAGCAGGTTTAGTACTTGCCCCATTGAAGTCAACAGGGTGCAAATTTTAAAAATAGAATAACTCGGTGTAGGCAACACCGATTTTTGTCGTTGTTCTCTGTATTGACAGCACTCCAAATGTACAAAAAAATTAGCTTAATGTTAAAATTGACCGGAGTTCTCCTTTAAAGATGCTGATATGGCAGTTGTGTTTTGGCAGGTGTCGGAGAGAGTCTGAAGATAAGGACAGCCGCCTGCGAGAGCTGGAGAGGAGGTTGCAGAAGCAGCAGCGGGAACACGAGGAGTTGGTGGAGCGGAACGAGGAGCTGGAGGCACTGCTGGGGGAAGCGCAGAACGCAGCGAAAGACGAGCGAGAGCATCATGAGTGTGAGATAGAGGGGTTCCAGAGAAAGGTACGTTTTTAGCCGTGAGGTAATAGTGCTGAATTTGATAAATAATCACCTGAATTTTGAGGATGACTCTGAGTTTGGTTCTAGATTAAAAGTATTGAGGAAGAACTGAGTAAGAGGGATATCAAGAAGCTTGAGAAGAAAGATGAAGATCAGGTTCGAGGAACTGACTCTGAGGTAAAGGTCGAAGGCCTGTTTACACCAAGGAGAATAGCAACCTCATAAAAATCACTTGCACTCTGATTATGGTAGAATATCTTTGATCTTTTAATCCAAAGCTTAGTGAGAGCATTCAAGAAAGGCTGAAGTTCCTCGAGGGTCGTCTTGCTGAAGAAAAAGGTTGGAGGAAACAGCTGGAGGTGGATCTATCTGTATCCAAGGCTGCGCTCAAAAAGGAAAAAGAGGTAATTTCATTGTCACACATGACTCGTTATAAAATACACAGTTTAGAGTCCTGGAAAGCCCATTTTTCATATTGCACTATGCATTTGTTTAAAATTATAATAATAATGTTATCTGAAACCATGAACTGCACATAAATGCTACATGTGAACAGGTCATGCAAAAAGACCATGAGGAGCTGAAGAGATTACGTGTGGAGGTCCAGAGACTGGAGGTAGAATGTCGACAAGGGAAGACACTCAACAAGAACCTCACGCAGATTAAAGGAGAAAAGGGAATTTTGGAAGAAAAGGTAATAAAAAATAAAGGTCATTCAATTATACGTTTAAATCACAAAGAAAGCAATCCATTTATTGTTGGGATGCTGTGATATTCTTCCTGTAGCTTGCTATTTCTCACTGAGGCTATGTTTGTACTCTACAGGTGGCCCAGTTGGAGCGTGCTCAGACGCGACTCCAGGACAACCTGACACATCAGACAGAGAACAGCCGGGCTGAAGAGGACCTGAGAGACAGCAGGGGACAAGTGGTAGAGCTTAAGTCCATGGTGGACAAACTGAGAACAGAACTGACTCGACTAGAGAAGGAGCACAACACTCTAAGGTAAGGCTCTCACAGATACTACAGATCAACTCTGTATGACATTAAAATGATAAATAATTAGCTCCTGGACTCAGTAGAAAGCATGGTAAGATGCACTTTGCCTGTTTAGGGATGAGCTGATGGAGAAGCGTGGACAAGTGATGCAGCTACAGAGAGAGCTCAGCGAGAAAGCCCACGAGAGGCTTCAGACTGACGGGGAGAAAGAGAGACTCAGTCTGGAGCTCCTGCATGTGAGACAGCAGCTCCAGTATACCAGAGAGCAGACACCCAGAGCATCACTGGAGCAGACGGCCAACCACAAGCCTTCTGCACAGGACGAGGGGGTTTGTCAGGTAAGGCCTGTTTCACACTGGATGAGTAAGGGCCCATAGTAACAGATTAGAGCATTCACACTGCACACAAGTCTATTTTTGCTGCGCCACTCACTCTAAATTAAAGCCACAGTTCATTGTTCTTGGCCAAAATTCATCTGGGTTAACAAGAAGAATAACACATTTCACCATAAAATCATATAAGTGAAGTGTGTGTTTCACATAGTCACCTTATGACTTTCAGCACTGTGACAAAAAAAATAATAAAATACCCCAAAACACATGCTGCTCCTCTAGCTGGCCTGTGTGAAGTCAGAGATGAGTAAACTACACTCCACCCTTGAGGAGGAGAGACAGCTGGCTGGCCAACATCAGCTGGCCCTGCAGGCCCAGATCAGTGAAGCTCAGGCCCGGGCTAAGGTCAGCCCTGCTCTCCAATCTTTACACACCCACACGAACATATTCACATTCATTTTTATTTTCATTTATGCACAAAACATTTGTATAACCTGCTTAATTGTATAATAACAATATTGGTTTTTTTCCCCCTGTTTGCTATGCATAATGTGGCCATTGTGTGGTTGTGCACAGGCTCAGGACTCACTCCTAAAACAGAAGGGAGAGGAGAACAAACAGCTGAGACAAGACCTGCAGAGAACTCAGCACCTCTTCACCTCTGCTGAGCGAGAGCTACGCTACGAGAGAGAGAAAAATCTGGACCTTAAGAGACACAATGCACTCCTAGATCAGGAGAAGATCAAGGTAAAAAAAAAAAGTTACATTTGAAATTAATGTAAGTTATTGCATTAGATTAGATAACAACATGAACCAAGTGGCATTTGTTTTAAATAAATATAGTGGATGACATTTACTTTGATATTTATTTACATAATGCATAAGGAAATGCATGAAGTGTGGCGTAAGTGTCCAAATACTATGTCCACTTACGTTTTTGAAAGAAGTCTCTTATGCTTAAAATAACTTTTATATTGAATATATTTTAACTCCAGTCTTCTGTCACATGATCATTCTGAAATCATTCTAATATGCTGATTTGCTGCTCAAGGAACATTTCTTATTATCAATATTGAAAACAGTTGTGCTGCTTAATATTTTTGTAGAAACCATGATACATTTTTCAGCATTCTTTGATGAATAGAAAGTTCAAAGTAACAGCATTTATTTGAAATAGAAATCTTTATGTATTATTATAAATGTCTTTACTGTCACTTTTGATCAATTTCCTCATACTTTAAAATGTTATTGAATTTTTTTTAAGAAAGTAGGCCTAATTTTAATTTTACTAATTTGTTTGTTTTTAAATTATGTCGAACATGGTCTTTCCCTAGTTAGATTTACACAGGACTAGTGTTAATGCTCAGTTCTGCTCTGTTCTTTAGCTGTGTGCGGAGCTGAAGCAGGCCCAGGCCAAAGTAGCCCAGCAGGAGGGCAGCGCAGCGGGACAGGTGGCAGAGCTGGAGAGACTCCAGCAGAGAGCCAGAGATCTGGAGCTGGAGATGGCCAGAAGCGCTCAGAACCGACAGACTAACAGAAGCTTGATGGAGGAGCTCAATTCAGAGAGGGCACGTGTGATTGCTGCTGACAAGAAGGTGTGTGTTCAGTGCAGGCTGAAATTCTCTTGTTCAGTAGTATAACCGTTATGAAGAATGTGTTCAACATCTCTGCAGGTCGTAGATCTGCAGCAGCAACTGAAGAACGCCCTGCACCAGATACGCCTGGAAGAGGCCAGAGCAGGAGAGACCAGCAAACTAGAAAGAGACACCAGAGACATGTCTGATAACCTGTCTGCTCTCAGAGCCCAACTGCAAGAGGATCAACTACAGAGGTCAGACGGGTCACTGCACCACAAGCCAATATTAGTGGGCGACCGATAAATATACCTTCTATTTTTCAGATTGCAACGCCTGAGTGCAGATGCAGAAGAAAGTAAAAAAAACTAAAATAAGATTTTTTATAAGTATAAAGTATTATAGCGTTGGCCTTTCTAGTATTAGTAACAGAAAGGCAAACGCTGTAATATTCTTCTATACCGTTGCCATTCAGAAATTACGCATCATTATCATTTAAACATGTTATTGAATGTATAAAAAACATTTAACTCCACGAACCTCGCAATCTTTGGCAAATCTTCTGAAGTGTGTGTTTGTAGCCTGTTCAAACAGCAACATTACACACTAGCTGTAGAAAAAGTGTAAAAGCGTAATATAACCCCTTTAACCTGTTTAAAGCCAGATGAGACAGCACTGACAAACAGGAGAAACGCTGTGTGCAACGATACAGTCAGAAGGCAAATCCCCATCATTTACCATGGATTTACTGTAGTAACACTAACTGCACCATGGTATTGTGGCAGAAATGTGGGATATTTATATCGAATTTTACTATATTATTAATGTTGACATGTATTAAAGGTATTAATGGAATATATTACTTACTGTAGCTATAGCATTTGTGCATTTGCTAAATGCTAAATGTATTAAATACCATAGAAACAATTTTACCATGGTAGTGAGATGCTACAGTATATGCGTGGTTTTTACTATGGTTATCATGATCTAAATGTATTTTACTATGGAAGACCAATGGTTCATTTTAATAAAACTCGACAGTCAAAATATTTTAATTTTACCATATAAAAATAAGGGTGTTACAATTTTTACAGATGTTACTATTTTTTCGAGCTACTGCCAAATGTTTGTCATGTTCTGACAATAAAGAGTAGTTTCTACAACTTTCACTTAGGAGCAAAAATCTGCCTTTAAACTAAAGAAATATTTAACATTTATCATAATAATTATCGATTTCGACTGATATGTAAAAAAGTATCATGATAATTTTTTTTGGCCATATCACCCAGCCTTAACAATAAGTATATTGTACCTAATAATTTTTTTATGAAAGTGCATGGTAAGTCACTTACTATAAAGTGTGACCATTGCAGCAATTGTTGCATGTGTTACTTACTATATAGTGGACTTTACAATGACTTTCTGTGTTTTCTGAAAGGAAATTACTTGAGCAGAAAGACGAGGAACTCCAGCAGCAGGTGCGCTCACTGCGGGCGAAGGAGGCGACTATGACACGCACCAACTTGGAGATGTCACACCGCACACAGGAGCTGGAGACGCGGCTGCAAGTGCTGGAGAGCGAACTTAACACAGCTAGAGAAGAGGTTTGTGAGTTGAAACGATCATGCTAATTGCTGAAATGATACACTAGTGGAGCTGCTGACCATGAATACCAATGTGTCCTGCAGCAGAGAGGCGGTCAGAAGAGCTGCCACAGGCTGGAAGAACAGCTTCTGTCTTCCCAACATGAGTCTGAGAGACTGCAGGAGGAACTGAAGCTGGTTGTTCAGCAGCTTGACACTCACATTAGGTATCATTATTCACTGGGTGGATATTATACTCTTAAGGCTGGAATACAAGACTTTTGCTCAAAATTGTTGCCCTGATTTGCAGTCTGGATGAGTCGATGCTAGTTGCCAAAAGATTTTAGGCATTTGGAGTTCACAGATTTCATAGATATATCATTAACAAAGTTCAGGAGGAAGCACTTCCAGATAATCTACCCAATCAGCATGAGAGGAGGCCTATATAGCTAACTTACCTCTTTAAGTTTTCCAGCATCCCTCCTCCACCCCAGCTTCTCACTCTCAATTGTTCCTATCCCAGCCAGGGATACGGGGGGAGTAATCTGTGTTCGGGCCAAATTCCGAGCTTGGAGCCCTCTGAGCAGCACGCCAAATATGCATTATATCTGGTTATATGTTAATGTGAACCTGTGAAAATCATGTAGTGTAGGATGGACAGTTTTTTTTAAGCTTCAGACTTTGATTCCATCCAGTTGGAGGATTTCAAACAGGTTTGATATTTTGAGCCAATATTAGTACGTTGACACGTCTCCTTGCAATAAGGCACATGTTTTTGCATGTGTTCGTGTTCAGAACGACTTGAAACTGGCAGTGTGTGAACCTCAGTCGTTTAGTGTATGATGCCCAGTTTTTCTCTGGAACCATTTACAAAGTCGGCAAGTGTATGATGCCTAGTGTTTTAAAATTGGTTCAGATTTTTTAAGTATTGTAGTGTATAACAGCCTTTACTCTTACAGCAAATAAACTTTTTTAAAAGTACACATATTACATGCAATGTGTTAATATGAAATCATGAAACTCGTGTCCTGCAGGAGACACAACGAGAAACAGTCTCAGCACAAAACCAAGTTGCGCAGAGCTAAACAAATCTTCATGAAGACAGTCGCCCAACATGAGCACAGGATCCAGCAGCTGGAAAATGATCTGGCTCTTGCGACAAGTCTTTCAGAGAAAGTGAGTGTTTTCAGACCCGACCTTTAACACTATATACTTAACGTGTACTTCACCTTGAGTGTGTTCCACTATGAGCAGGAGAAGGACTGGATTAGGACTGTGACAGAAGAAAACGACCAGCTCCTCCTGGAGAGACGAGAACTTCTGCAGCGAATAAGTGAAGCTGAGGAGATGGGAAACAATGGACTGAGAACTGCCACTACCATCCAGCAGAGGTAAACATCTCATTACCCCGGTACATCTACATCTGACAGGAAAGCACAGAAACATACTAACTGTCTCTTTGCCCTGTCTTCTCTTAGAGTTAAATTTCTGGAGATGGAGAATAAAGAGCTGCAAGAAAAAACTCTAACATTGGCCAATCAGATAGGAATTTTAGATCGTGCTTTGAGAAACCTTCAGTCGATGTGTACTGTCGAGGTACACATTTAGCAGTTGTTCTTTTTATTATAATTTAAATAAGCATTTCAAATTTGAATTGCACTGATGCTTTTATTTTGTGTTTTTGTCTTAGGAGGTCAAGAAAATGTTTCCTTCCGGAGCTCATCATGATAGCCTGTTGCGGACATCAACTCCAAGGTAAAATTCAGAACTTTTTTAAGTCTTCCAACCTACTCAATATTTCTGTTCCCAAATATAGTCAAAAAATTTAAAAAATACATGGCACACAAAATACGGTGTAATATAATCTATTTCAATAACTATAAATCTATTTTTATCAATATTTTTAGTATCCAATATATACTTCCGTTTTAATGTATGCGGTTAGAATTTATTAATTTTTTTTTAAATAAATAAATACTTGTATTCAGGAGAGATGCATTAAATAGTCAAAAGAGATTGAATAATAATAAGAAATGTTTCGACCAAATCAGCATATTAGAATGATTCCTGAAGGATCATGTGACTCTGAAGACTGGAGTAATGATGCTGAAAATTCAGCTTTGCCATCACAGGATTAAATTACATTTTAAATATATTAAAGGTACCGTATGTAGGATTGTGGCCAAAACTGGTACTGCAATCACTTTAAAAATACTGTAGAGCCGTGTATCCCCTCCCCCTCCCCCCTGACTCGAGGTTGCCAGATAAGCTGCAGGATTCAGCAGAAACGTTGGCTGCTTCAATGAGCTTCCAATGGCAAGTGACGACGAGACGTACACAAGTTTTTTTTTCTGTTAATTGTGTTTATGCTTTATGAGAGATATTTTGATGAGTAATTACTTATTTAAAAAATGTACTAATTGTTGAGGTGCTGGGGCCATAATAGCTGAAGAGATAAGCGTTTTTGATTTGATATTTAATTTGATTTGATTTCTTTATTTTGAACATATAAATACAATTACAATTCAAAAAAAATCTGAGGAAAAAAAAGGATAATAGTAAAACAAAACAAAAAACATATAGACTTAAACAACAAAATAATACTTCCTTATTTTTCAATACGAAAAAAAAAACCTCGATTCACAAGTGCTAAAGTTTTTGTCATAAGTAGGCTAAAAACAGAATAAACATTTGCCACAGAAATTATAACACGGGACAAATTCAATATCACCAATGGCTACATGGGTTGTTTTCAGTCCCATCAGAAAATATTGTTAGAGTAACTAAATTACATTAGCAATGGTCATACAGGTCAACTTGCAGCATGTGTAACTTAGTCCACGATATACATGAAGAACGAATGACGAATAATTTTTTCTGAGGTAAAGTTAGGCTTGTCTCAATTACGTTTCAAATTGCCATAATGGGCGTGCTAATGTTGTTTTTATCAGCGTCTCAGCTAGGGCTGAACGATTAATTGCATTTGCGATAATATCGCGATATGATGAAATGCGATTTTTTAAACCGCAAAGCTGCGATTACAGTCTGGTCACGTGACACGCGAGAGTAAACCAGTCTGTATTGCAGATGAAGCATCAACTTGGCACGCGACATATATAGACCTGGCTACAGGAATTAACAGTTTATGTTTAATTTATGTGATATTGTGTTATAGATTCTCTCCAACGATTCTGTATTGTATATGTCACTCTGAGCTTAGTTTTAAACACAGACGTGTACGACGCGCGTGCTTTATAAACAACCGTATTCTGCTTGCTTCTAATTCCTCTGTCTCTCACACACACACACACACACACACACACACACACGACACCACTCGAACCTTACGAGAAATAATCTTTAATAAAATTCGGAAAAGTTTAAGCGAGTTTAAAGGACATTCGCGGGCTTCATTGCACAAGATATGAGATACGCGCGGTCTGCGTGATGTTATTTCAGTAGTGCGCGGTCTCGCCCGCCGGTATTTTACTTACAAATGTTCTACGAAGGCATCATGTGTCTTGGAATGCAGTTGTCTTATATATTAAAAATATGAAAATCACGACAGAAGCTGCTTTCAATTTCAAACACTCACGTGCGTTTTGCGAAGAGCATTTGAGCATGCTGTGAGCGAGTCTAGTACGTGGTTAAATGTACGTTTGCATCCCAAAATACTTTTATGACGCGAATTTACCGGTAATGTGACACAGTCAGTTATTAAACAAACAGGACAAACCACATCTTATCATTTCAAAAGAGATGAACACGTTCAGACAGCCTACTCTTAAATACTGAAAGCACTCTTTGTTTATTGCTTGTAATATTTTTTTTCCCTCTTTGTTATTTGTTTTGAAGCTATATTTGTTAAAATTATTAACATGTAATTGTATTAATTTAGTTTTTTAATGTGTAATTATTATAAGTAGACCTACTTATAATTATGTAATTAAATATTTTAAGTTTTATTAATAAGATCAATAAAAGAAATAAAAGAAAAAATGTATCGGCTCATGAGGTGCCTAAAGATTCCCTTTCCCTATTTTACAATGATTTATTGCTTGTTTTTGTTGAATAATAGAAAAGATAAAGAGCTTAAAAAATAATCGCATATTAAATCGCAATCGCAATATTGGTAAAAAAAATCGCAATTAGATTATTTTCCAAAATCGTCCAGCCCTAGTCTCAGCATAATGACAGAGAAACGGGCTCCTATAATGCATTGCAAATGCATACGTCCATGTGAGCTAACGTTACGTTGCTTGAACATGCATAACTTTGTTCGACTGTCATGAATATATGAAATGTCCATTGACATCCAGTACAAGTTAGTCCAGAATAGATGAATCTTAACTTACCTGTCTAGGAGAAAATTAGCAACGTTGGCGTCTGTGTTCAAATTCTTCTCCGTTTTCAGCCGCCTCCATCTTTCAAAAGCATCTCCTATACAAATTCTGGTTTTATTTCGGACTTTGTCACAACGAATTTCTGAATTATAACGAGGTCTTTTTGATTTAGTAACGTTAGACATTTTTATCCGACTAGAGTTAGGGTAGGTTAGGTTAGAGCAAAGCTGGCAACCCGGATCCCGAAACACTACTGACTTCGTGATTGGTAGATAGGTGGAGGGAGGCGCTCAGGCCAAAACACAAAATGACAACATCAACATCAGTTGAGGGCTGCAAGTCCACTTTTTAAATGACAATATCCTAGCCATACCACTGTTGTCAGTGATATAAGTATTTGAAATGAACATGATTTCTTAATGTCTAGTGACACATCAGGGCAATTTTATGATTAATTGAAATAGATTTCTTACATACAGCTCCTTTAACATGGAAAAATTATTAAAATTGTCTAAATTGTAATACTATTTCACAATATTACTGTTTTACTGTATTTCTGATCAAATAAATGCAGCCTTGGTGAGCTTAAAATACTTCTTTTAAAAAACATAACACAATCTTGCTGGCCCCAAATTTATAAAGGTAGTATATATCTTTACTATACTTACTATACTTTACTATACTATACTTTCTATACTTTCTATCTGCCATTTAGATTTATTTTTCCGCTGAGGCTGCAGATCAGCATGGAATTATTTTACTGTGTCAGTGAACAAATGGTGACGTCTTACATTGCAACATCTTGCTCTAGTCCACAGCCTGGGCTCTGTGACTCATGGGGAATATTGGATGCCATTCGCAAAGTCAAAGTGGGTGAGTCTGGAGTGAAGAGCCTAGAGATCTCCTCGTCTGTGCCTGTTTCACAGTCCACTGAGATAGGCTACCTGAACCTGACCTCACCTGTGGCTCCCAACAGCAGGTTAGAGCAGGAAGAGAGTCTCAGTGCCACAAGCGATGAGGCCTGAGGGAGTTACAAAGACTGTGAAATGCCATTACAGAGTTTGCCAAGTCACTGGATCAGTCAAGGTTTAAAAATAAGCGACTGTAGAAGGGTAAAACGTTGTTTAGGTGGGTAAAACATAGACAACTTGCTCAAGAAATAGTTTCTGTGGCACCATGACTGTGTCATGTTTGAAGTCTTCAGTTCATTTTCTTAAACTTCAATTGTTTTTTAAAGCGAGTGTGAAGAGATGTATTATTGCTCTGGCTCATTTCATCTGCATTGCATTGCCTTTGTGGCTCACATAGAGTGAGACTAGAATGCATGAGATTTTATATAATTCACAAACATGATACTTCATTGGATGCTATGGTCAGTAGCCTTGTCACATCTGTAAGATGCCATATGTATTTTTTTATACATTTATCCTATAATGGTACAACTATGGAAAAGCACTTAAAGCACTATTCACTTGTGTTCAGATGGTACCATCTACAGGTCTTTACAACTGAAATGCACTATTGCCTTTGGATAAGCAGTAAGTATTTGAGATCAAGTTGAAATCAAGTGTTTGCATGTGTCAGCAGACCTTTTCTCATATTCTGTGCTGATTTTACGTCAAAACCTGGTGAAATGTTACATGGAGCTGAGAGTACTAGATTCCTTTAAAGCTAAAAGCTTGTACACTACTACCATTTTAAAGTTTTAGGGTCAGTAAGTCAGTAATTTGAAAGAAATGTATACTTTTATTCAGCAAGGATACATTACATTTATCAAAAGAAAAAGTAAACTTTTACATTGTTACAAAATATTTCTATTTCAAATAAATGTTTTCTATTCATAAAAGAACCCTGATGAAAACATATCACGGTTTCCACATACAAAAAACCCCCCAAAAAACAATGTTTCCACCAAATCAGCATATTCAGCTTGAAAATTCAGCTTGTCATCGCAGAAATAAATTACATTTTAAAATATATTTATAATAAAAAACAATTATTTTATATAGTTCACAATATTACTGTTTTTTGATCAAATAAATGCAGCCTTAATGAGCATAAGAGACTTCTTTCAGAAACATTAAAAAGTCATACTAACCCCGATCTTTTGAATGGTAGTGTATCTGTGTTTAGTTCACAGTGTAAAGACTTTCTCTATATGGATAGTTGATCGTCTATGTGATGTTACTTTTACATGTCCACTATTTATTTCAGTTAGAGGGCAAAAACTACAGCCATGAAATGTCAAAATATTTATTTAGACATTATGTGTAGAGTATATGCTTTAAGTACTAATATAAGCAGTGCAGTTGTGATTTAATTTATGCTGGAGAAAGGTTGGTTTGCTGGTATTATATCCCCCTAACAAAAGGATTTGGCTACTGACAAGAAAACAGACCTGGTAGCATTAGCAACCTTACGGTATTGTTGTTTACTAATGGAATGGGTTGAAATGGGAGTTTTTTTAAATATTCTTTTATTTTGCATTCCCTTTGTGTTTTGTATATAGTGCTCAGAGACTGAAATGACCTGTGATCTGGGAGCAAAATCATCTGACAGATGAGAAATTGTATCACTTTGAACTGTGGCAAAGGGATTAAGATCCTGCAGTTGTGCCTGTACATTATGAGAGCATCGCACATTGTGTCCTGCTGCTATGATATTAGGATGCAAATTTCACAAAATATTCATTTAGGGCTCATGTCATTTAAATTGCGACAGACATCAGTGTACATGGTACACAATGACAAAGCATGTATTTTCTTAATAAACTTATTTTCATGATGCCTGTTTGATTGGTTACCTCAATCTGAGATAAAATGATTAATTAATTCTCAGAAAGCATTCAAAACTACTATTAGCAAACAACACAGTCTTTTACTGAACTTATTGTTCTCAAAGCAACAGCCCAATTCAATTCTTGGCAACATGATCAGTGTTGGGGTAACACATTACAAGTAACTCAAGTAATCAGATTACTTTTCCAAGTAACTAATCAAGGAACCCATTTTAGCAAAATGTCTGACCCATTCAACCATACAAATAAGCAAAAATGGCTGAAGTGTTGAACTTTCTTCTTCTGTGATCGAAATTCTTCTGCGAAAGGTCTGTTTGAGCTCCGCCATCTACTGTACAGATGTGAATTTGCATTTTCTTCAGCCTGAAGCTTATTCGTTTCACTTTCGATGTGAAAAGCCCTTTACATTTGCCAAAAATAGAACTTTTGTATGTTTTGTTATTAAAAAATAAACGAGCAAGCCCAGCCCAGGTGAGACAAAGTAAAGTAGTGATGCAATTAGTTACTTTTTGGGGGAGTAAGTCAATATTGTAACCCATTACTTTTAAAAATAACTGATACAGTAAATGTTTATGTAGGTATGTTATCCCAAAAATAGGTGTGTAAATACTATTTTTTTTCTAATTCTTTAATCTTTTTTATACTTTTACTTTTATATAACTCAGATAAAATAGTCATGCCAGCCTTCAAAAGAAAAAAATCAAGAAAGTGGTGGCATGGTACTTTCTGTATGTTTTCATCCTCTGTATTTCCACACTCAAGAGTCCCTGAAAATCATTTGGTATTGCCATCAAAGTAAGGTCTTAGATCTAAAGACAAAAAGGAATCAAGGTTCGATCTAAAATCCTAAACAGGATCACAACTGATTTTTTGAAATACAATACAAAGGAAAAAAATTCAAAGGCTCAGGTGTAACAGTCTGAATTTAATAAACAAGATAGAGATACAAAGTGTTCTTGACATTGATATTTTCTTAATTCACCTATCAGTCATGTCTGTGCATATTAAACAAAATCATTATATGGAACCACAATGCAAGACAAAGGAAAACGTGAAATATTTCAGAACATATGTAACAATGTCTTACATAATACATGTTAACAATTAATTAATAACGATTACGGTGTTCCATGCGGAAAAAAAGGCTTAAGAAAAAAAACTGAAAAACATCGACATGGAGGAAGAAAGAGAAAGAAACCGGTCTTTCAACGATGATAAAATTAAGGCGTACATGTAAAAATGACAAGGATACCTATAAAAACAATGATCAGTACTTACAGAAAAACAAATATTAATAAGTTTAAATATACTAAACAGATACAAAAATGAACAAAGTACAGTATCTAAACCTTGCAATTTGCACTATTAATGAATACAGGGTATATTTTATAGTAAATGTACACGTCTTACTGATTTAAAGTGGATTTGAGGCTGAAAAGGCCAGGATTATACTGTAATGTAATAACCGATTCCTGGCAATGAGCTGAGGTTTTGTAGAAAGCACCAAGAAGTAGATCCTCATCAAATTGCTGTTATCTAAAATGGCGATATTGGTCACATTCCCAAATATTAAAGAAC